>NW_026057585.1:55863591-56147360 GCF_023721935.1 Panthera uncia
GGGTTCCTCTGTTCCTCCGGGGGGGGGTTGTTTGGTTTATTATTTTTTTTTTTTTTTGTTTGGTTTTTTTTGCCAGATGCTTCGTTTTTTGCAACAAGCTGTTTTTTTTTTTTTTTTTTTTTTTTTTTTTTTTTTTTTTTTAATGACTGGTAGGCTGATCTGTGCATTCATCTGAGCTTCTGGCCGTCTCTCATTGAGTGTTCCACTTCCCCTGTTGACTACAGCATTATCCTTATCATCAGCTTTCTGAGGAAGTAAGGTGATTTAATGATTAAAGATGTAATTCCAGAGCCACTCTGCCTGGTTCTGAATCCCAGCTCGGCCGCTCACTCTCGGTGTGACCTTGGGCAAGTTACTTAACCCCTCTGTGCGTTAGTTTCCTTGTTTGTAAAATGCTGTTAATAATAGTGCCTATGTGAAAGGGCCACTGTCAGGATTAAATGAGTTAATGCATGGAGAGTGCTTGGAACAGTGCTTGGCACATATTAAACCCTGTAAACACTAGCTGTTATTATAATTACTCAACTTGGGCTTTCATCCAACTTTGGTTGGCCCCTTCCCCTGATGGTCTTGGGACTTGTTTCCTATTAGAGCAGCTACTTTCTGGATTCCTACTCCAACTGGATGTATCAGGTGCTTGATGTTGACTATTACCTTGCCTAGAACATCCGGCCACTGTAACCCACTCACTCGATTTGAACTCTTTGTGTACTGACTTGAGTGTTGAATTGCTCTTCCTTCTAATGTAATGCCTGACCTAACTCAGACAAGAGGAGGCAGATGTGAAATTAATGCTGATAACTTGAGGCCTTTCTCTGTCCCTAAGTAATAACAAACAAGCGGGCACTATTTACTGCATCTCTATATAAGGGCTCTTCTGCGAAGACGACTTATATAGTATTCGGATTGAAGGGTGTAGGAAGGAACAGAATTCGGTGGTTCTTAAATGTGATGGCTAAGGATCAAAACCACTTGAGAAACTTATTACTAAGATGTATCCTTAGGTTCCACGACCAGTGCTCTTATTTTAGTAGGTCTGGGGTGGGGTCTAGAAAATTGTATTTAAAAAATTATTTTGTTTCTTTATTTTCGAGAGTGAGAGACAGTGAGAGTGGAGGCGGGTCAGAGAGACAGAGACAGAGACACAGAATCCAAAGCAGGCTCTAGGCTCTGAGCTATAAGCACAGAGCTGGATGTGGGGCTTGAACCCACGAACCATGAAATCATGACCTGAGCTGAAGTTGGACGCTTGACTGACTGAGCCACCCAGGAACCCCTGGAAAATTGTATTTTTAATAAGCCCCTCATGTAATTCTAATGCAGCTGTTTAGCTGACTAGTGTTTGAGAATCACCTGGCTGGATGTTCTTTCAAGGTCCCTTTTAGCCTTTGGCTGAATAGATTCCAGAATAGATATAAGGACTGGGGAATATAAGGAAATAACTTAGAACAAAGTTCTACTTCCTTAAAGCATCTCCCAGGTCAACACCTGGCTGGTAAAACCCCAACCAGGCAAATGTATGTTAGGTTTTGTCTAGATTTTAATCTAAACAGGGAGCTAGATGTTTCTAGTTTATGGCAACCAAAGAATTTACAGTGATCATGTCAGAAAATGGAATCACGTTGTAAGTTATCGTAGCGCAATTTACAAATAGCCATTCTCCAAAAGCTTTTAGCCATGCATTTTGGGAAGAGTTTCTGGAATGGTGGTCCCATTTAATTTACTATAAATTACCTTCTGGGCAAAATGGATAGCTGACAGTTATGGCAACATTTATTTGCAAGAATGAACTATCTGTGTAGCTAAGATCTTCCATGTATTAACTAGAATTTCAGAGTAGTTGGAACAAGAAACATCCTTTTACGGAAGGCTTAAATCTTAGAAACGACCGCCTAGGAGATAAAATGCCATCCTCATGTATTCAGCGAAGACAGCCTGGGATTTGTTGAGAAAGCTAGCTGGTGTCAAGGAAGCTACAGGCACTGCACGTTAAAAGGCATCTCCCCTTTGACGAGTGTTTAATTTGGCCTTGTAAAGTGTATGAAGTGCAGGCTTTTAATTTGTTTGACAGAAGCAAGCCCAAAGCACCTCCTGTAATACTGTGCCACTGGGTTTCACGAGTCTTACCACATGTTAGGCATAGTCTGGGAGTCTGTATTAAATGAGCTTCAAGTCAAAACACTAGTATGACAAAGGTCTGTTTTAATTAAAAGACAAAAACCCCTCTCCTCTGAGCCAGATGGAGGGACATACAAGAGCATACCATCCACCGTCTTGTCCGAAGGAACACTTTGCTGTCTCCTGTAAGAGGACAAAGATGCTTTGGGGCAGACAGGTAGGAATCTATCAGTGGGTCCTCGGATGCTTAGTGTTGCTGGCCACCTGTGACATTGTCTTTCCTCCAACAATGCTGGCCATCTGCCACAATATCAATTATCTCTAGCTGAGACAGTAATAATCTAGGATACCACTTTACAAATATTATGTTTTAACAAACCAGAATTAGGAAACTCTACGAAATTCACACACTTCGACATCCCATGCATTAATATCCCGCTGCTCATAAATCAACCACAGTCATCAAGCTTTTCTGCCTCAAGCACGTGAAGTAACCATATTTTAACAATATATGAAATATTCCCCTAACCTGAGTATTCTGCTGCTCCCTGTCCTCTGCTGACGCTTGGCCATTTTTCCCATGAGAAGACAATAGCTCTGCATTCTTAGAGAAGTGTAGCAAAGTTGGCTAGCTCTAATGTGAAATGCATGTATGGTTTCTTTTTGGGGGATCGTAGTTTCTGAATTTCCATTTCCTTATGACATGGCCCAATCTTCCCTTTTCACCTCCTCTTCTGTCACTTTCCCCCTTCTTCCGTTCCCTACGTTCTTGAGTTTCTTCAAAACGTGATATATTCTCCTGGCCCAGGACCTCTCTACTGAGAAATTCGCCCCTCCCCCTTATTTCTGGTCCCTATACCCCTGAGCCCCTTCCACTATTTCCTTTGTTCGTTCGTTCATTCATTCAACAAGTATTTACTGAGTGTTTTGTAAGTGCCAAACACTTGACTTAATGAAACTAATTACAGAAACCTTATGGATCTTACATTCGAGTTTTGGGGAGGGGGGTTACTCAGATTAAAATAGACATAATAAATAAGTAAATTGTATGTTAGAAGATAATAATTAACATGGAAGAATAGAAAGGAGTAGGGTGTATGGAAAGTGCTTGCAATTTTAAATAAGGTGGAAGAGAACTCCTTATTGATATGGTGAAATTATATCAATCCTCAATTGGATGTGGAGAAACCACAACCCTCCTGCACTGCTGGTGGGAATGCAAACTGGTACAGCCGCTCTGGAAAACAGTGTGGAGGTTCCTCAAAAAATTAAAAATAGATCTACCCTATTACCCATCAACAGCACTGCTAGGAATTTACCCAAGGGATACAGGAGTGCTGATGCAGAGGGGCACTTGTACCCCAAGGTTTATAGCGGCATTTTCAACAATAGCCAAATTATGGAAAGAGTCTAAATGTCCATCAACTGATGAATGGAGAAAGAAACTGTGGTTTATATACACAATGGAATACTACTTGGCAATGAGAAAGAATGAAATCTGGCCTTTTGTAGCAACGTGGATGGAATTGGAGAGTGTTATGCTAAGTGAAATAAGTCATACAGAGAAAGACAGATACCATATGTTTTCACTCATATGTGGATCCTGAGAAACTTAACAGAAGACCATGGGGGAGGGGAAGGGGAAAAAAAAAAGTTACAGAGAGGGACGGAGGCAAACCATAAGAGACTCTTCAATACTGAGAACAAACTGAGGGTTGATGGGGGGGTGGGAGGGAGGGGAGAGTGGGTGATGGGTATTGAGGAGGGCACCTGTTGGGATGAACACTGGGTGTTGTACGGAAACCAATCTGACAATAAATTTTGTATTAAAAAAAATAAATCAATCCTTAATTATTCTTAGAATTTAGTTGAAATTAACTTCGTTAGGGATATCTTCCAGATCAATCAGTGAGATTTCAAGTGTGTATCTAGGTCATCCTCTGTTATATGCTCTCATAATTCCTGATAACTCTCAGCACCGTTTGTAATTACATACTCATGTGATTATTTACTAACGAATGTCCAGTCCACTACATTGTACACTCCATGAAAGCAAGGATGAGAGCCTTTTTGATTACTTCTCTATCTCGAAAGCTAGCTCAAGACAAGTGCTCAATACAAATTTGTTAAAATGAATGAAAGAGCCTGAGCAGTACGGATAAAAATGCACATTCAGCCTATGGTATGGGAATCAACTGAGATAATGAATGGCGAATAAATGATATGAGTGATAATGAAGGAGTGCTTCTTTATAAATTGTAAAGTTCGGTAAACATGGGGGCGTCATTATTTCTGTGGATGAAAGATCCTCCTGTATCAGTGTGGTTCTGTGTTCATTGATATCGTATGACCTCGAATCCCCTTTACAGCGGCAGTGTGGTTTCGTGGATAAGAGCATGGGTGCTGAAGCCAGACTCCCTGCATTGATTCTTAGCTGTGCCACTTACCTTGTGACCTCATCGTGCCTCTACCTCCTCACTAATGAAATGGGATGACAATGATACCAACCTCACAGGGATGTTGCAGGATTAAAAGAATTAATATCCCTAAGGTGCTTAGAGGAAGACCTGGCATATATTAAGTACTCAATAAACGTTATCATGATTATGGTTGGTATTATTAACTGCCATGCATTCTACTACAATTCAGGGATTTATCTGTTGATAGAAATCTTTCTTGGTTTCTTCTTAGAGACAGACTACTAATTCCTAGTTCGGTGATGTTTTCTTTAACATAAATCAAAGAGTAAGGATGACTCCCAGGCCCCATCTTACAGGTTTTAGCAACTGTTCTGGTTCCCCAATGACTTGTTTTATCTTTGTGGTGCTTTTCCAATTGGCTTGGCAGATGGAGGTTAAGCTGGAGCTATTGATGGCTGAGAAAACTGGGTCCAAATCTTGAATCTGTCACTTACTGGTGGAAAGATCACTGGCAAGATATTAAACCCTTTGAGGTTCACACGCTCATCTATAAAACTGGACTCATAATTATTCCCTTGTGGGGTTGCTGTGAGGCCTGAGTGAGATAATGTCCGTGAAGGGCCAGCTCAGAAAGCAGTTACACAAACATCAGTTCTGCCTCTCTTATCCTTTGCTCAGAAATAAACGCACATTTTAGGTTGTTTGTTGGTTTTTTTACGTAAGCTCTATGCCCAGCATGAGGCTTGAATTCACACCCCGAGATCCAGAGGCACGTGCTTTACTGACTGAGCCACCCAGGTGCCCCACTAATGTACATTTTAAAAGGAGCCTTCTGGAGACACAATGACACTGTGGTCTGTGATGGAAGGCTCTGACAAGCATTCAAAATCAGGAAGCCAAAGTCAACACATGTGGAACTCACTGCTCATGAGTGTAAAATGATTCATTTTACTGGCAGAGATCAGTGCAAGCCCAGTGTTCATTTGTTATCCTACAAGGAGGAGGAAATAGCTATTTAAAAAACATTATTTTTTAAATGTCAGAATGTGTCAATTTATGTAGAACTAACAAGAAATGCCATATGAAATATACTTTGTGGATTGCAGAAAATTTTATAAAACAACTTCTTAGTATTGATCAACAAATATTAGTTAGGAATATTTATAATGTAACAGTCATAGGAACTCAGGGGAATCTTTCTGAATGTTCAAAGTTACTGCTGGATGATTGTAATCATATGTTACTCCAGGTTGTGTGTGTGGTTGCGACAAAAGTGAAAATAAGCTCAAAGTGTTCCCTTCATATGCACAAAGGTTCCTTTTTTTTTTTTTTCCCCTCTCCTGGACTTTTTGCTAGCCTTAACTGATGATTTTCACCAATTGTTCAATTGCAAAATATGCTTTTTGATATGTCACAGTTAAACTCTTCAAATGCTGTTCCACTTCAAAAGACCTGGTTTAGTTTCCAAATCTTTTTCCCCATGTTGGGGATTTTTGATCAACAAATGTTTATTGAGGCACCACTGTGTAAGCGGCAGGCTCCCAGAATAGCTTTTCCAATGGCCTTGGCATTCCAGATGTTGGATCAATTGGAAATCTACGAATTTGAAGTTAAAGCAGAATTAAAATTATGTGTGAACATGAACTGAACGCTTAGAAGGCAACATGCTGTTCGCCACTGGCAGCAGCAGAATTGGGGGATTTATTTTCCACTTATTGGCTTAGAATGTGAAATCTAGATGTGAGGAGGCCTAGCATACCTGTCCTTAGGGGATCGTCATGCCAAAGCTCCTCATTCTAATTCATCTGACATTCTTGCTCGCTTGGTGAGTGCTTAAGCCATTCACCATCGTTCTAGTCAGGGCCTTTGATAGCACTTCATGGTCTATAAAATAAAATTTGGCATTCAAGGCTCTTCACAGTATGGAGTCTGCTTACCTCTCCAGCCCTATTTCCTTTTGCTCCTCTGCTAGCTCGCAATAGTCCAGCCGAAACTAACTTTCTGCTCTCCCTCTACATTTCCTAAGTACCTATTCTTGGCCAAGCACTGCTTCATTAACTTAAAGGAATATTTTATCTCCTCAATTTTCCTGGGAGGTAGTTATTATTATCCCCACTGTATAGATGAAGACACTGAGGCTCAGAGACATCAAATGATTTGTTCAAGTTCACGGGCAGTCATGCAGACGCACCATTGTGTGCACCCGGGTCTCTAATTTCAAAACCACAGGGAGAAGAGCTCTTTCCATCACACTATAATGCTTTCCTCCTCAAAATGCCTAACACTGGCTCATTCTGCGCCCTTATCTCATGTGGTGGCAGAATAATAGTCCCCCAAAGAGGTCCATGTCACAATCCCTGCCACCTGTGAATATGTTGCCTTCCATGGCATAGGGGAATTCAGGTTGCAAATCAGCTGACTTTAAGACAGGGAGAGGATTCTGGATTAACCAGGTGGATCCAATGGAATCAGGAGGGTCTTTAAAAGTGGAAGGGGGCAGTACTGCAGAGAACACTGAGAGAAGGAGATTGGGAGATTGGTCAGAGACAAGCAGCATTGCTGACTTGGAAGATGGAGAGAAGGGCCAGGAACCAAGGGCTATAGATTGCCTCTAGACACCAGAAAACACAAGGAAATGGATTCTCTTTTAGAGCTTCTTTTCTAGGGAACACAGCCCTACAAACGCCTTGATTTTTAGCCCAGGGAGAAATCATGGTGGACTTCGAACCTACAGAGCTGTTAAGATGATAAATTTATGTTATTTTAACCCGCCCAAGTTTTGGTAATTTGTTAGAGGAGCAGTAGGAGACAAGTCCACTCCAAGAAGTCTTCCTTTTCTGCATACTTCAGGTGCTGGGTGTCATGCTCAAGGCTGAAACCCACCGTCCCCACCAACCCTCCTCACTATCAAAGCCTGCCCTTGGGAAGGATATGAAGCTGACCTTGTGAATTGTACCATTCTAGACAGGGCTGATGGAAACTGTCCAAGCCAAGCTCCTCATCTTCTAGAAGTGCAATGACTTGTCCAAGGTCACACACACAGCAGTGCGGCAGTGTTAGGGCAAGACTCAAATCTACAACCCCTGCCTTCCACTTTTCTCAGCTTACAAAGGAACCCTAATTCAAAAATATCAGCATTATTTTGGGGGGGGGGGATCAGTGCTCTGAGATTTAGCTATTGTCCATATCAGAATTTCCAGATCTAGCAAACAGATTGGATCCTTGCAAATCACACTAAATAGTCTATGAAAAAACCCGTGACTATTGGAATTCACCTACCCACCACCATCCTGTTCACTCATTCGTTCAACAAATAGTATACAATTTGCCAGATACTGTGCTAAGTCCTGAGAATTGAAAATGAGTAAAAGCATAGTCTGCACCCATCATAAACTCATGGTTTAGTGGGACAGGGGGGAAGGTCAGGGGTGGGGTGAACAGGTAAATAGAAACTACAATGCCTTATGATAAGTGATAAGATAAGGCGATAAGCAGTGATACGATAAGGCGAAGAAGGCTAGGCACACTAGAAAAAGGGCTTCAGTCAAGTTCGAGGCTTCTGGTGAAGGCAATACTTTAGCCTTGGCTGGGTTTTGAAGCAGGAATAGGAGTTGCAGAGAAGCAAAGAGCATTTTACCTGGAGGGATGGTAGGATTGGATGGGTCATGTTAGATAAGCAAATCATAGAGGTCTCCTATTCTCTACTAAAGTCCCAAAGTCAGCTCAAAGAGTTGTCTGATAATCCATTAGATTCCAGAATGTTTAGCTTCACTTGTTTTTTTTTGTTTTTTGTTTTTGTTTGTTTGTTTGTTTCAACTTCTCTTGTGAATGAGGGCCCAGCCTTGGATGGTCAGTGTGCAGCATGCAGGAGGGGAAGGAAGTTTTACACAGGGGTATGGATTCTGACTCCACTCCTTCCCATCTGTGTTGACACAGGGCATCCCTTTGTGCCTTAGTTTTCTTGTCTCCAAAATGGGAAAGAAAATTCCTTCTTTGCATGGGGGATGTGAAGACTAGAGGCAATGCGCCTGCTAGCACTTGCCATGGAGTGTTATGTAAATGGCAGCCGTTATTATGAGGCCTGAGGATAGGGCTCAGATGCTCTCCCCTCTGTCTCTGTCCAATGTTTTGGGAAGCATTGTGTTGCTCTGCATTTCTTTCTAGTTTGCAGGTAATTCTGAGTCCAGGGGGTTCTCACAGCCAGTCTATAGCAGGTTGGGGGAGGAGGTCCTAGAGTGATCTGGCTTTAGCTAGAATAACAGAGTCTACCATTAACCTTACAGCTGGTAGGGTCATCTTTCCGCAGTGGAAGGCTGGCTGTACCTACACTCCACAGAAGGCCTTACCTTCCTGGTGCCCGGTTCCCTCTCTAGCATGACCTGCTACTCCTCCACCTCGGACACCCAGTGCTTTAGCTGCTCTTTACTTCCTGTGGTGGATGGATCTGCTCTGGTGGTTATATTGCCTGGAATGTCCTTGCCCTACCTTGTCCGGCACATTCCCATCACCTTTAAAACTCAGCTTACACATCACTCTGTGAAACCTTCCCTCACTTCTCCATGAATCAGCCCTGTTCTCCTCTGGGCTACCATAGTGTCTTGTACATATGTCTTAATTCATTGTGCACATTACACTAAATTAACTATTTATTCATCTACCTCCCCTGTCAGACTGGGTGCTCCTTGAGAAAAATGTGGTGAATTATTCATCTCTGTATTTCTAGCACATAGTAGAGACTCAACACCTGTTTGTTGAATGACCGATTGACTGAATGAAAGGCAGAAAGGTTTTCAGAATTTTCCAGAAGCTAACTCTTATAAAAAGGTGGATTGGGAGTCCTAGAAGTAATTACCCTTTCACATTCTGTAACGGATTGGTGCTAGCTGGGGAATGACAGTATGTCCAAAAGGTAATGAATTAAAACCTTGCTTTGGCATGTTCCCTTTCAGAAATGAGAGCAGTCTTCAGGTGACTTAGAGAACAGGATTTAGTAAAAGTGTAAGAAAATATATACAATTAGACTCAATCAATAATGTTGTCCTTGACTAATGTCTACATTTAAGGGAGCTTAATTAAATTATGAAAAAGGCCTTTCTGATTCAACTGTCATTCTGGCTTATCATATATGTATACAAACTGTTCATAGGGCTTTCTTTCAAGATTTCGAGACTCTCAACCAACTCAAAGATACAGAGAAGTATCAATACACTGCTCAAGAGGGGAGAGGCTGGTAAGTGAGTTTGAGAAAGCAGGGAAGCCAAAACAATTTGTCTAGGTACGTCGACAGAAACAGAAAGTCTGCAGAATGCTTTTTCTCTCTCCTCATTCATTCGTTCAGAAAATATTAATTCAGCACCTACCATATGCCAGGGACTGCACTAGGTGCTAGCACTTGACTGCAGTGGAAAAGAAAGACATCAAACACAAATATATATATGTGTATATATATATATATATATATATACATATATGTATATACATATATATGTGTATATGTGTATATATATATGTATATATATATATATATATTTGTTACGTATTACGTATTACGTATCATGCTCCTCTCTGACCCCCACCCAAGCCCAGAATGCCCTTTCTTATTTTGTTTATGTAAATTCAACATCCTCACAATAAACAAGAAGTACGGAGTAATATAAAATATGTGTTAAGTCTACGATGTGTGAGACATGGTGCCAGGTACTAGGGACACAGAAATACCTTCAAAGAGCTTCTGGCTTTACAGGGAGAAACAGACACGTGAGCAATAAAACTAATAATGTAGTAAGAAAAGCGTAGTGATAGAGCCAAGGGTAGATGCTGCTGGAAGAACACAGAGCGATGGAACTTCCTTTCTCTCTCCCCTCCCACAGGCAAAAAGGCTGGGGAGGGGACTGGTGGGCATTGAATAATATCATCAACAAGTTTTCTTAAGGAGAGCCAGCTCTGAATGGAATCTGTACTTCTGCCTACCTTCTGTCCTGCACAAGCAGAGGAAGGGTGAGGCCGGCAGACAGGATCATCCCTCCTGGGAAGATGGGGGAAAAAGAAAAACTGCCATAGCCAGGAGCTCCCAGACAGGGCAGAGGGGCTGCCCAGAGCCGGTGGTCCTGAAAGCTGCATTCAGGGGCTAAGCCCTACAAGAGTGGCCAAGAGTCCACCGGCACTGGCTCTATCACGCGTGGCCTTTCCAAGGTGCCCCGGGGCAGAAGGGACTGATGTCAAAGGCAGCGGCCGAACCAGTACCAGCCAGGGGATGCTCAGCTAAACTCTCACACTTGAAATATATTGATGTTCACTGATTGCATTTAAAGCATTCTGAACATTTCTGAAATAAAGGGCCCCTTATATAAAATAAGTACTGTTCAGGCATGTTTTAAAATTTTAGAATAAAAATGCCTTTATGGGTGGGGCGGGCTTTCTCTGCTCGCCTGCAGTTCCGAATACTCCCTGTTGCCTGCTGCTGTATATATATGTTACCTGCCTGGTCCCAGAGGGCAGCTGAGGTTGTGACCTCTCAGCTAGGTTGACCTCTTCATTCTGCAGACTAGGAAGCTAAGACTTGGAGGAAAGTGTGACTGGAATACATCAGAGCTAGGACTAGAATCTTGGGTCCCCTACCTCGCCGGGCTCTTCCTCTGACAGGGGCTGCCTCTCAGAGAAGCCCTTTGGGAATATGGTGTGGCCAGGCTGTAGGAAGCAGCCATCACAAGCTGCCCTCTGCAAGAGAAAAATCTTCTCTTTAGTACCACCGATAAGTGCAGGCAGCGGGGTTTAGGAGGCGGACACCTATGTCAAAGTCTCTGTAATCTATACCACTGTTTGGCCTTGCAACCTGAGATAAGTGACACACTACTTTGCATGGGGCGGGCACATGCCCTCTCTCCCTTTAGGGTGCCCGTGCCGGTGAGAGATAGCGGGGTGGCCATGGAATGCAACTCGGGGTAGGGTTTGGCTGGGAACACATCACTATGAAAACCCTCTGAGCCGGGGTCACTTTAGAATGCCTATTTGCAAACTCAGATGTGAATGGGTGGGGAAGATTATGCATTAGGGCTTATCTCTCCCTCTCAGCTGGGTTTCTGTTATTCCCAGGCGTGGAGGGGGCTGGCAAAGGCCCTGACCTACTCACTTGGCAGGTTTGATCTGCATGTGTGTATCTTTACCACTCTCAAGGAGGCGCTTGAGGGTGGGGGTGGGGTGGGGGAGGTGGGGTGAATTTGATCAGAAGCCAGATAGGAAAAAGAAATCAAATCCATGAATCCAAACACAAATTTGCAAAATATAGAATGACTGGCTAGCTTTAAGTGTTTGGGCAAGTCAGGCCAACCAGTTTAGGAAGAATATGCTTCTGGGAGAAAGGCTGATAATCAGCCTTTTCCCCAATGCCAAAGCATGCCGTCACCCTTGGGGATTTTAAATTCAACTGATATACAGTTCTCTCAGTTGGCCCATTCACTGCCACTACCCATGGGTGGCATAAGGTTGTGAGTCCCTAAAATTGGGTACAAAAATCTAAAGGTTTCCCACAGATGACGTGGGCAGCCTGAAGGGTGACAGGGAATCAGCCCATCTGCTGTCACTTTTCCCCAAGGGCCCCTGGCACACTGTCACCTACTTTGCAGAGGCCTTGTAAGTCACTGCTGGATCTTTCCCTTAGCCCTATCACCTACATTTAGGGACATCTGGAGGGGATCCCTCCACCCCTGTAAAAAGGTCTTGAGTTCAGCACTCTCACCATTGTGCTGACTGATGGCCTCTGAGGGCAGCCTCTTTTGTAAGAGCCCTGGTTGTGGAATCTGGAGACCTGTTTTCTATTCTAGCGGCACCTCGCTTTCTCTACAGAGAGGTCTCAAAATGTTCACTTTAGCAGATTAACACTGGACTTTATAACTTCAGAAAAAGGTAAAGAACTCTTATCCTAGACTATGACATTCTTACGGGAAGAAATGATGACTTACGTATATATCCTTGTTTCGTAGGACCTATGCAGTGTTCAACACATGGTTGGTAGGTGGCAAGAATTCTAAATAAAATTATACAGTGTCAGTTATAGGCTATAACGTCATTACATCGTGATAATGATGTAGGAAAAACGAGGTGTGCGCTTCACCCACAAAGAGCTTAAAATTTCATAAGGGAAAAAGATGCAAATGAGGATTTCCATACAGGGAGAAGAAGGGAAGATCATCTTCTGTTGAATGGAAGAGCATGAGCAAAGGTGTGCAGACAGACAACTTCTCCTGCCCCCGCCCCACTTCGCGGACATCACTGACTCACTTGTAGAGAAACAGCACGCATCTTGCACTTGAGTTTCCTGTCTCCCAGCAGAACTAGGTTGGGCCAGTTCATAGGTGACGTGTCTCATATACCTGGGCTCAGGCCCATTTGCTCAGCCACTTGACCCGCTCCTGGTGATCACGTTCACTTTGAGAAAAAGTTTTTCAGATGTCTTTTAGAGTTCATTTTTAAAAGATGGTCCACCTGGTACCTGCTCCTCGGCACTGGATGGAGGCCAGAGGGTGACAGCAGCATGAACTCGCTGTGGATAACAAGTCCTCTGTTATGACTGGGAGCGCTTGCAATGCTATAAATAACTCTATCAATATTGTGATAATGGCACTTTAAAGAGGTCTATTTTACAAGTGCTGAATGTAAGAGAGACCACAGCTGCGCTCATTAATTCTGAAGTGTGCCTCCCTCTATGTACGACTTGCAGGTGTAACAATAGGAGTGTTGACTCAGTGGAAGTCTAGATAATGTTTAGATTAAGAAAAAGGTTAGAGTAACGTTGTTAGTTTTTCCATTGTGTTTGGCATAATGAAAACAAATTATACGAGCTTAATTGGAAGTGGGGGGGAGAAAGGGCAAAACATAACTTTGGTACAGATTTCAGATATTCACAAATAGCTCCTCCCCCTCAAGAGCAAGGATCGTAATTGACAGCAGTAGATCTTTTGATAATTAATTGCAGTAAATTATCACTTGGCACAAAGAAGGCATAATTGTAATTAATTTGCAACCTTCCCAGCATAACACTGAATTAGAAATGGCACCGCCGTCATTTTTCCAACGGAGGAAATTGAGGGTAAGAGAACAGTGTACCCTCTTCCTTTGATGTGCATTCAGAGTTTTGAGGCCAGCCCTGTTGTAATTTTTCTGGTATGATCGTGACATCTCTGTGACTCTCTTGGGCTAGGAGTGTTTAATTTAGATTGTGACTGTTGGCTGTGGGCTGTGATAGTTAGCAAGAGGGATCCCCTGCTGACTTCTGCCATGGCCTCTCATCACTTAAGCCTCCAGTCAGTCACTTAACCTCAGCGTATTTCTGTATCCATCCCATTCGCCAGGGTGCTGAAAGACCTAATTAATTCAGATAATAGGCATTGTTTCGGTGCAAAATATTATATTTGTAATTGAATGAATTAAGAAAGATTTTCCTTCAAAGTAGTTTCCCTCTTTTTCCAGTGCATCTTACTTTTGGGGGTGATGCAAGATCATTGTTAAGAATCTTTGCCATGGTGCAATTTTATAGTGATTGCCACAGATCAAGGTTCAATCTAATTGCTCAACAATTAATTAGAAACAGAAATGAGGAATACAAACTAGTTTCACTGGATTCTAGAGAACTGTTTCTATTTCATCAGAATGCCTGGGAGAACAAATCATTAAGCCATAAAAGAGTACATCTGGGTTAGAATTAAAGTCAAGCGGATTCATTAAACCAAATGATGGCCCAGAGATTACTGCCTTGGTATGCCACACTGTTGACTAAGGCTGCAAGGGGTCATGGAACTTTCCTTCTTTTGCTACAAGATGTCCATTTGAGAGAATGAGGAGAATCATACTTCTGACAATAAGGGCAAGGAATCACTTTGCCTAGTGGCTGGTCATAAAAAAAAAAGATATAGATCATGGCCCTATTTCAAGCAGAACTGTATAACAAAAATAAGCTTTATTAAATTATTGTGGACACTCTTCAAAGTTCTTCTTAGCCCCATTGTTATAAATGTTGAAATAAGGTGAATTTATAGCTAGAGTCCTTCACCATTGCTGCCCTGCCAATGAACTCAGGTTTGACCTATATGTAACACCTTCTCTGGGGGTTAACAAATCATTCAATCTTCATGCAACTTTACTTTCTCAAAAAGCAATGCCTTAAGTAACCCCTGCTACTCTGTACCCTGCCAATAACTTCCTCCAGTTGGGTGGAATTAGTCATGATAGTTTTACTGTGTGAGCTAATATTCACAAGTGTCGGAGTTCAAACCACCCAACATATTTCACAGGAGACTTCAAATTGAACTCAAACCTTAGTCCTAGCTGCCAAAGGTCCTAATGTTTATTTTACTGAACTCCCTATAGGGAGACCTAAAGCGCCTAACGAGGACACAGAGACACCACCTACGAGCGCTGTGTTTTGTGCCCATGAACCTGGGCTGCAGGAATCTTCGCTGGGGACAGAACTCCAATTTTCTGATCTAAAACTGAGGCATGGTTTCCACGGAGCAAATGGAGGGAGAAATTTTCGTACAGGCTCTTATTTGAAAAAGGAAGTAGACTTAATCTGTATATCCTCAGAGGAGAAGAACTAAGGTTCATGAATGGATGGTTCCGAGAGGTGGGTTTTGGCTTCAGGAAGAAGCATGTTAACATCTGCGGTTGTCTGAGAGGCGAAAAGACCCCTGTCCCCAGGAGGAGCTGTAGTAGAGAGTGGAGATCAGTGGGCACGGAGCATAAAAGAGATTGAGGCATGGGGCTTGAGAGAGGAACATGAAGGCTTCAGACTACATGCTCTTAAAAGCCTCTTCTAGGGGTGCCTGGTGCTCAGTCAGTTAAGTGTCTGACTTCAGCTCAGGTGATGATCTCATGGTTTGTGAGTTCAAGCCCCACATCAGGCTCCCTGCTGTCAGCACAGAGCCCACTTCAGGTCCTGTCATCCTCTCTCTCTGCCCCTCCCTCATGCGTGCTCTCTCTCTCTCTCTCTCAAAAACATATTAACAGTAAAAAAAAAAAAAAAAAAAAGACTTGTATTAGAAACTTAGTATGGGTGTTGGGTTTCATGACATATGAAGGACAACAATGAAGCCCAGTCATCTACCCTCGGCTGTGGAAGGTTGGGGGGCAGGTGGCTCTTAGTGGGTGAAGCTCTACCTTGATGCCGAGGGCCTTCTGAATTCATCTCCAGTCCTTTGGGAAGAATCATTAACATACGAATGGTTAAACTGAAGGTCGCTCATTTATTCTTTTAGTCATTTATTCATGCAACGAACATTTCTGCCGCATCCGCTGTGCTAAGCCCTCATGTCCTGCTGCTCTGGAATTATTCAGGGATCACCCCTGCTCTGGCACTTTCCTTGCTCAGCCCGGACCAGGGTGCCCTAATTCTTTGGTATTTTGCTTTCTCATTCTCACTAGTGTCCAAATGAAGGAAAATACACTAGCTGTTGAGGAAAAAAAAATGAGAAGCCAACTTTCTGAATCCTATGTAAAGTTTAGCTTGGTCATGAGATTGGGGTCTGGCTTCTACCTGCCTCCCTCACCAAACTCATCTCATGACTCTCTCCACTGTTCTTTCCCTCCAGCTTCACCGGCCTTCCCCCCCCCCCCCCCACTTGTGTAAATACTCCAGCTTTGTCCTGTGGTGGGGTATCTACTCCTGCTGTGCCCTTGGCCTTCCCTGCACCCCTGGATCCTTTACTTCTCTATTATAACTTCCTCCGGGAAGTCTTCCCTGCCCCACCAATCCAGAGCAGTCCCTCCCACCACCGGGACATCCTCCAGGCATCCCACAGTTTTCTTTAATAACACCTAATAGTTTGAAAACATTTGAATTCAGTAAAAAAAAATTGAAACATGATTTCATTGTTTACAGAACTCCTGAAACATCATTTGAACCACAGTTTGAGATTCAGTGGTATAAAAGATTGGATTAATATCCATAGCACCTCTGGGAAGATGTCAACAAATTTGTTAACAAATAATAATACAGTAGAATAATAATAAGATCTTAAACTATGTAACTGTCATGGCTTACGTGTATTTTTTTTTTTTTTTTAGAAATGTTTATTTTTGAGGGGGGTTGCAGAGAGAGAGAGAGAGAGAGAGTATGTGTGAGCCGGGGTAGGGACAGAGAGAGAGGGAGAGAGAGAGAATCCCAAGCAGGCTTCATGCTGTCAGCACAGAGCCCACGTGGGGCTCAGTCTTACGAATCGTGAGATCAGGACCTGAGCCGAAACCAAGAGTCCGATGCTTACCCGACTGAGCCACCCAGGGGCCCCAGTTTGCATGCATTTTAATGCATATTCCTCTTCTGTTCCTCAAAATGAACAAGTACAGAGGCACTTATATGTCTCCCATTTCACAGGTAAGTTGTCAGAGGCTGCACAGCTTGTGAGTGGGGAAAGGGCTGAGAAATCAGACCTCGTTCCGTTCACAATGGCAGTCTCCTCCTTCAGTGTGTTTTACATTTAAGTCAAGGTACCCACATCCAAGCACTTAGATGGGCACTGTGTTTTTTTTTTTTTTTTTTTCTCTTCTTTCATTCAAAGTTGCCCAGACTCCAGTCTCCTGGGGTGTAACCAGTCCCAGTTGGGGCAAAGGAGAACTGGGATTCGCCCTGTGGCTGGTCTATTTTGGAGTAAGCATATTTCCATAGTCTGCTGAAACTGGAAGGGGATTATGTTGTCCAGTGATACTTTGAGCTGTGCCGTGTGGAGCTTTACAGCCAGCACTGCCCCATGGCCCAGCTCCGGGCGGGGGGGGGGGGGGGGGTTGCAACTGGCACGTGGCAATCTATGGGAACGGTGCCCTGTGCGTCTGTGGGTGACTTGGGGACTGCCATGGCCACCTTCGCTTTCTTCCAGCCAAATCCACTTTGATCTGTTCTGTATACTGAGCTTCCGAATAAGATTTTACTTGAAGGAACGGTTCTGCTCCTTAAGAAAGAGAGCACTTGGAACCTCATTACTAAATAATATACCAGCTGAGGCTTGGGTAGCCGAATGCCCTATTCATGGTCACACAGCCAGAGAGGGGCAGAATGGAGGCCTGAAACCAAACCTCTGGGTTCAAGGCTAGCACGGCGGCCTCTGCCCTGGGCTGCCTGTCTAGAGATGTGGCAGATTAGAGGGATGTCGTCTTGCGAATGAACCTGGGTTGCCTATTGGAAGAAACCTCATGAAGCAGAGGGGTAAAGGTTGCAAAGCTTCAAACTAGCCACACGCTGGGGCCCTGCCTGCCTCGGTTAGGCACGCTCAGTCCTTGGGTCGGCTCTGAAAATATGCATCTCCCCTCCCCTTATCCCAGCCACCTGCTACCCCTCTCCACCTCCACCCTGACGTCTCCTCCTCAGGGAAGGCTTTTCTGTTCAACTGTGAGAACACTGGAGGGCAACACTAAGGTCCTTTCTCTGTTTCCTGAAATCGCTGGGTGTGCCAATTCCCCCTCATCCTCTGGATGGACCTGACTTAGACCTCACACTCAGCCGCGGCCTGCATTTGTAGCTAGGACTTTTCAATAGCTCTGAGGATCTTTTTCAAAGGATGAGAGTGTTTGTTATTGCCATTGTTCTTGATCACAAGTCATAGCAAAAAGGTGAAATATTCTGAAAGCCTGTTTTCTGCTTTTTGCTTTGAAGTGAGACAATCCTGCCCTGATCTCATGACTTCACTAATCACAAATGGCCCTGTCAGCACTTGTTGGGGGGGGGGGGGGGGGTTGGGCTGAAGAAGGATTCCTGGTAGTATTCAAACCCAGGCAAGCACAAATATACTAAATAGAAAGAAAGACCATTACTCTGAATGCGTCTAGTTTGCAGTCAGAGTCAGCAAATGTTACCAGCTTGAATTAATGACTATTACTTTGTCCTAACTCACCAAGTCCACTGACAGGTGCCGGCAAAATCTGTGTTTCTACAGTGTTATATGCTACGGCTAGCAGATAAATAAATTGGACATCAGATGGTGTCTTCCCACCCACTAAAATGGAAATAGACAGACTCAAACACCCGTTTCATGGAGTTGGTGAGTACGAAACCCTCCCCAAGATGCCGGGGCCTTGTTGGAGCCTTCTGTTCTTGTGGTCAACTGTGGCTTTGAGCTTTAATTTAATTACTTCTGTCTATGGATTTTCTCACTACCTGGCTTATGTGTCTGCTTCCCCAGCATACCAACTGAGATGTGAACTCAGCAATTTCTCCTGACTTCTGCCAGGAAAGCCACCCACACACAGCAAGGCTTTTGGGTATATAGGAAGCTTTCCTGGAAGTGGGGAAATGGGAGGAATCTTCGTTGCAGCAACACAGATAACTTAAAATTTTCCTGTGAAGGATTTTTGCTTTTGAAATCCCTTTAGTCATTTTGAGAAATTGGCCTCCAACCCCCTGCCAGGTGCCAAGCTTCCACACCCCCACCCCTCCCCTGTCCCTCTATCCACTCCCTCATCTCTAGCAAACAAAATAAAACAAACATCCCATTTCCTTGTGCAGTGAGACTGAGTTCTCTTCAGCCTTTGCCCCAAGACTGAGCCCTAAATTCATCAAGGTCCTGAGCAGGATGAAAAGACCTTTGGTGTAACAAGGTCTCCTCCCCTCACTGCCCCCCACCCCCCAACTTGGAAATAAAATACATAAAAGCAAACAAAAGTTGCCCTTGGTTCCATGGAAAATCAGTGTGGGGTAGCAGACATGAGAAAAGGCCTTTGGTGGCACAGGGTACCCCAATTTCCAGGAAAAAGGCCTAGGCTTTTGGGCATGGTGAGGAGGGACAAACGGTGTGGGGTCACCGCAAGGCCTTTGCAGGCAAAGTGGCTTCCCTTGTGCTGATTCAGCATTCCAGGCTGCTGTCACCATTTGCTCCTTGGAAGGGGGACTGCAGAAAAACGTGCCCTGCTTAGAAATGAAAAACTCACCAAGCCTTGCCCGACGCTGAGGATGGCTGCTGAGGGGCAGGGCAGGGACCTCCAGAGGATGTCCTCTGTCCCTGCCCAGAGCCCATGGCCTGGGCCAACCACGATTATCATCACTAACATGAATGGGTGTGGTTCTGTACTGTGTTCCTGAGCAAGAACTGCCTCTTCACACTCCCCTCAAGACACGGGAATTCGAACGATGGTCGGCAGTGTATGTGAAAATAGCAAAAACACGTGTACGAAGCAGCTAGAGCCAGTGGGACACGTGCAGTTTGGGTCAGGAGACACCGTTCTAATCCTGGTTCTGCCTCGTACTTGATGCGTCACCTTGACTAAGTCGTGCCTCACCCTCTGGCCTCGATTCTCTTACCGTGAAATGAGGGTTCCTGGTTTTCAAAGCGTGTTCCTCAGGGGTTCCGTGAGGCTCTGCACGAAAGCAGAGAGCTGAGGGCAGAAAGAGGCTCCAACACGAGCAGGTCTGGCTTTCCCTGGTTTGTGGCTAGTGGTGCAAAGATTTTCTCTGCATAGAGGATTTGGCCATAAGAGAAATCGGCAAACTATCGCTCTAAAGGATGGCTGTCTACAGCCTCTTCTAGTGCTGACATTACTTGATTCTAGATGGAGGCAAGAAAGAAGAATGGATGCTGGGAAAGACGCAAGCCTAAGAAAAAGAAGTTCCTGCTACAAATAAATCCCCGGCCAATCTCTCTTCGTCTCTGAAAGTTTAAAGATTTAAAATCTACTTTTTTTTTTTTGTTTGTTTAAACTGCAGTTCTCAGCAAATAAAGACTACTTTAAATTATTCAGGTTTGTTACACCCACAAATCACCCATACAGTACATTCTAAATAAAAAAACTAATAACTCTCTTTGCGAGAAGTGTCCCTTCCAGAGGCCACGTATAAGGCATTAACCTGCACTGGGAGAAAATAATACTAGTGATTTCCAAATTACACTCATTTTAGGAAATAACTTAAATAAATGAATTGGGCCCAATGCAGCCTGCTTATTTCCTCTGCATTGAAATGCAGAGGTAATATTTTTCTGCCAGCAAGTATTGGAAACAAAATCACTTACAGCCACACTTAAAGAACGTTTTAGAATCTTCCATGCAATTAGTTTAGTTTCATTTCCAAAGCCTTTGCTTTTTACAGTGCTCAGAAGAGTGGGGAGGGGTTGAGGTAAGGAGGGTAGGAAAAGGAGGGTCCCCTGGGCTATGAGATAAGCTCCAAATATAGAGACCTTAGCAGACACCTGAGGCCCCCCATATCACATGCTTCTGTCTCTGCTTGTAACATTCCTCCCAGGTGCTCACCCTGCTTCTAGAGGACCCTCTCCAGGCATGGCCCCCAGTCTATCCTCTTTTATGACGGATCTAGTTGTTGGGAAATGTCTGGTGGAGTCAACATTCAGTGTTTGTGAATTAATGAAACTGCTCTACCCTCTGGTTGTTTCCCATTGTCCCCGGAAGCCTTCTGAGGAAGTGCACAGAACAACATTCCTCCCAGGGGAACCCACAAGCATCCTTTCTTGAGAGACGGCAGAGGCATGCCGAGTGGAGGGGGTGAGAAGCCAGGGACACGTTCTTTCTCCCTTTTGCCTCGGGTGGCGCTGAGTGGCAGGGTGAATTCAGTGTACAGCCCAGATTGAAAAAGCCGGAGTCAGAAGAAACATCCAAGGCTGAGTAAGGTAGTGGCAGTGTGGTGGGTGCTGGGGAGAGTAGATGTGGGTGTCAGTTACAGCACGGAAGCTGGGAGCTGAGTTCTAGACCAAGCTGGGCACCTACTTGATTCAGGGTGTGAGCCTCCATGCCTTCATTTGTAAAATGAGGATGACAATGCTCATTTTACAGGATAGTAGTGAGGATTCAGTCCAGGAACATTTATAACCTAGTGGTTTACCCCAGGCCATGTGATGTCCCTGCCTGTAAAGAGTTCAAGGTCTGGGGGCGCCTGGGTGGCTCAGTCAGTTAAGTGTCCGACTTCGGCTCAAGTCATGGTCTCACGATGCATGGGTTCCAGCCCCACGTCCAGCTCTGTGCTGACAGCTCGGAGCCTGGAGCCTGCTTCGGATTCTGTGTCTCCCTCCCTCTCTGCACCTCCCCCACTCATGCTCTGTCTGTCTGTCTGTCTCTCTCTCTCTCTCTCGCTCTCTGAAAAATAAATAAACATTAAAAAATTTATAAAAAAAAATAAATAAAGGGTTCAAAATCTGAAGAGGAGACAGACAGGTAAACAACCGCAGGAATGTTATGTGGAAAGTCCTGCTCGGTAAAGGACAAGGCACCAGGGAATGCTGCGGCAGAGACTTAACCCAGCCAGGGGGTGTGGGTGGATCAGAGCGGACCTCCTGGCCGACAGAAAGATGAAGTGAGGGTTGTGATCTGCGTTGGGAGAACACGAAGCCAAAGCGATAAGCAGTGCCAAGATCGTGAGAACCCTTGTTACGTTATGCTAAGAACAGAGGTTGTGTTCTGGGTGCTGGGAAACCACAGAAAGGTTTGGTGTAGCAATTCAGTTTGCTGATATATTGGGAAGCACCTGGCACATCGCAGCGTCTCAATCAATGCTCATTTCAAAATTTGGAGCTGAGATTACTTTTTTTGTTTGCAGGAGAGTCCCTGCACCTCTTTGCTGAATGCATATGAAGAAACTCGTGATAAGAGAGATTTAACGCTGTAAAAAAAAGCACTGGACCAGGAGTGAAGAGACAGAAGTTAGCCCAGGTGGCTGTATTCACAGTCTGTGTGATCTCAGGAAATTCACATAATGTCTTTGAGACTCAGTTTCATGATCTGCAAACTGGGATTCGCAGCACCCACCCTACCTTCACAGAGAGTGCTGTGAAGGGTCACTCAATATCAGGGGTTCCTGTTGTATTGTTTGTGGCTCCCCAAAGGGGTCTGGAGATCTAGGATCAGAGAACAAGAAAGAAGCGTTCGGGCAGGGTTGTGAGAACAGAGATTTGAGAGGGGGTTAACACGTATCTTCCTTTACTTTGTTAACCTGCACCTCCCAAGTGAGTAAAATGTATGCTGTGTGCATCTCGAGACGGCTGAGCGGAGTGGCTGAGGACAGAAATAGCCCTGCTGATTTATGAGCAGGAGGCAGATTTGCTTTAATATCGCAACACAAGGAAGTCAGGTCTCTTAAATAATATGGCTCGCAGATTTACAGCTGTGTTGCATGTTCGCTTCAGTGCTGTCTCTGGCCATGGACGGTGCTTTACTCTGGAAAGGCTGAAGTCAGCAACTTTCAAGACGCTGGCAAATAGATCCAGTGGCAGGAGCCAGTCCACTGGGTCAGCTGTTTTCAGTGGGGCCCTGCTCCCTCCCACCACTTTGTTACATGTTGTTAGGACTCGTTGTCCTCCGTTCCCAGCAGGCCTGGGGCTGGTTCGGGTCTTGTGAAGCCAGAAGTATAGCATAGAGAAAGGGCTGGTGCTTCCAGGGTGCTATTTGGGAGGTAGCAGGAAGCTCCAATATTATGTCCAATATTGCCCCTGTCCCTTGGTTTAGGCCACCAAGGTAAGGATTGTTGTCCCTTGGGCCTTTTGAAAAAATGCAAGTATTTCAGGAAGCAGGGATGCAATGAGCCCCTGGTTCCTTAAAAATAATGATGTATTTATTCCACAAATATTTAGATAGCGCTATTTATAGCCCAGGCACTGTTCTCAGTGCTATGTAATTATTGACTATTGTTCCTAACCGTCCTCTGAGGTAACTCTGTTATTATCTCCATCACACAGATGAGGAAACTGAGGTAAACACCTAAGATGAGTAACGTGACCAAGGTCCCAGGGCCATCGAGAGGTGGAGACAGAATTTGAATCTGACAGGCTGGCTCCATTGTCTGTGTTCATAACCATCGTGCCGTAAATAATGGCACGACACCGATTACAATAGCTGTGAACGTTCACTGGGTACCATACACCAGTCATTGTACTGAGTGCTTTTTACACATGTCATTTCATCCTCACGGGACCCTGTGGGGGTATGTACTATTCTTATCATCCCCCCTTCGTGGAGGAGAAAGCTGAGGACGCAACTTGCCAAAGACCCCATTGGTCACAAGTGGCAGTGTTGGGATTTACACTCAAGCAATCGGACTCAGGAGCTCGTGTGCTAAATGTCAATGTGGTGACTGAATTTCTTTCCTTGCACTTTTTGGAAAGGAAGTGATAAAAAGAGGGAGAAAGCTGTTAGGGCAAGAATGGGAATAAAACTGCATCTATTTGAGTTTCTGCCAAGGGATGGCCCCATCGATCCTGCCACTAATAAGTCCATTCCAGGTTTGGTGGGTGAGGGCTGGCCAAAACGCCATGGAAACTAACTGCACAGTGTAATGAGGGACCAGGCTCCTTGCACAGCTTTGTTCTCGGCCTCAGGGGCAATTCGACACTCTTTCCATATACTCTCTCCTCTCCTGGCTCCATCAGTCATCAGAAATCATCCTTGTCTTGGGATCTTCTGGCCTGCGTTTGAGACCAGTCCCATCTCTCCTTCTCTAGTTGTGGTACCTGGGTTCCTGACTTCTTCCTTCTACTTAACCATCCACCCTGATGATCTGTGCATGGTCCACTTCTTGCAAGACCAGCCCCTGCTCTGCTTTCTCCAGCCTCGTGAATGCTGGAGGTTTGGCTCAGACCTCCAGGCCTGAGTGTGGCTTGCCCCATACCTGCTATCAAACCTGCCCCGTGTTGATGAAACACCTTCGTTCATCCCGTCATTCATTCGGTGCATGTGAACGGAGCTGAGAGAGCACCTATCAGTGCCAGGCACTGTTTTAGATGCGAGAGGCACAGAAATGCACAAGATCAGTCCCTGCCAACACAGAGCTCCCAGTCTGGTGAGGATAAGCAAGTCAGTCATTACAGCACAGCGGATGAAGCAGTGCACTAGTTGTGAGCATGCAGAGTGTTTTTTTCCAGAATTTTTTTTTTAAGTTTTATTTATTTTGAGAGAGATAGAGAGCCAAGCCAGGGAAGGGCAGAGAGAGAGGGAGAGAGGGAGAATCCCAAGCAGGCTTTGCACTGTCAGCGTAGAGACCAATGTGAAGCTCGAACCCATGAAGCTGCGAGATCATGACCTGAGCCGAAACTGAGAGTTGGACACTTAACTGACTGAGCCAGCCAGGTGCCCTGAGAGGAAGAGTATTTAAAACAAAACCACATGGTGTGTGTGTGTGTGTCTGTGTGTGAGCACGTGTATGTGAACTGGGGGTGAGGGAGGCATGGGGAGATGCATGGTGGTCTGGCTTTGACACAAGCTGATTTTTAAACGTTAGGGGAGGAATAAAGAAGGAGAAAGATCAGTGTTTTGCACAGAGGAAATAGGAAATGTGAAGGTTCTTAAGTATGGAACAGGCTGGCCAGTTTGGGTAGCTCTCAGGAGTCTGGTATGGGTGTGGGACACAGGAGGGGACCTAGGAACACTTAGGGGCCAGAACAGGCAGGTAGGGGCAAGAGCAGAATGGGCCTTGGGCACCGAGCCAATGGATATTAGCTCATCTCTCTCAATAGAGAGCCAGTAGGAGATCGGCATGCTCATTGTCACCTCTCCATGTCACCCGCTACCTGCGCATGGCTTGCTCAACTCTCCTGCTCTCTCCAGATGCACCATATTCTTGTTCTCCATCGACTTCAGACAAACTGGGTCCCACCCACTAGACTGGACTTCCTGAAGGTGAATGCCCTGTCCATTTGTAGCCCTGGTGAACTCTGCTTCTGTGGCCCCCTACTTCTGGGCCATCTGAGGAACAGCAGGAGACCAAGGGGGCAGGTCCAGAGATGGGGGGAAGAAGAGCTGACGTACATGGTAAGACAGGTAACAGGACACACCATGACGGCATTGTGGGCCCCTGTAAGGACGGGGCCTGGTGCTTTCGTTGAGATGGACAGCCATCAGAGGGTTTAAGCTCAGATGACATAATCTGATTAACGTCTTAATAGGATCATGCCAGCTGCAGCGTGGAGGAAATACTGTAGAGCGGCAGGAATGAAAGCCAGGAGACAAGCTAGGGGGCTGTTGCTCGATTCTGATGAGAGGTGCCAGCAGCTTGGGTGAGGGTGAATGGAAATGGCCCAATTCTGGGCATCTTTAGGAGGCACAGGAAGTAGAATCTCCTGCTGTACTGGGTGTGGGTGGTGAGAAAAGAGAGGAGCCGAGGTGGCTGCCACGTTCATGGCGCGTACGAGTGGAATGGCGGGCTTGCGGTTACCAGACGTGGGCTAGACACCTAGCTTTACAGCCTGTCTTTTGGGGGCCCCGGCATGAGTGTGGTCAGACAAGGAGACCATGGGAGAGGCCCAGGCGTTACAGGGATGCTGAGGGAGCAGCACCATGGCCTGTGGCTCGCACTGCGGGGTCTAAGGTTTGGAATATCATGACAGGAAACCTTCGTTTTGGGAAAATACGAGTAACTTACTTGCTTTGGTCTATTTTCTATATTTAGCTATTTCCAGGCACCTGCACGCTGCATCTGCTGCCCCATTATATCTCTGAGAAGGTGCTGTCTTCTCCTGCCTTTTGCTAAGTGACAGGATTTACTGTGGCCTCTCGCGTTAGGCTTAAATCAGGCTTGGGGATGTGGACATTTTGCTAAGCAGGAACTCTGGTGCAGGGACCCAGTAATGAATGGGTCTTTCCACAAGCCTGGAGCAGTTAATAACCTCCAGGTTGTCCCCAAGCGATTTCCATGGGAGTGGACCAAAAATTGCCTATCAGTCCAAATGAAGTATGCCACAATTTCCCCTACTTTCTAGTTACTTTTTAATTTCAGCACCACCTGCTCCTAATTCTCCCAGGGCTGACTCTGCCAGCATCGTCATTACGGGTTTTGTCTGTCCGTGATGTGTAACTCATCATGTCACGGGCCTCTTCCCGCTCAGTGGCTAAAACAAGAACTTGCCAGTGTATCAGCCTCTCTGGCCCGAGTGGCGTAAAGTGTGCTGCCCTCCTTATACCCAGATGTGCCTTGGAACCCATTGGCAAAGGCGTACCAACATCATTGCATTGTCTGTGCGTTAATTATTCTTGGCGTCAAGGTCAACTTGACCCAGGCATGGTATGTGGGAAAGGCAGTGGTTTTAGTGTCAGAAGGAAGCGGGCTCAAATGCTAGATTAATGGCTTACCCCGCGGGTGACTTTAGGTAGGTTAATTCTGTTAATTATGTCACTTTGGGTTTTCCCAACAGTGACATGGGTGTGGTGCCCGTCTCATGGGATTGCCATAGGCAATACGGCAGTGTATGGGAAGCAGGAGAAATGGCTTGGCATATTTGGGCTCCTGGTACATGTTAGTTTCCCTCCACTGCCTTATGTGTGCGGTCTCATGACTTTCCTCATCTGTAAAATGGGGATACACTGGATTTCGCTAGAGGTTACAAGCACCGGCTGTGGTGCCAAGGCACTTGGGTCTGAGTCTCTTACTAGTTGTGTGACATTAAGAAATAACTTAATCTTGGGGAAGGGAAGGGGAAAAAATAGTTACAAACAGAGACGGAGGGAGGCAAACCATAAGAGACTCTTAAATACAGAGAACAAACTGAGGGTTGATGGAGGGTTGGGGGAGAGGGGAAAATGGGTGATGGGCATTGAGGAGGGCACCTGTTGGGATGAGCACTGGGTGTTGTATGTAAGCGATGAATCATGGGAATCTACCCCCCAAACCAAGAGCACACTGTAAACACTGTATGTTAGGCAACTTGACAATAAATTATGTTAAAAACAGAAATTACTTAATCTCCTTATACTTAGCTCTTCACTTGAAAAACAGAGAAAAATTTTAGCTAGCCTTCACCAAGATTCCCTTACCATCAAGGAGATATTTAGCTTGTGGTGAATAAGCTGCCATATTAACTTTGCAAAGTCAACTTTGATACTTGATTCCACTTGAGTCTCATAATACTTGGAAGGTAGAAGAAAGGTCCTTTTTTTTTTTTTTTTTTTTTAAACTATCATTTAGCATATGGGAAGCTGAAACACAGAGCAAAGAGGTAAATCACTCAAGGGCATTGACTAAGTTAGTGGCAAAGCCCAAGTCAGGCCATGTCTCCTTACGCCCTATTCCCCATTCTCCTCACTGTATGATACTGACTCCCATCGCCAGCAGGGTAGAGCACATGGGCCAAGTCCTTGAAACGCTGTTAAGTCTGGTGGCCCATGTAACTCTTGAGTCTATGACTCCAATCTCATTTGGAATGGTAGAAACACCATGCATTTATTGTGCAGGTACTTGAAGAACTCCACATTCTTTCTATCCTTGAAAATGATGTATAAAAAAGACTTTGCAAACAGGGACACAGTTAACAACCCTAATCTATTTTTTTGAGAATTAATTCACATACCATAAAATGAAACCTTTTAAAACATGTGATTCAGCAGTATTGAGAATATTCACAAGGTTGTGCGACTCTGATCATTATCTAATTCCAGAACATTTTCATCATCACCTGAAGCAACCCTGTAAACCCTAGAGGTCACTTACTCCCTATTTTGACCCCCTGGTAATCACCCATCTACCTCTGCCTCTGTGGGTTTTTCTGTTCTGGATTTTTCATATACATGGAATCATACAAGATGTCTCTTGTGACTGGTTTCCTTCATTCAGCATAGTGTTTTCAAGGTTCACCGTGTTGCAGGAGGCATCAGTATTTTGCTTCCTTTTTATGGCTAAATAGGATTTCGTTGTATAGATAAACCACCTTTTGTTTATCCATTCAGGAGCTGGGGGCCATTTGGGTTGTTTCCACTTTGGGGCTATTATGAATAATACTGCAATAACATCCGTGCCTATATTTTTATATGAATATATATTTCCTTTACTCTTTTTTCTGTTTTTGTTTTTGAATATATGTTTTAAATTCTCTCAGATTATATACTTAGAAGTGGAATTGCTGGGTTATATGGTAACTCTATTTAAAATTTTTGAGGAATGGCCAAACTGTTTTCCAAAGCAGCCATGCCATTTTACATTCCTGTCAGCAGTGTTTGAGGGCTCCAATTTCTCCACATCTTCCCCGATACTTATTATTGTCTATAAGATATTCATTTTATAAGGACATATTTTCATTCTGAGAATTTTCCATCTTGAATACCATTAAAAAGATCACACTGTTTAGTCAAATAGATAAGAGAGAATCTTCAAAGCTCATGGATACAAGAGAGAAAAGTATGTTTGCTTCCTTGGATTTTAAGAACAGCTGTAGGGGCGCCTGGGTGGCTTAGTAGGTTAAGCGTCCAACTTCGGCTCAGGTCATGATCTCACAGTTAGCGAGTTCGAGTCCTGAGTCGGGTTCTGACAGCTTAGAGCCTGGAGCCTGCTTCAGATTCTGTGTTGCCCTCTCTCTCTGCCTTTCTCTCTTTCTGTCTCTCAAACAAATAAACATTTAAAAAAATTTTAAAACGGCTTTAATGGAATAGAACACTTAATTATTGGGTTGTACTATGTATTACCACTTGTCATTATTTTAACATTTCTCCTTTGTACCTTCCTGTTTTAAGAAATCATTTTCAAGAATGTGCATCTTGGAATAGAATTATCAACAATAGCCCAATTATGGAAAGAGCCCAAATATCCATTGTCTGATGAATAGATAAAGAAGATGTGGTATAATTACACAAAGGAATACTACTCAGTCATCAAAAAGACTGAGATCTTACCATTCACAATGACTTAAATGGAACTAGAGTATATTATGCTAAATAAAATAAGTCAGAGAAAGCAAAATACTGTATGATTTCACTCACATGTGGAATTTAAGAAATAAAGCGGATGAACACAGGGGAAGGGGAAAATAAAAAGAGAAGGAGGCAAAGTGGAAGAGATTCTTAACTGCAGAGAACAAACCGAGGGTTGCTAGAGGGGAGGTGGTTGGGGACATGGACGAAATGGGTGATGAGCATTAAGGAGGGCACTTGTGATGAGCGCCGAGTGTTACATGTGAGTGATGAATCACTAAATTCTACTTCTGAAACCAACATTACACAATATGTTACCTAACTAGAATTTAAATACAAAGTTAAAACAAAACAAAGAATGTGCATCTTGGAATAAACCAAGCTACACGCCCCTTAGGTCTGTTAGACTGCCTGTTGTAGTAGCTATATATCTCTATGGTGTGGCATTATTCTATGGGATTTCGGTATGTTAGCACAATCTTTACAAGTTTGTGAGATAGTTACTAGCGAAATCTTCATTACACAGATGAGGATATTGAAGTACAGAAGGATTAAGTAACTTGCCCAAGGGCACCCAGCAAGTAAGTGGTAGAGGAGAGACTCAGACTATAAAGTCCATATACTTAATCCCTGTCCACTGTGGTACTAATTTTTACAAACTTTGCGGTCTTGACTTATTCTGGGCTGATACACTCTCATATTCAAGATCTTTGGGTAGAGCAGAGTACCAGGACCATAATATTACTGTACATTTGAGTTATCCTGTGAACTGAAACAATAAACGTAAAGAAAATGCCAGGGAGCCTGGGTGGTTTAGTCTGTTAAGCGTCTGACTTCAGCTCAGGTCATGACCTCACGGTTCCAGAGTTCGAGCCCCTTGTCGGACTCTGTGCCGACAGCTCAGAGCCTAGGGCCTGCTTTGGATTCTGTGTCTCTCTCCTTCTGCCCCTCCCCCACTTTGCACTCTGTCTCTCTCTCTCTCTCAAAAATAAAAGCAAACATTAAAAAAATTTAAAAAAAAGGCCAAGTTAAGATTTTAAGCCCTCTTACAAGAATTCCTTGATTCCTTCATTCAGAATTATCTCTCATTTCTTATTTATACTTTTCAGGCCAACAAATATTTTTGCTCCAGACATAGTAATAGGCGTGAGGATGCAGAGATAAGTAAGACAACGTTCCTTCTAGTACTTATAATAGTTTGGCATGTATTATTTACACGTTTCTCTGTCTCTTCCCTACTCCTTCTGTCTTCTCCTTTCTGCTGGTGAGTCATACTGAAAATAAAATCTAAATTTTAGGCTGAGCCTTTATAACCTTTCTGTTACATGTCTATGATGAAATTTCCCCTTATCTCTCCGAGAAAGCACGGGATCCTCATTTCTTGTCTTTCTTCCTGAAGACGACTTACCTATTTGGAGAGATCGAGGGAAGGAAGGGAGCAGGTAGGTCTCACTCAGCACCTTTCTCTCCACCGAATGTGACACCTCGCCCTCTAGACCCTGGGCCTCTGCTGGTTTCCGTCTGAGGAAATGGCATCACCTTCTACCCAGCAGCTCAGATCCTGGACCTAAGAGTGTCCTCGATTCTTCTCTCTTCCTCATCACCCACTTGGAATCAGACACGCGTTTGTAACCTCCTTCTCCAAAAATCACTCCACATCTGTCCACCTCCCTGTACCCTCTCTGTCCCCGGAGTCCAAGTCTCCCATGCCACCATCTCTCACCTAGACCCCTGCCATTGTCACCTCCCTCCTACCTCCTCCTTGTCTCCTGCAAGCCATTCACTACACAGAAGCCAGGATATTTTTAAAACTACTTTTAAAATGTAGTCCTTTGCTCAAAAGCAGGCAATGGCTTTTCATTGCAGGAAATAAAATCCCAACTCCTGATAAGGCATTAGGCTGTTTGTAATCGTGCTCTTGGCAACACCTCCCCCCTCTTTTCCTTCTATTCTTCTGCTCACCCTCTCCAGCCCTACTGGGTGGCTTACTCTTCCTCAAATTCTTCTTGAACGTTGCCAGGGAGTTTTGTGTTAAAGTCTCTGCATTTGCTGTTGTTGCTGCTAAAATGTTTTTCAACTATTCCTTTTCTCTCAAATTTTGGCATTTATTCCCTCTTTCTACCTGGCTCTTGTAGGAATGCCATTTCCCGAGTGTGACTTTCCCTTGACCCTACCTATCTGTCCACTTTTGTCCCCTGTCATTGTCTATCCCCTTCTCGACCTTTTTAGTTTACATTCCTAGCACTTTAAAAAGTGTCCACGTCTGTCTCTTCCGTTAGAATGCCTGATCCATGAGTTTTGTTCATGGCCTTGGTGCCGAGAACAAAGTCTGGCACAAAGTAGGTGCTCAATAAATTTTCCTTGGGTAAAAGGAAAACAGCACCATTCTCAGAGCCCTGCCCATTTTCTTTTTCAGAAGTCCTGTTCTCAGGATGTACACAGCTTTTGCTCTGACACACGGGAAGCTTTCAGGTTGCTGTTAGTTATCTCTGTCCAGCCCAGGTCATTTTCTAGGGAGAAAATAGGCATCCATCAGGTCTCAACTTCAGTGTGAACTCTTGAGTGGACGCCTTCCCCGAGTACCCTATCCAAAGTAGATCACTTTCGCCGAAGATGTTCTCTTTCTCAGCATCCTTTGGTTTCTTTCTTCACAGGGTTTATACTTGCTCAGTTATTTGTTTATTGACTTCATACCATAGCCTCTCTTACTGTTGCAAAACTAACTTGTGCCAAGAACCATGCCATCTCTCCATCTCTCGCTGGAGATCCGATGTGGTCTCCACCCTCAAATAGCCTTCGCTTTAATAGAGGGGCAGAGAAAGCAAGACGGACAGATGTCACTGCAGCAGAATTCTGAAGTGTGGAATACCAGACAGGGAACATTTGTTGTGGATGTTCATGCCAGCTAAGCTAAATTCACTTACAACTGCAAGAAAATGTAAGACACAGCTCAGCCAAGGACTCACTACATAATCAGCTTCCTCGTCTATAGGATAAAGATCACAATAATGCCAACTTATTGGGGATGAGGATACAATGGAACTGTATGTGGAAAAACACTATAAAGGGCTGAGACTTGGTAAGATATGTGTTAACTTACAATGCTTGTTGTTGGAAACAAAAATGCCGGTTCCTTCTAGCAGAAATTGATTCCTTCCCTCTCTGTTGTTGGTGCTGCCAGCTTAGTATGTATCTGCAGCGGATTCTTGTGGGTGCAAACCAGGTTGGTAGGAAGACACAGTGGTGCAAAATTCCTCTCCTTCCCCACTGAGACACGCTTGCCCTGCAGCTGTCCCTGACTTCTTGGAAAGCCGGCCAAGATAACGTCCCTTGTCACAACCAGATGTGCAAGACCTGCTCCAAGCTCTGGCCAAATTGGGAAGAGCCGACAGAACAAAACCGAAACCGAATATGGTGCATGTTACCCTGGAAGGCACACAGGTGGGCACATGGACTGACAAAAAAAGTACGCATTTCATCTGGGGCTTGATACAAGTAGTTCCAGAAAAAGCAGTTTGGAGCTATTATTAGTCAATTCAGTATCTAAGCAGTGTCATAAATGAGGGATCTAGTCACATGGAAATCTATCCAGTCCAATGGAAATCAAGTTTTCATTTCAGTTTGGCAAACATTGAGTGCTTATTTCATGTCAGGCTCGCTTCTAGGAACTGGGGTAAAGAAAACAGATAAAAATCTTTGTCCTGATGCAGCTTACATTGTAGTGGGGGAGACGGTTAACATATACAATAAAAAGGTTATAACATATGTAATAAATAGGTTATAACGGATATACTAAATAGGTTATAATAGATATAATAAATAGGTTATATGTAATTTTAAAGAGTCAGGGATAGGGCAGCTCGAGTAAAGAGTATAAGATGGACAACTAGCTATGCATATATATCTAAGCAAAGGGCATTCTGTACCAAGGGAAGGGTCAGAGCAAGACCGGAGTGGGAGCATGCCCAATGGGTGTGGGGAAGTAGCAAGGAGACTGATGTGGCTGGAGGAACACTAGGGTGGAGAGCGGTGGGAGGTGAGGTCAGGGAAGAAATGGGCATCTGACCATGCAAGGTTGTAGAGAATCTTGAGACTTTGGCTTTTACTCCTGTGAAATGGGAGGGTTTGGATCAGAAGAGTAACATGGCATATTTAAAGATCCATGACTAGATGCTGGATAGAGAGTGGGCTATGGAAGGGGGCATTCATAGAGAGGATGATTATTGAACTATTCCAATAATCTGGGTAAAAAAGACGATGCTGGATTGGACCCAGAAGTAGACTCGCTTTGGATATATGAGGAATACACAGCCAACAGTGTCTTCTGCAAATTATTGTGGATTAATTAAACAGTTACCGTGCTTAAGAATACTGTCTTTTTTGAACTTTAAAAAAAGTTTCGGTGTGTTATCTCGTGTGATCTTTAAAAAAATTTTTTTAAATGTTCTATGTATTTTTGTGAGAGGAGATAGCGATTGAGAGAGAGAGAGAGAGAGAGCGAGCAAATAAGGGAGTGGCAGAGAGAGAGAGAGAGAGAGAGACAGAATCCGAAGCAGGCTCTAGGCTCTGAGCTGTCAGCACAGAGTCCGATGCAGGGCTCAAACCCACAAACTATGAGATCATGACCCAAGCTGAAGTCAGATGTTCAACCAACTGAGCCACCCAGCCTCCCCTCATGTGATCCTTATGACAATCTCGTGATGCAGGGCTGGGTGCGGGGAAGGGCTGGCAGCCTCATTCCCAGCACCGGCTGTGAAATGGTTGTCCTGGGGCCACATAGCGTGGTCAGTGGCTGAACTGGGACTCTCAGCCTCTCAGTCCCAGGCTTCTTTCTTGTCTCCTTTCTGCTGGCTGCCTTTGCATCTGAGCTCTTACTTAGGTCTTACCCTCTATTTTTCAAGCTCCCACTGGACCATCATCATCTTTAATGGCCTCACTCATATCCATCCAAACCTCAACAAGGACAAACGGGAGTCAACAAAGACTTTCTGGCTCCCAGGCTGGACCCCACCCCCACCCCTCTTGGCCTTTCACGTCCCCCACAGGTCTCTCCCCCTCTGACACTGCTCGTCTGGACTGAATTCAATTATTTCTCGTACTCTCATTACAGTCTGACCAAGATTTATGAGTTGATAATTGTCTGAAAGTAAGACCACAAAGTATCATTTGTGTTTGAGGCTAACCTTCCCGGTGACCTTTAGGATTAAAGGCAAAATGAAAAGTGTGATTTCTGCAGAGCCAAAGAGGGTAATGTGATCCAACCCGGCTAATGATCCAAAGCCTCAGATTTCCCTGGTGGAGGACACATTAAAGCTGGTACAAAGGGGGACAACTAATCCCGCAGGTTCATTTCACAAATTAATTTTTTGAAGGCGTCACAACCTCCCTCTCTCACTTTTGGGTGCATTCTGAGTGACGTTTTCCAAACAGGATGATGACAACAGCTCACACCTCTAAGGCCTTTATTGGATTATTTTTACAGGCTATTGAAAAACACTTTTTTGAGCAGCCCTAATTGAAAACAGACCTCTCCCCTCGCCCGAGTTAGCAAACGGAGCATCACGGAAAAAAAAAAAAAAAAAAAAGAATTCATGGAAACTTTCCCAGGTCGGTGGGTGAGACCTGATCGCTCACTTCCCCGAAGCACCGTGTGCGAAATAATGGCTCTTCCTCACGTGCCCCAACTATTCAAAGACACGGCTGCAAAGAAAACACTTCTTGAGCCTCAGTTTATAACTTCCAGCCAGCCTGAAGCATTTGGGAGGCATTTGTGGTTCTCTGTCGGGAATGTGCAATACTGTGTCATTCTGAGTTAGAAGGCCACTTCCGAAGGGAAGAGGGGCAGTTGGCTTCTGTCCCATGTAGTGAATCATAAAATGAGAAGGCCTAATAAATATGAAGCTGTGATAATGCCTTCCGTCTGCTCTGGCAGGCTTGATGTTCAGTTCAACAAGTATTTATTGTACCAGGCACTGTGTTGGATCTTGTGAAAAAATTTCTGCAAGACCTCAAGGAACTCACAGGCTAGACTCTCCTCTCAAGGCGAGCAAGGACCGAGGACTCTGCTTGGGCTGGGGTTGGGAACAGATTGGGGTGTTTTGCAGGTACTGGCCTTGGATCAAGGGGAAACAAAGTCATTGTGCTTGGAGGAAGGAGACTCAGGAAGAAGTATGGACTGCTCGTAGTGTCAAATCCAGGGGGTTGGGCGTGGGGTTAAAAGAGTGAAAACTGGAGCTTCATGAAGGCAGGGACTACCTGTGTATTTTCCATCATTGTACTCATCTGGTTCACCAAAAGGTAGGATCAACCATTGCTTAATTTCACAGTCCTCTCCCCCCTGCTCCCCGCTCCTGCCATAGGAACGTGTGGTGATATCTCTGAACACATATATTGTTTTGGACCAACTATTGGAACACACTGTCAAAAACATGTATTTATTCCACTTTGGTGTGTTTCTTCAATGTATTGTTTGCTTTCTGTACAGCATTTCAAACCAGTCTAACACAAACATGCACCTGTATTGCTTAGCAGATACCACGGTAGACTCTGAAGTTCGGCTGTCTGTTCCATCTGTAAAATGGGGCTATCAGTAGAGGCAGAAAGCATGTAAAGCACCTAAAACAGTACTTATTCTAAAGGCTCAATAATGGTTATTAAGCGCTCATGAATGATTCTCAAGATTATTCACTAATAAACATAAGCAATGCTGATCTCTCAGATATCTGTGACACCTTCCAAAAACCTTCTCACTTTCCCCCCACCTGTTTGTTCTCTTTGTTCTCTTTCCGACCATGATTTGGCCTCCAATCAACTCTGCTCTCATGGTCTGCTGTTAGTACTTTGTCTCATTTATGTGTCTGGCTTCCCGTTCCCCTTAAATATTGGCTTGGCCTGTACCCCTACCTCTTGCTGATCCACATGGCTTCGAGTCAGCTCTCAGCTCACATCTGGCCTCTTGAATCCCCACCCCGCAGCTGGTGCCCTGGTCAACCCTCCGTCTGGGTGAAGTCCATCCAGAAGCGCGCTAAAGTGGGTTGAAACCACTGGGGAAAGTCAATTGTTAAAAATTATAGGAATTTTGCGAGTTGGTTGTTAAACATAGCCACCACTACAACTTAAATGATATCAATTTGCAATCAAATAAATGATAGGGATGACAGAGTTAATAAGTACTCCAAATTGATTGCCTCCAGATTATTTTATTATGTTTTACTCTGATCTGTACTTGGGATTATACATGGAGTACCATGTAGTGGTTTATTCTTACACATCTTTTTCCAGCCCTCTGTTCTGTGATATATGTTGCTAGCTTGAAATTGGTCTCACAGGGATTATTTATACCATGGCAATTGGCATGAGCTACGTATTAGAACTTCTTTTCCCTCAGAGAGCTGGTTGTTAAACATGGCCTTGCACACCACGGGGCCCAGCTCTCCCAGTGTGGCCTATTGAGGCTGCTCAGACTTCTGCCATAGCAGCTATGACACTGTTTGCAACTCCTGGTATATCAGTTGTATCCTTTACTGCTCTATGACCAGGTGGAGGGTAGGGACCAGCATCTAGTCATCTTTGGAGCACAGTCTCTCTTTCCCTAGGCTGCCCTTATCCCAGCCTATTTGTAGAATGAAAACTTGAATGTGGGCTTATGAAAGGGTGGTTTCTGGTAACATCTGCCAACCTTTCCCAGCCCTTCTCCTTGATCTCACAGTGTAACAAATGGAGAAAGGGAAAATGGCATCAGTGACTGTGACTTCATTCATTCTTGTAACTGGAAGGAGTTGGTTTTCAGTTGGGGTGGAGTTCTCGAGGACACTTCATGGCTAATGTACTGCACCAACACACCTTAAACCAGGCTGTTTCTATCAGCAGTGATTATGTTTTCAAAATGGGTTAGTGCATGTGTGTGTGTGTGTGTGTGTGTGCTGTATAGACAGGAAGAAGATTCACATTGTTGAGCTATAGGAGGGAGAAGGTAAGAATGTGGCTGTTTAATCATTATTTATTTTTTTATTTTTATTAAATAAATTTTTTAATGTTTATTTATTTTTGAGAGAGAGAGAGAGAGAGAGAGACAGGGTGTGAGTGGGGGAGGGGCAGAGAGCAAGGGAGACACAGAATCTGAAGCAGGCTCCAGGCTCCGAGCTGTCAGCACAGAGCGGAACTTGAACCCACAAACTGTGAGATCGTGACCTGAGCTGAAGTTGGATGCTGAACCGACTGAGCCACTCAGGTGCCCCTAAACGTTATTTAAAGATGCTAAACATGTTCCAAAGTTAGAAGAGTTTTTGGTGATCAGACTATTAATACAAATGTTTCCATTCAAGGCTTTTGCCTTGAATTTGATGCCTGCATTGGAATGTCTAAATAGTGAATACCAGCTCCTTGTAACTGGGAATTCTTGAGGGGTCTAGGAAATAATATACAGCCCTGGGCCTGGTACATTCATAAATTTCATATAATGATAACTAGTTAACACTTTCCAAAGAGTCCTAAGAAACAGCCCATATGAACCTTCACATTTAAAACTCAGCTTCACACATTTTATAATTAAATAGCCTTCCAAGTGACTTACAACTTGAGGTTTTTCTTTCTTCCTAATGGACAGCCTTGGCACCTTTTAGGGTTTGGCTGTTAACCTGGGTGGTTGCCTTTTGGGAATAATCCTGAGTTCTGGAGAATAAAAAGCCATTGCCTGTGCTTATGCAAAAGGATCACAAGGGAGACCCAGGTGGCCTCACTCCCCAGTAACCTGAAACATGTTGTTAGGTAAGTCTGTTAGGAATGTCACTTGCTCAGGTTTCTGACTCTGGACACAGTAAGACACTGTCAGAGATGAAACTGCTCTTTGGTTGAAAAGTTGTCTTCTAACATACAGTTTGGGACAACTGAGATCCGTAGGGCAATCGATCTGATTTTGCTTTAAAAATTGCTTCAAACAACATGTTGCTGGCTTTCTTTCTAAAATAGTCATTTTGGCAGGGCTCCTGGGTGGCTCAGTTGGTTAAGCGTCTGACTTCGGCTCAGGCCATGACCTCGCGGTTTGTGGGTTCGAGCCCCACATCAGGCTCTGTGCTGACAGTTTGGAGCCTGGAGCCTGCTTCCGATTCTGTGTCTCCCTCTCTCTCTGACCCTCCCCTGTTCATGCTCTGTTTCTCTCTGTCTCAAAAATAAATAAATGTTAAAAACTTTTTTTTTAAATAGTCATTTTGGACCACCTAGGTGGCCCAGTAGGTTCAGTGTCTGACTTGTGACCTCAACTCAGGTCTTGATCTCAGAGTCATAAGTTCAAGCCCCACATTGGACTCTGCTGGGTGTGGAGCCTACTTAAATTAAATCAAGTCAAATCATATCAAATTAAATCAAATCAAATAGTTATTTCAGTCTTGTAGCTCAAAGACTATGGACACAATTCCTATGTCTGACGTCTCCTCACTAAATCAGAGCCAGGCATTAAAGTACCTTAGTGAAAGTTAATGCACATTTACTGTTATTTCTACTCGGAATAATCATAATGATAGCTAACATTTCTTGGACTATTGCTATAAGCTAGGCATGCTCTAGGAATTGGATGTGTCCAAACTCATTCAGTCCTATATGAGCTGGCTGTTATTATCATCATCTCCATTTCTCACCAGGAAGAAAATCGAGGCTTAGAGATGTTAAGTAGCTTGCCCATGGTCACACAGAGACCTAGTAGCTGAGGCTGACATTGAACCCAGAGCAGGGTAGGATGGAGAGGGTGGGGGAGTAGATCCGGGAGGGGAAAGGGAAGATAATCTGGCACAAGATATAACCGTGTATCTACTTCCTGTAGTATACAAGGTATACGACACAAAGGGCAGGTGCTGCTTCTGGAAACTGTTGTTTCAGTTCTATGTGCATATATTTGTAAGTGCTGGGTTACCATGTAAAATCTATATTTTACAGTAGATGACAGCAGAGAAAAATGTTTGAAGAACATTTTTAAAGACAACAGGGACTCACAGGTGTTCAAGCAGGGAACTGACCAGATGACTCGATCAGATCTGTCACTTAGGGTGATCCGCCTGGCTACTTTATGCAAGGTGGACCAAGGCCAGCCAGGTGAGTTAAGTGTCTGCAAGGGTCCAAGCACCGACTAATTTCCTCCTAATTGTGGGAAGGGTGTCCATTGTGCATCTTAAAAATCTGGTTCATTCTGTTCTCTTGAGAGGCAGGGTGACATGGGCAGTCTGAGCATGAACTCTGGTTCGTTGGTCATGAACAAGGTCTCTGAATTTTGTCTGCCTGCTTCTTCACCCAGATAATGAGGGTGATAACAGTACTGGCCCTGTGGGTTTGTTGTGAGGGTTAACTGAGTCTGGACATTTCAGCTGCTAGACCGGGGCTCAATACACGTTGGCTAATATAACTTTGAGATTGACATAAATATGGCAATATTACAGTTATGGATTCATCTAGTCATTGTCTATTCAAAACCTGTTGACCGAATAGCCATCGTGTGCCTGGAACTTTACCAGGCCTGGAGATAAAGGTTGGTAGGGGAGACAAAGGGTGATGCTATAGAAATAATAAAAATAAACTAATTATGAAGACCAATGATATAGGGGTGCCTGGGTGGCTCAGTTGGTTAAGCGTCCAACTCTTGATTTTGGCTCAGGTCACGATCTCACCATTTGTGAGATGGAGTCCCTGTGTCGGGCTCTGCACTAACAGGGAAGAATTTGCTTGGGATTCTCTATCTCTGCCCTTCCCCACTGTGCACACACACACACACACTCTCTCACCAAATAAATAAATAAACATTAAAAAAAAAAGACCAATGAGGGGTGCCTGGGTGGCTCAGTCAGTTAAGCATCCTACTTTGGCGCAGGTCATGATCTCGTGGTTTGGGGGTTCAAGCCTCATATCGGGCTGTCTGCTGTCAGCACAGAGCCTGCTTCAGATCCTCTGTCCCCCTCTCTCTGCCCTTCCCCTGCTCGCACACACTTGTTTTCTCTTTCTCTCTCTCTTAAAAATAAAATAAACATTAAAAAAAAAAGACCAATGATATATATTTAGGGCAATGTCCCCACTGGACTTTTAACTCCATGAGGACTTCGATTTTTTTGTTTGTTGTTTTTATTCATTGCTGTTTTTTGTTTTTAGCAATTAGAGCAGTTCCTGACACATGGTAAATATTTATTGTTAGATAAATATGCCAGCCACTATTCTAGATTTACATGCAACAAAGCACCTCTTTTCACAACAACCCTATGAGGTACAAACTCTTCATATCCCTATTGTAGCAATGAGATCAGTGAACCCCAAAATCACTCAGTAAGACGTAAAGCTGGAATCTGAACCACAAGCAGCCTGATGCCCACTATCCTTGCTTTTAACCACTTTGCTACACAAAAGAGATAGTGCATTAAAGACCTGCAGATATTCCCATGGCATCCAATATGGGGCACGACTGATGCACAGAGAAGGTCCACTATGTGTCACCATGTTTGGATCTGAGCTGCGATGATGGGGGAGGGTCCTGATGTGATTCCACTCTGGATTGTCTGCCTTCTAGGAACCATCCAGACAGAAGGTTCCCAGGACCATCTTTTCGTGTACACCTCCTTTCCAAAGCACTGCCATCAATAAAATAATTCATTCACTGTGTGCCAGCATTGTGCTAGGAGGTGTGGGGATGAAAGAATGAGATTGAGTTTGTGCTTTCAAATTCCAAAGACTTCATCTGAGAACGATCTCTGCACATGGAAAGATCACTAAAGACACAGGTACTGGTGATGAGCTGTAGGAGCTCTGAGGTGGGGGCTACTGTCTTCCAGGTGGTAGTAAGGCCTTCGATGGAGCTTGGGTTAAAAATAACACAGGAGGCCCAAAATGGAGTCACTTATGCTAAGGCCCACATCACCAAACCAAAAACTTAATTACAGTTTCAGCTCTCTTAGAAATGGAACCTTAGATCAATCAGTCAGGAATCACCTGATCAGCACTAGTTAGGTCATCTGCCTGATAAACCCCCCGCCAGCCAGTGAGGAAAGTAGCCTTGTTATAACTGATCTGCTTTTTTGCCAGTATTTCCTTGATCCTGCTCCCTTCTGCCCATAAAATTCTTTCATGTGTATACCTCTACATCTCCTCTCTGTCTGCTGGATGGGATGCTGCCTGCTTCAAGAGTCATTGAATGAAGCCAACAAGATCTTTAAAATTTACTCAGTTGAATTTTGTTTTTTAACACTTGGAATTACAAATCTCCCAAAGTGCCATGAGATGGATGAAAACCCCCTCTCCACAACTCAATATGGCTGCTGCCCACTTTTCTCCTTGGCCATTGGTGTCTACTCAAAGGGCACCCTACCAGTTCTAGAAAGCTTGGTTTCTCACAAATTGTTCTTACTAGCTGGAATCTACCTTCTTTTGGTAGATTTTGGTGAAGACTAAGAATTGGAAGAGTGGTTGGGGAACCTCCGGGGGGGGGAGGCTGCTTGATGAGCAGACAGCATGCAGTACCTGGCAGTGAACGTTTCTTGACTGAGGAGCGGGTTTCCCGGATGGTAGTAGATGTGAGCTAACGTCTCTACTAAGCTGTGTGCCTTTGAAAAAGAGCTATTACGGATGTTTTCCCTTCTGATGACACACACTAATTTCTCCACCAAAATAACAAGTCCTGAAGGCTGACATCTGCTGGAAATTGTATCCTCTGGGACCATTTTCTGTGTATAAGTTCATTTGGAGTTTTCCCTGTGCTGTGGAGAGGGCCAGCTGACTCCGCCTCTCCTGATTCCTTGTGATTCCCTGAACAAAGCCCAGAGTTATGTTTGCTCTTTCACAAGTTTGTGAAGCTCCTGGTGCCTCTGGCCTCAGGTCTGTGCTCCCCTGGGTGTAGGACTCACTGAGCTGTCTTCTCCCCTCCTGAACCCTGGGAAGCCCCGGCGGAGCCCAGAACAAGCTGCTGAGTGGCTTGTTTTGGTTCGTGGGGCCGACCCACCAGTCATCGGGCCCCATGATTGATGCAGGGCCTGTGCGCTGGGTTATGTGAACTCAGGCTGTTTTCAAGGGAAAATTTTGGTCATAAGGCAAAGCCTAGCCAGATTTGAGATAAGTGTGAAAAACACATTGCAAAAGGAAACAGACTCGAAGTTTCCTGACAAGGGAAACATTTAACCCTATGTTTAAGGAGTGTGAGAGGCACTCACGCAGAAACCATGCATCTCTGTGTGTGCACATGTCCCTGCCGGAAAGCATGACCGAGTGTGTGACAGAACGTGTGTGTGTGTGAGAGGGTGTGAGTGTGTGGTGTGGCTGTGTACATGTTTGGGGGTGGGGTGGGGAGAGAGACCGGGAGAGAGAGAGGGAGAGAGAGAGAGAGAGAGAGAGAGAGAAACTAACGTGCCTCAGGGAAGGCAGGGATATTAATCATGCTAAAAGCAATCTGGCCCCACGGGAATTTATAAGGATCCAGCTAAAATCAATGGGAAGTTTTATGAGACAATTTTCTTCTCGCCGGCTCTGGGGATTATTTGAACTCTCATTGAGCTTCGGACGGCGCTGGCTCAGAGCTCCCCCCGGTTCTCACACCTGTGCATGAGACAATGCACATTTTCCATGTTAGCAGCTCTGAGCTGACTCATCTCAAAGGGCTGCCGCAGAGGGGCCCCTGGCCTCCCGACCGCCTGGCTCTCCAGCTCAGAACTGCAGCATCTGCTGGAGGCCAGGAGATGTGTGGGGAGGAGAGGGGTGGCCGGTGCCCTTTGTGGGGTCCAGGTAATGGAGGAGGCGGCCAGAAGCACACAGGCTTACGGTCCTCAAGGATATCAGCGGTTCCCCATTGGTTTCGGAATGCAGTCCAGATACCTTGGTCTGGCTGGTGTCCATTTCCCCCCCCCCCCCCCCCCCCCCCCCAAAGCATCCTTCCCTCCCGTCAAAGCCATGCTATGTGCCCCATCCAGACCAGGCCGGGCATTCATTATTCTGTGCTCTTGCTGTGCTTCCCTCAGCTTGGAAGGCCAGCCTCTCCCCATTTCTCAGCCTGATTTGGGTCTTCTAATTTAAACAGGATTCATTATGAGCTATTTCACATTTCTATCCAGAGAACAGAAATTGTTTACCAGAAACTCATATGTCCATCACCCAGCTTGAAGAGATGTCGACATTTGGCTAAGGCCCTTATCCTTCCCCTCCCCAGAGGTAAGCTCCATGGTGAAGTCGGATGTAATCATTCCCAGTGTGCTTTTACTATATCTAAATGCATCCACAAATCATCCATAACATTGTTTATGTGATTTTATATTTTGCATAATTGTATTAATCTGCCCATGTCCTTTGGGGAGCCATTTAGCAATACCTAGTAATTTTATTCACAATTGTCCCTGATAGGGAAGGATCTCACATGTGACCAAAGCATGTACAGGGATAGTCAATCTAACAGTGCACAAGTGGTAACGGCTTAATTGTCCCCTAGTTGGCAAATATACTGTGGTTTAAAAAAATAAAATAGTATATCATAGTTAAAATAAATAAAACCTATGTGCGTTATAAACATAATGTTAGGTTTAAAAACGGGCAACTTGCAAAATTCTCTCCTTGTTTTTCATGGCTAGGTCAAACATGTAATCCTTCTCTTTAATGAAGCATTCTCTGAAAAATCTCTGAAAAAAATAATTCATTGAAATGAAATGAATTATTCTTTTTTTTCCCCATAGAACTTTATTTATAACTTTCTTTTGTTTGCTTAAGGATTACTTGTTGCCCTCCATTCTCCATTATAGGTTACACTGTAAACTTCTTAAATGCAGAAATCGGATTTTAGCCGTCTTTGTATTCCCAATGTCCTCGCCTGACAGCTTGTTTACAGCTGGCGCTCAGTAAATGAATTTCTAGATACTTCCACATATTTCATGACTTTCTCTGTCATGAGATCTTTATTATCTGATGAGGAAACTGACTGTAGTACATTCAGTGACTTGTCCTTGGCCACCAAGGGCAGTGACGGACAAAATTCCAGGTGCCTCTCTTACGCCATTTCTCTGGCGCTAAAATGCCTTGTGTTAGACTTCAAGAGAGTGGGATGACTTAAATTTTATGTCACGTGCCTAATGTATTTGGGAGAGATGGTGGAAACCTTTCTTGGAATCAGAATGCAATATACAAAAACCCCTAGAGTTAGGGTGAGAAAACAGCCCAGAGAAGGAGAGCAATTTCATTTCAATTCAGCATAATTGAATACACAGGATTGCATCTCTATGTTTGTTTATTTACTTGCAAATAGGAAATTTATTTATTTTATTTATTTGTTTGTTTGTTTATTTATTTACAAATAGGAAATTATTTTTTAAAGTAATATCTACACTCAATGTGGGGCTTGAACTCATGACCCTGAGATCAAGAGTCTCTTGGAGACTCAATCAAGAGTTGCATGTTCTATTGACTGAGCCAGCCAGAAGCCCCTGAATAAATAGAATTGAATATTTATCATGTGCCAAGCAATTGTGTGAGCTCACCCAGGTAGAGCAAATGGAGAACTCACTGGGGAAGTGCCTCGCAGAGCGTGGACACAGAGTAGATTTCAATAAAGGTCAATGCTGTTTCCTTCTTTAAGGGCAGAGTCAGAACTAGACCCCAGATTTCCCGATTCTAAGGTCAGCATCCTTTCAATCCTGTCAGGGTCATGGAGAGGTGCGACCAGGAAAATGAATCTGTAGGGAGATCATGCTCTTTCTGGTAAAAAAGTGATACCATGCTTTTTCAACAGCTCTTTCACTCTGTCATCCAGTCCCTGTCTCATTTTATGCTCACATGGCCATTACTCTCTATTAGCATACTAATAAATGTTTATGAGATTATACTGTATAAACTATAAACTTTTACATATTATTAATTAACCTCATACATTGGATTGGGAGCTCCTGAACATTTACTGACTTGTAAAACAGGAGAGTGGCATAGAGAGAGCCATGTCTACAAAACTGGTCTTATCGGCTCTACCTGGAGACAGGCGTGCATTTCATTTGTGTGTCTCTGAAGTAAAAGCCACAGACAGCATTGTATTTTTAAGCGGCAGATCTGGGCTTACCTCTTGGGTAAATTGCCTAACCTCTCAAAGGTCTAGTTTTTTTTGTTTGCAAAATGGACATAATAAGAGTACCCAGGGGTTGCTTGACACATGGCAGGGACCCAATAAGCATAAACAGAAATTGGACCAATGCAGAACCAATGAGTGGACATGGCAGGGAGTCAGAATTCAATTTGTTAATGACAGAAAGATCAATGCCAGGGATTTTCAAGAGTGGAAGGCCTGTACTCTGATGTGGTGAGTAGTGCGTTCTCACTGGAGAAGCTGGACGAGGGGAAATCTGCATGGGTTGGGAGGGTACACTACATAAGGTTTCTTCTATTCCTACCATCTGAGTATTCCATGATTCTGTGATTTTTCAAGGCAAGAGACAGGGCCAAAGGGGGAGTGGTGACTCAGGAGTTGTAGATTCTACGTTTAACTTAGCTGCTGACTAGTTTTACAGTTTAGTCTAGACTCGGGACACATAAATGCTATCTCCGTTCTCTTATCTGTAAAATCACTACACAAATTCAGTGTGGCAATTAAAAAAGAGTATAATTAAGAAAGCACTTTTAATAACATAAGGTTGATCTTCAACAATTAAGCCAGTTCCGCCATATTTGATACGGACGGTTGAACCTCCTTGTGTTCAATCTGCAAAGACATCATAAGAAAGGTCCAGACCTGGGATTCAGAGCCAGTCCAAACTCTGTCACTAATAAGTCCTGTGACTTTGGTTGAGTATTTCTGCCCCTTGCGTCTCAAGTAACTGATGATGTCTCATAAAATGAGACTAACAAATCTGCTATGTCAACATCATTGGGGTGTCTGGAGAATCAGATAAGAAAATGAATTCGGTTTAGTGGTTTGTAAACAGAAAAGGGCCATGGGAGTGCAGGGTACACTTAGAACACCTTGCCTTGGGGCGCCTGGGTGGCGCAGTCGGTTAAGCGTCCGACTTCAGCCAGGTCACGATCTCGCGGTCCGTGAGTTCGAGCCCCGCGTCAGGCTCTGGGCTGATGGCTCGGAGCCTGGAGCCTGTTTCCGATTCTGTGTCTCCCTCTCTCTCTGCCCCTCCCCCGTTCATGCTCTGTCTCTCTCTGTCCCAAAAATAAATTAAAAATGTTGAAAAAAAAAAAAAAAAAAAGAACACCTTGCCTTATTTCAAATCCGTTATGTTCTCATTTTCTACTCCACCAAGTTATGAGATACGCACAGAGCTGTCTTTTAGATCTTTATATATGCCAGTGCCTAGCAAAGTGAATTCATTGATTCAATACACATTTATGAAACACCTACTATGGGCCAGGCTTAGTGGTTAAGTATTAGCGTTGGAGATGGAAAAGATACAGCGTCTGCCCTCGAGAAGCTTGCTTTCTGATAGAGGAATGAACTATGCACGTATTCAGGAATAAAGTTAAAGGAAACCGATTCTGAGAGGTAGCCTTCAAGGAGGCATTCTGTTGGTCTACATTGCCAACTGCAAGGCAGGAAAAGCTTCATCCCCTCTTTGCTCTCTTGTGGCCAAAGAAATGATGGCAGCCACCTTCTAAGTTGTCGACGGTCATCTTTCTTGATGGCCAGACAATTGTTAGTTTTGTGTGTTTCACTGCCCTTGGACACGTTCTGATGGAATACCTAAGGGCAACTCACTCTTGGGGTCCACTCACAAGGTGGCTGTGCACAAAAGATTCGTGGAATGATTTAAACCTTATAGAAATGGGTGAGCCCCCAGGGTCTAGAAGGTACTTTCCAACGAGGAAGAGGATGCCTCTTATAAATACAATTACTATTGATTACGGTCAGATTCTTTTATCTGATTCCTGCCCATTAGGCCCTCTCTTGTTGCTAGAAGCTCTCTCTTGCCCTCTGCCTCGCATTACCTCTGGAAGTGCCTCTTAAATGGGTCCTGTGGAATCCTGGTGATCCCTGAATAGCTTGTAGGTGTTATGAGAGCATTCGGAAGACTACTTGAAAGCTTGACAATAAATGACCATTTTACGATTATGACATAAGTGGAAAGAAGGGCCACATCTCTTGAGTGCTCCGTCTCAGAATGGTGGCAACCACAGCGAGGTTGGTTACTCTCTACACAGCTGCTTAGCAACCAGAGGCTTTGAGTGGCTCCCAACTGCGAAGTATGTTGTAAGGGACACCTGGAGTTTGCACCCAGTATATATTCCCTTTGCCTTGCTTAATGACTCCACTTTTGCTTTAAGAGAACTGTCTCTCACATTCTCATCCTGTGCTTTTGGGGGCCCCTGTGTGCGTCTGAAGTTGCTAGTGGTTGAGAAGGAGACTGCAGTGTGAGCCTAAGGGTGGAGCCTGTGTAAGAGGAACCAGGCCAAGATTCAGACCCTGGGGACATCATCATCCTGAGTCAAGCTGTGTCTGAAGCCAGATCGGCTCATATTCTTTTCCTAGCTTGAGCCCATTTAGGTTGGCTTTTCTGTCATTTGCATCCAAAATATTCCTAATACAGTACAGTGTGTGATGATCTATGGCATTTTTCAACGTAACTTGTTGAAACAATATATATTAAATTATTTTACTTAATTTTCATGCAAGGTTAGACGACAAGCTTTATGATCTTGTTTTATCAATAGGGAAACTGAGTCTCAGATAGAACTAGTGACTCACCTGAAGGAACAAGCTAGTCAGTGATTGGGATGGGCCAAGGACATAGGGCTGGCTTCTGATCACAGTGATGGCAAAGACATATTCCCCCCCCCCCCCAAACCTGATACTGATGGAAATATAAAAGGAATGTGAAGGAAACTACAAGTAAGGCTGATCACACAATATGTTATTTGCTGGGATGTTTTATCCAAAAATACATTACTCTGTCCAAAATTAAAAGACTATCAACCATTTTTTCCTATGGCCACTGCTTTGGTCCACCAGGCCTCCTCCCTTTCTCACCAAGCTTACTCCAGCACTTTTCCAGGTAGTCTTTCTGCCTCCAGTCTCACCCCACTCCTGTCTATCCTCCACCCTATGATGGGTCCTTTTTCCAAATGCAAACCAGATCATGGTTGCTTGCTTAGAGCCCTCCAGGAGCTCTCATAGCTCTCAAGATAAAATACAAACTCAGTTTTGCACACAAGACGCTTCGTAATTTGACTCTTGTGTCTCTCTTTTGCTTTGCCTTCCTCATTCCTGTAGCTGTGATGAGGGACCAATGGTTCTGCAAATGCTGATTCACTGCTCTGCTCTTGTGTCTGCCGTTCTCTCTGCATGGAAATTGCATCTTTTTTTGCCTGGCAAACAAACCCCTTTTTTCTTTCTTTCTTTCTTTTTTTTTTTAATGTTCACTTATTTGGGGCAGAGAGAGAGAGAGAGAGAGAGAGACAGAGTGCGAGTGGGGGAGGGGCAGAGAGGGGGACAGAATCTGAAGCAGGCTCTAGGCTCTGAGCTGTCAGCACAGAGCCTGAATGACTTTTTTTTTTAATGTTTATTTTTGAGAGAGAGAGAGAGAGAGAGAGAGAGAGAGAATGTGTGTATGTGAGTGGACAAGGGGTAGAGAGAGAAGGAGACACAGAATCCAAAGCGGGCTCCAGGCTCTGAGCTATCAGCACGGAGCCCGACGTGGGGCTCCAACCCATGAACCCAAACCGTGAGACCATGACCCGAACTGAAGTCAAACGCTTAACTGACTGAGCCACCCAGGCGCCCCAAACAAACCCCCGCTTATCCTTAAAATCACCTTCACCCTCCAGATGTTGTTTCATTGGGGGAGCCTTCTGTGACCCATTAGACTGATTTGAACGTTTCTTCTCTGTGCCCTCGTTGTGCTCTGGACGTATCTCTCTCATCTCCTGTCTTATGCTGTACGATAACTGCTTATCACCTGCCATTGTCTCCCTTAGACTGTGGGAAACAATTGGGCCACATTCAATTTACATCACAGGGCCTAGCACACTGCCTGGCACATGACAATCTGTAAAGGTTTCTTGTGTGGATATCAAGAAGGCCAAGAAAGAAAGAACTAAGGGAGGAAATGTGGAAGAAGAGATCAGTTCCTTTCTCTTTTGTCTGACACCTTTCTTTAAAATATCACGCACTATTGGTATACATTCCCTTTTATTAAATTCAGATAACATGTTCTTCATGGCTTTAACATCTGAATCAATTGCTTTGTTTTTGCTGTATGAGTTTTTTTTAAAGAAAAATTTCATGGTGTTTCAAATGAAATAGGCCATGTTTATTTTTCTGTGATCTCAAAACACTTAGGCCACATTGCAGGATGAGGTGGGGCAGGGGGTGGTGAGGGTTTTGTGTAGGGTAAGAGAGAAAGTAGGCATTAGGAAGCTGAGAGCAGGGGCTCTCCTTGTCCCATTGCTGGCTGAAGACTTTGGCAGAATGGAAATGATTTATGCTAGGGATCTCAGAGCCACTAACTTCAGTCTCCATGGACAGAAACGTTTCCTTCCCAAACATTTCAAGTTTGGGGTCTTGTGCTTACTGAGTCTGACAATTGGTAAAGAATCTTGTCTCCATGGACCTTGTCTTAAGTTTGCCCCTGGAAACTTCCAAGGGGAATGGCATTTGCTCCTCAGGCTTATGCATCTCCTTCTAATTATGTTGCTTACCTGCTGTTTCCTGTGAGTATTAAGTGTGCATCGTGCTGTGCAGGAATTTTCCATGCCAGGTCTCTTATTCTATGAGAATGAGCCTTTTCATTTATTTACTCCCACTATTCATAGAAAGTTTAGCTTACATCTCTGATTTGAGTAATTTATGCCTTGTAAGAGACCCTTCATACTGGTCCCAAAATGTCAAAGTAACTTTTGACAGATTGATTTCTAATTGGGATATCTGAGCTAACCACCCTTCCATCCATCCATCCTTCCATCCATCCATCTTTCCATCCTTCCATAACCATTTTCTGAAACCCTATGTTGTTCCATGTACTACCATAGGAGCAGTAGGAGAAATACCTAAACCAGAGTAGGGATGGGTGGGAGGTAGGGGCAGGAAAGTCTTCCTGGAGGAGTAGTCATCTAAGATGAATGAGGGTTAGCTAGTCAGCTAGGTTGGTGGATGGGGCAACATGGGTGAGTTGCTCAAGGACATGGGTGAGCGTGATGAGTTTCAGGAACTGTCAGCAGGAAGAATGAGCTCTTTTCTTGTGTTCTAGTGCTATACTGGGATCTCCTGGAATGAGCTTTGCTGTACGAATCCTACAGCAAAGGCCTAGTGCTTATTTACCAGTAATACATGGAACATTTAATGAATAAGTTATATGTGGATGGCAGAGGCAAAGGAGAAGCATGAAGGGGGGGGTATAAATTTTATTCATTGTCTACTACGTGCCAGCAGTGTCACATTCAAATCCTCTGTGATGTCCCATGTACTGCTGTAAAAACAAACCCTATGAGAGATAAAAGATAAAGGGATGAAGGCTTGGAGAAGAAAAGAAGATACATATTGCCAGCTTTGGGGACTAAAAACATCCAGAATCTTTCCACTCTACCATTCTGTCTATCACCAGGGAAGATCTTCCCTTTGACTAATGGCTCTGGGGACATGGATCTCACTTCTTTGCCCCTACAGCATCGGAAGCAGAGCCTAAGCATCCAGGCTGTGGATATAGGGAGAACCTTCTGAAAGGAGGACCCCTAGAAAGGGAGACTGAATAGAAACAGGATGTTGGGGAGTCATGTCACTTTGGTGCTTTGTGGCAACTAACCATCTTCCAAGATCCACCTTAAATCCTCCCTCCTCCTATAAGCTTTCCCCGAGGACTCCAGACACACCCCCTTTTCTGCCTCATGACTTATTGTCTCTATATTATATTTAGCAACTAATCACATCCGGCCTTGTCATGGCTTGCCTACTATTGCTTAAACGTGATACTTCACTCTGGCCTCATAATTCATCTTTGTGTGTGTATGTTTTTTCTCCCAATTAGAATATGAGCACGTTGAGGGCAGAGATTTTGGATAAACATATTTAAAATCCTTCCTTACTCTCCAGTATTTAGAGCAGGGTTGGAGAGCAAAGACTCAACAAATATTTCTTTAGGTTCATATAAAAGGCCACCACAAGGATTTCTGAAATGAAGATATGTTAGAAATCTATTCAGTTTGAGGGCCAGGTGTTTCATATTTATTTCCTATGGTAGAATTCAAAAATTGCCACAATAGGGGTACCTGGGAGGCTCAGTCTATGAAGCAACTGGCTTCGGCTGAGATCATGATCTCGTGGTTTATGAACTTGAGCCCCACATCAGGCTCTGTGCTGATAGCTCAGGTCTGGAGCCTGCTTCAGATTCTGTTTCTCCCTCTCTTTCTGCCCCTTCCATGATCTCATTCTCTCTCTCTCAAAAATAAATAAAAGCATTAAAAAAATTTCAACGATAATCTTAAGCAACTTTCCTCAACAGGCAGGGTCTGTTTCCCCACTCCTTGAATCTGGACTGGCCTTGTGATTTGTTTTGACCAGTTTAATGTGGTGTAAATGCTATTTGAGTTCTGAGCTTCAAGAGCCCAGCTGAGCCCAGCCCAAATAGCACACCCACAGACTTGTGAGCTGAACAAGTGGTTGTTATTGTAAATCAGCAAATTTGTAGGTGGTTTGTTAGGCAGCAAGAGCTGACCGATACGTAATCTCCTTTACTTGTCACAATAAACCCATGAGGTACTTGTTATCGTCCCTATTTTACAGATAGGAAAGCAAGGGCTCCAGTCACACAGTTGCCCATGGGCCAGAGATCTCTCTGATGAGAAAACCTGTGCTTTGTTGTTTCTACATTGTGCCATTTCCTTTCTCTAATGTGTGAGGGTTTTTACCTCGGACTGTGACTCTAACTACGGAGTACTCCTGAGAAGGGTTTTTAGGACCCTAGTAGTAACAGGGAATGTTCTCTGCTGAAGATGAGCTGGAAGAATATCATTAAGAATGATTGTAATTAGAGCCTTTCAGGGCTGCAATGAGTTAGCAAAAGTTATCTGGGTGGGGAACACATTACGAGGTGCATCTCTGGGCAGGAACTGGCCTATCTGATGGGAGGGGCAAAGGAGAGTTGGTTGAAGGAAGTCAGGAAAGGTTCAGACTACGGAGTGTTGCCTACAGCGGGTTGAAGGAGAAGAAAGGCAGAACCTCAGGGCACTTGTGTTCAGGCTGAGACAAGTGACTGGGGAGTCTCTAAAGAGGGAAATGATAGCAACAATGATGACTCATTTCACGGAGCATCTCTTCTATGCCAGAGTAGGTGCAAGACCTCTCATCCTTGTTAACGGTCCTAGGTGAGGTGAAAGCGATTAAAGAGGCCACATAGCTCGTAAGTGGTTGAACTGGCATTGAAACTTACGTGTGGCTTGGCAACTAAAATAAATGCCTCCATAATATTGTCTGGTCTGTGACATCGTGTTCTCCCTAACTTCAACAAACTGAATGGGGACCTACTTGTCGATGCTGGAAGAATGCTTTGAATGTTTTGGAGCACAGTCACACGTGGCAGAAAACCCATGACTTGCCCCATATTGGACACAGGACTGGTTCCTCCAGTCCGATAAGATCAAAGGCCCCTCTGCGACATGCTTTTATGATAGCATTATCTGGCCTAGCAAGATTTCTCCAAATAGCTCTTCTGGAGGCAACTGTCTCTTCTGTTTTTGCCCTAAGGTGAGAATGATCCTCAAGCAGAGGCCTTCAGAGGCCCCCAGGAGGTGGTTTCCTCCAAACTAAACTAATTATGCCCTTTTCCTTTATCTAATAGTTTACGTACCATGTACACACACATCTTGTTGAATCGACCAGCACAACAATTCTGTGGGACTCACAAGGCAGTGTGTTTGATTCCCATTTGATAAAGTGAGAAAACAGAGACTCTGAAGAAGTTACCTCATGTGCTCCAGCCCACAGAGGTGGGTTCTGGTTGAGCTGGGACTGAACTTGGTCTCTGGCTTCTAGTCTCATGTTCTTGAGCTGGTCAGTTAAATCAACCGAGTCAACACAAGAGCCCTTACTGTGTGTGAGGCACAGGAGTATGGGGATGTTTGGGCTGGGTTCGTGTGCACGGTAACAGTGTGCACCTCCACAGCTCTGGCTGGGTGCCAGACTTTGCTCTACGTGCCTCAGTGGGAATGGTCAGGCCAGGTGTCCTTGAAGAGGCGAGATGTCAACTGGATAGTGTCACAGAATTGGGGGTTGAAGGGACTTCAGCCTTCAGGCAATCTGAGGGCTTTCTCTCACAGAAAAAAATAGGTGACCTCTATGTTTATCTAGTTAGTTGGGGACACAGCTTTGACTAGAGCCCAGGTCTCCTCACTTCCAGATCTGGTCATTTGAGTATAGAACCTTCACGCAATGCCTGTCTGAATCGTTCTAGGCTAGCTCATTAGAGACGGTTATTCCTCAGTCCATGCTAGTGCTGCCTTTCTCACACCAAGTCAGTCTGAGTTCATGTACTGCCCTTTCTCTGCCATTCTCTGGGGAGAGATGAAACTGAGCAATGAATGTAACAATGATGAAAAATCCTTCTACAGAAAGAGGGGACATGATAATCCATAAACAGTCTCTGGATAAAAATAACTAGTGTTTATTGAGCACCTATTATGTCAGGTGCTTACTAAACGTTCCCATTGATCTCCACAGTAACCTTATGAATTCAGTTCTTTTTCTTTGTCTTCCTTCACACAGACAGAAACACTAAATGCTTAGTTTTGTGGTAACTTAGGTTCAGTAGCTTTCTCCAGGTCTCATGGCAAAAAATGATTGAATCAGGACCTAAAGACAGTCTCAGTCCCCAAAGCCCATGTTCTAACCCTGGGACAGAAATGTGGCTGCATCCTGTCTGATGATAAGTAGTACCTGCCTGGACCACTAGTGAGGAAAATTGAGAGGCAAGGTCTTGAATCTGTTGGCAAGAATTCTGTGGCCTGTTAGCAATGTCTGCCATGGGTGAGAGAGTGGGGGTTGGCAGTAATACAAGGGCCCTGCTAACCCCAGCCTGTATTACTTCTCTGGAGACTGAGAGTCCAGATTGAAGCTGTCAGCGAGAGGACTCAGTTCTTTTAGAGAGGGGTAATAGCACCTTGGCTTGCTTTATTCTTCCACCCATGCATCTATCCCCCATCCCCAAATCATCTATCCCTGCGTCCCCCCAAGTCAACAAATCTGTTGAAAGTGTCTGGGTCTAAGGCACAGTGCTTGACTAAGGAGATATATATATGTCTCCTGGTCCCACAGAGCGTAGTGGGGCCTCCTCGAAGGATACTGTTAACATAGTGTCAGAAAGGAGAGGGATGGCGAGATGGTTTATGCAGAGACAGGGTATTTGGGGAGACCATGCAAAGAGAATCAGCGGTTTGCTCCTTCACTCCTGCCTCCGTGGCTGCAGATGAGTACCCAGCTGGCCACTGGCACAGTCTGCCTCTTTGTGTGAAAACCAGTGGAATCACATATGTGCTGCTCCCAGATGCGTCCTCGGCACCAGCATTTTCCAAGCGGGAGGTTCTGTCATGGTATTGCCTGCCAAATCTTGTCCAGAGGACTGAGGCCACTTGGCCAGCTGAACCAGGCTCTGCGCCTGTGCAGAGGACTGTCTCACTACAGAGAAGATCAGTCTGGGGATGGCAGGGAAGGGCAAGAGCCTGTGTGTGTGTGTGTGTGTGTGTGTGTTTAAGCTGGATGGAAGCCCTTTCCCATTGCACTCTGTACTTAAGATACTTCACTGGGTAGGAGACAAAGAGGCTTTGTGTTCTCTTCACAGTGCTCTGTGCTGACTGTGGTATACATCCAGGAAAAACCCAGCCCAAAGCCATGACATGGCCCCAAGTTCAAACCCAAAATGCAATTTGCAGTGGTTAGAAATGACAAAGGATGGGGGGCAAGACCCAGAGGAAAATCCCTGAAACCCAATGGACCTTAAACAGAGTTGAGGGCAATGATTTGATTTTTCAGGTGAGATCTCTAAGAAAATGTTATTGGATTCTTCATATCTGCGCCTATAGAAAAGTCAGCAGTCTGCATTTTGCCTGGCAAAGATTAGGTCTACTTTAAATTTTCTTTGAGGATTATTGGTGTTTTTATATTTAGAGTATGTGTCAGGGAGAGGGACAGGGAAGTCGCTTGTGAGATGTTTTTCTTTCCTTTTTAAGCCTCACCTGCTCTTAAGAGAAACTTGCACTTTGTCGGCCGCAGAATAATGCCTGGCATTCAGGCAAGTGTTTTAGATATAATTGAATTGCCGAGGTGCGTTAAACATTGCAGGGTTTTAAGCTGAGAAATAATTTAATGATGTGGCCTTTAGGATTGTTAATTAGCACTGTCTGTAGGAACATGTAACAATAACACCACCTACCGTAAAAGCGAATGTTCTACACTCCAGAACACTCATTTCTTTAGGGTTTCCCGCAGAGAAGCAGTCATTAACTCTTTTTTTGACAAACCCTTTTAGACATGCTCTTTAGGACCATGAATTCATCCCGATCCCTTCTCTACATTTATCCACGAGGCAGGCTGGCAAACAGGGAAGCATGGACGACTGTGAGCTCAGCCTTCCACAGTGGCACTGAGTGGTGAGGAGGTGACCGTCTTTTCTGAGACTGTCACTCCAGAGCCCAGAGAGAGATGTGGGGCGAGGATGTGGGGAAGTTGGAACACTTGTGCACTGTTGGTGGGAATGCAAAGTGGTGCCGTTGCTATGGAAAACAGTATGGAGGCTCCTCAACAAATTAAAAATAGAACTATCATATGATTCAGCAATCCTATTTCTGGGTATTTATCCAAAAAAATTGAAACCAGGATCTCAAGGACATATTTACACTCCCATGCTCATTGCAACAGTATTCACGATAACCAAGATGTGAAAGCAACCTAAGGGTCTGTCCATCGACGGATGAATGGATAAAGCAAACGTGATATATACATGCAATGGGATATTATTCAGCCTTAAAAAAGAAGGAGATTCTGCAGGATGTGATAACATAAGGAGTGAAGGAGCTTACTTGAGGACAGTAAGCTAAGTGGAAAAAAAAAACAGTCACAGAAAGACAGATGCTGCATGATTCTGCTTACGTGAGGTCTTTAAAATAGGCAAATTCACGGAGTCAAAGAGTGCCTTTGCCAGGGGCTGGGGGAGGAAGAGAGGCTTACTAATCAGAGGGCATCAAGTTCAGTTAAGTGGAAAAGTTCTAGAGATCTGCTGTATGACATTGCACCCATAGTCAATAATACTGTATTTTACACTTAAACGTTTGTTAGGAGGGTAGATCTCATATTAAGTGTTCTCACCATGATTAAAAAAAAAAAAGGTCATAGGATCAGGCCATTGGAGGCGAGGTCGCTGGCTCACTCCCTGCCTGGCCGGCTGCAGGAAATGGTCAGCAGCTGACTTCTTCACTAGAGTTTAGGTGGGTCGGTCTGAGGCGTGAGTGTGGAGGGGGCCCCCTCATGCAGTATGTCACAACTGTCTTTGGCTTATTGAATGTGGAGGCTGATGCTAATGTAGGAATGAGGGTTTCCCATGCTTTTCTCCATTAACACGGCAACAGCCAAGTGCCCTTTCAATCATCCATCCTTCTCTTAAGGCACAAGTGTCTTTTTTTTTTTTTTTCCCCTGAAGACACTTTTCTTTTTCAGTGAGACAAAAGCAGCAGCATTCAGGTCTTTGAACACTAGACCATGTCTTATCTTCTATTCGGCCAAACCTTCCCATGGCCAAGGTCTAGGCCGGGACAGCTCCAGTGCAAATTCCACCTTGGACCTCAGGCCCCCACATCTCACTCTCTGACCTCCCCTCCTCCCAGCTCTCTTACTCCTTCTCTCTCCTGGCCTCATCTGGCCTCCAGGCCAGAGGTGGTGAATACCTGCTATGGGGACTGCCATCCTTTCTGGGCCATGGTGAACGTTCCTGATTGATCATGCGCTCTTCCCTATTGAGCACAGAGGTAACTTTGGAATCCTTCTCCACACAAGATTCTATCAGTTGAAGCTGACAGCTGAGATGAAAGCCATTTAACCATTCCTACTCCAATGATTTGACCATTTTCTTTCAGCCCATCAGGCTAGACCCCGTGGTTGATCATTTGAGATGGTCACAACACCCCTGTTCCCTTGCACACACACATGTCCAGCAAGGTGTTCCTTCCACTCTTATGCCCTGACTACTGCGTGCTGTTTGAGTATCTTGCATTACTATGTGGAATGGATGTCACATTGGTGGTCTCTACTTCAGAATTGCCTTTGGCTTGTTCTTTAATAGTATCTTCTTACATTCTCAAAGCAGCTTTCCAGAGCACAACCTGCCATTTCAGTCAGGAGACTGATCACTAGATCACTAGCTAGATCACTCTAGCTCCGCCCCTCAGCTGTTAACCTCCCTTCCCATTTCATAGGGAAAAGTGGTAGTGGCTCCCTTGGCTTCCTCCCTCACCTTCTTCCTCTGCCTCCCGCACACAACCTGAACCCCCTCCTCATCTTCCACTTGAGAGCCTTTTTAATAACTGCCTGGAGGACTGCGTCCTCCCTTTTCTTTCTCCTGAGATGTTCACTTTTCTTTCACACTCAGCCACAGCTCACCTACTCGCTAAAACCTTCCTTGGCTAACTGTCCCTCACCACAAGTCGACTAGGAAGTTCCCTCCTCTGTTTTTCTGCTGCGTCTTCTCTCTACCTGGATTGAGGTATTTACCCCTGTTCATTGGCACATCTCTCCTTTCCAGTCCGACTTTCATTCCAGTCCGGCACAATGTCTGCAATGTGGCAAGGATTCAAGCCATACTTGTTGATTAAACAAATGAATGAATTGGGAAATTGAGGCAGAGAATAGCTTTTGCCCGTCTCTCAGAGCTGGCCATCGCCTCAGCCTTCCTGTTAAAATTCTTTGTCTGAACTTCTCTTTTTCAGTGCTGTTTATCATTTTGTAGCATTGGTTTTAGTTATCTACAGACACATCTTATCATCCCGTCCATCCCGAGGGCCCCTTGAGGCAGCTATCTGGATCTAAATCAACTATGTATTTCTCCAAATGTATGCATAGTATATCACTCTTGTTGCATTAATGTTTGTTGAATGCAGGAGTTGTCATTATATTGATTTGTTCAGAATAAGAGATCAATACAGGTGTGTTGAATTAATAGAATTTAACTCTTTGTCACGGAAATGTCAAAATACCTAAAAAAGACCAGAAACCAAACTGGGCTATAAAGTCCATGAGGGCAGGGATTGTGTGCCTATCTTGTTTTCATATATTATTCTTAGCAGAATGATGGACAAGAGATTGGTACTAAATATTTGTTGATTAAATAACGAATATCTTTTCTCCAACCCTTAGGAAGAAAGCAACCCCAAGTGGCTGAGAGTAATTCTATTGTCATTTTTTATGAAGTTCCCCAGAACAGAGAGCATGTTCTCTGTTCTCTCCAAATACAATTAACCAACCGAAAGTCAGGAGGGGCCGTTGTCATAAGCACCTTACTCCTTTCCCTTGTTCAATGAACAAAAATCCTTTTGATTTAGGCCGTATATATATATATATATATATATTGAATCCTGAAGCTCTGACATGGTGTTTGGGTTTCCAGAATCACTCACTCAGACTGACAGACTGTTATCTTTCCTGCTTAAACACTTTCCTTAATAGATGGAGTCTGGTGTCCTTACACACAAATGCATTCCCACATGGGAGAGTGGCCATATTTCAGCTGCAGTGATGGAGTGGGCCGTACTCTGTCAGATCAATTATGGACAAGGCCCATCTTCTACAGAGTTCCCTCAGTTTTTTTTTTTTTCTCCTGACAGTTCACCTTGTGTCCAGCCTTCTGTCTCCTGGAGGCAGACCTGGAGACAATCGCATGTCACCTGCTGTCTTCCCTCCTGAGAACATGACACAAAGGAACACTTCCCTGTCAAATTCTTCATTATCCTTCAGATGACTTTCCCTGATTTCTAGAATGGGCACTTAGACCTGTCGGGGGTAGATAGACCTTCCTCATATTTCCACTATCACACTGTGAGGAATACCATCACTCCTTAGTTGAGTGAGTTCAAAAATATAAGGTGGGGGTGCCTGCGTGGCTCAGTGGGTTGAGCATCCAACTTCGGCTCAGATCACGATCTCACGGTTCGTGGGTTCTGGCCCCGCATCGGGCTCTGTACTGACAGCTCAGAGCCTGGAGCCTGCTTACGATTCTGTGTTTCCCTCTTTCTCTGCCCCACCCCCCCACTCGTGCTCTCTCTCTCTCTCTCTCAAAAATAAATAAACATTAAAAAAAACCATATGAGATGGCATGTCATGGTGACCTTAGGTTTCTCTTTCTTCTGAAGTAACTGGCGCTCTGACCACGGTGAACAAGACAAGCCGTCACTAGGCCTGGTTTAGGGAAGCAGGGGTTCTCTTTCAGTGGTTTTCTCTTCTGTCTGGGCCATGGTGAGCGGTGGTCAGGGGAGTTGTTTGGCTTCCTGGCAGGCATTGTTTTTTTGTGAAACTTCATAAAACCTTCTCCCGGGGTGAGCCGAGGAGATGACGTCATCACATTCTGTTCTTTTGGTCAAGTTTTCATAGTCGAGCTTGGCAGAAGCCAGTCCAAACATAATGAGAGCGGGCTGGCGGGGGGCACCATCCGGGGGGTCAGAAAAGTAGCCGCTCTTGTCCGTTTATAAAAGTGCAAGGTGGCAAAAGCGAGGTCAGCTCTCCCTCAAAATATTTTCGGGACGTGTCCACTTCTTCACGTCTCCTGCTTGCACTGAATCCAAGCCAACTCTGCTGCTCCAGCTGGACTCCTGCAGTGGCCTCCCCACTGGTCTCATGATCCATCCAAACAGCAGCCCAAAGTCTGTTTTTCAATGCACATCATTTTAAATGCTCAAAACCCCTTCATACCTTTCCCTCTTACTTAAAGTCCAATTCCCCACGATGGCCTGCCAGGCCCAGGAGACCTGCTCTCCCTCCTTTCAGATCTCATCTAGAGCCACTCCTCCCTCCCTCAGTGTATTCTGATCACAGTGGACTCCTCCCCTTCTGTGGGTGCACCAGGCTCCTTCCTGCCTTGTGTTTCTGCACTCGCCACTTTGCCTGCCTAGAATCTTCTCAGCTACACTTTTGCATCGTTATAGCCTTCTTGTCATTGAAGCCTCGGCTCACAGCAAGCTTCTCAGGTGACACCTCTCTGACCACCCGCTAGAAAGTCGATCCATCCACCGTGCCCTGTTTTATTTTCTTTATTGCACTCGTGTCTGCCAGGACTTCTCTGGTTTACCTTATTTGTCTCTCATGTATAGTAAGCTGCCCCCAGAAGAATGTTTTTCCCATGATCATCACTGTGTCCTTTGGGCTCAGAAAGATGCTTAAGATGAAGTAGGAGCTCAAGAAAAATTTGTGGAATTTTGACATTCCCTGAGTCTTTTTCTATGTCTACTTAGATTGCCCAGTTATACCTTTCGTTGGTCCCTTTCTTTAAGAAACATCTAGGATATAGTTGATCACAGCGTGGGGTCTGGAATCTGATGATGTTGTGTTCAAGGTCTCACTTTGGCCACATGCTACCTGAGTAACTCTCTCCAAGCTTCAGTTAACTCATCTCTAAAATGGGGATAATAATCGCAGGGCAACCTCCCAAGCCAGTTGTGCAGAGCAAGTGGTATTTTATTGTATCTGAAATATAGTAATTGCTCCATTGAAATTAAAGTGTGGTCAGTTTATGCAGGATAGAGTGGATTCAACGCAAAGCCTTGAAAGGAAAAATAGATGCCCAGCGAGTCTTGTTTCCAAGAAAAAATTTTTAAGCATGGAGGCCTTGCTGCCAGAGGGACCGGGGTTCTAATCCCAGCCCCAACACATAAGAGTCACTTCATTATAGTTTCCTCTCTTGTACTGTGGAGAAAAGAGTTCATTTCTTGGGGGGTTGAGAGATAATGCCTACAACATGCCAAGCTGGTGCCTGGTTTTGGGCTTCATGAGCAACAGCCACTTTGCCTGTCTCCCATTTTCCTGGGTGGCTGGGTTTGCAGAGGGGAGAGGAAGAGAAGCAAAACAGACAATCTGGCAATCTGTGGAGAGTCTTTTCTAGCAGTTCTGATAAGCATGGGCCCAGGGGCTGTCTCATTTGACTTCCTCTTACTCACTTTCCTGTCTGGCTGGCAGTCACCAGGCTGGAAGCCATGCCGGGGCCCCTCACTGGTGGGTCAGTGTTTTATTTCCCCTTAGCCCTCTCTAATGAAAAGCACTCGCATCTAGTAAATCTTTCCTTTGCTCTTATTAAAGCACTTGATGTTGGTTATTGAGGTCTGTTCCGAGCTAGGTGAGAATCAATAAGGTGATCCACTAATCACTTCAGCAATCAACGAGCTATTTTCTCAGTTTGCACTCTGGCCAGTGCCCACAGAGCCCTCGTCACCCACGGAGCAGCATGGAGACTTCCCCCTTCATTTCCTCTCTCCCTGATGACCTCAGGGAGTCCCCAGGCCTCTGAGCCAGCTCTGCTCTCTGCCTGCTCTCTGCTTGGCTGTGTTTGGCAGGATAATGACCACCTCTGTGCTTCTGGCAAATACTCCTTGACATTAAGGGCTGAGGACAGTCAATACCTGATTACAGAGTGGCCCCGTTTCGCCACTGTGTCTTTGTCTGCTCCGTGCAACTGCTTAGAATGAGGGTTACCCTGTTCTGCAGAACAACACGCCTCTCTCCCATCTCAAGATTCCAAACCCACCTATGCTGGGAAGCCTTCAAGCCCCCAGGAAGACTCAGTTCCCCGGCCCCTGTAATGTTTTGAACACAGGTCTACTCCAAAGCACGTTGTACCATATCTAGCTTCTGCTCTGTTTTCCAGCAGGTCTGTGGTCTTCTTAAGGGCAGAAACTGTGTCTTAGTCATCTCTGCGTCAGACCCACCTTAATGCCCGGCACATGGTAAGAGCACAGTTGTGTTTGTTGGAAGGAAGGAAGGAAGGAAGAGCGGAAGGAAAGTAGGAAAGAATTGATTACTTCGTACAGTCTTAGAAATGAGAACAGTTTCAACTCTTGGCATTGCCAATGCCTGCAGGGTGACCTTAGGCAAGATATATAATCTGGTTCAGCCTCAATTTCCTCATCTGTCAATAAAGTGGATAATCCCTCAAATTCCTCCGAGCTGAAACATTTTGTAATCTTATGCCTCTAAGCCTAGGTTTCAATGCTTTCGTACCCAAAGCCACTTTTTGTAACAAGCATTTTGAAATCCCCTTTGGCCAACACGAAATGAAACGCTCCCATAGTATGACCTATCTCCAACCAATGTTCTAACTGTACTATGAAAGCAAAATAATTTATGATAAGACAGTATATGTTCCTTTAGGTAACGGCATGGTTGGGACCTCACTAGAAGACGAAACTGAGGGGTCAGATGCTTGTACACACTTCCATGAGAATCACGGAATGATGGTTGATGTTGTTAATGAAACCGTGTTTAATGATGAAGTCTTAAAGCAGTGTGTAGTGTAATTGACAGAGTAGTCACAGTGGAAAATTCAGGTTGTGTAAAACAAATAATAAGCTCAGATAATTATAAACAGGCTTTTCACCATTTGACTATCAAGTGGGATGTTCAAAAGTTCTCTTCCTTACAGTGCAGGCCTGTCCCCGACCTTGAGCGTCTCTGGAGTCTTTGGCCTGCTGCTTACCAGCAAGGCCTCCATTCATTCTGCCAGCCAAGAACCTCCCCACCTACCGATATCCAAAATGCTGTCTACAGGATGGTACCATTCCCACCCTAAGCTTTGAAACATGATGTGAAAGGTTGGCTTTACAGGTGGGGGATCTGTGTAGTCACTCAGGGCCAACCTGTTCTTAGAAGGGCTCTGCGCTTGCTTTAATACTCTGTTGTCACTGCCTTAAAAATCCCTGAGTTTTGAGCAATGGGCCCTGCATTTTCGATTTACCCCCCTCCCCCCCCGGCCTGCAAATTATACAGCCAGCCCTGGCTGTGTATCTTGCTAAGACCTTTGCATTCCTAAGTATTAGAAAGATGCTTAGTGTTCAAATGACTGTCTTCTTTTGGCACCAGTGTTTTCTTTTAATCAGATAGATCATCTCTATTTTTATTGGTTGACCGGTGATCAATTCTGTCACACGTTAAACGAATACGTATTGAACTTCTTCTACATTCAAGGGAGGCTCTGGAGTCAGGAGACCTGAATTCTAATCCTGAAAGACCCTTGAGCTCTCTTTCTTTCAGCGGGTATCATTAATAACAACTGTCCTTGCTTGCTGCACAGAATACCCGTGAAGACAAAAAAAGATACAGTGCACTTGGAAGTAAATTGGCACTCTGACGCGCATGTCGGTTGGTAATTCTGCTCTTGTGCTACTCTTCACCTCTGGAGTGGAATTGCCTCCTTTTTTCCCCAGTTAGAGGTCATGGAACATGACACTCTTGACAGGGCACCCAATCCTGGCTTTCCTATGAAAAGCAGGAAATGATAGAATAAATGGATTCAGCAAAGTCTATCCATTTGAATTTCAGTAATTTGGAATTCATGCTAATGCATTAAAGAATTTCGCCAAAAAGAAAAAAAAAAGATTTGTTAAATTTAGTTAATCTGAGGATTGTGGATGTTTTGGGCTAAAACGGGTCTCAAGAAACTATCCAGTGCTTCGATCTGCTATAGCACCCGTATCGACTATTCATAGAGCCAGCTTTGGAGAACTCTCCTGATGTGTGCTGCGGACACATGTGCATCCCGTGCTAAGAACATTGAAAAAAGCAATTTCCCGGGCTTCACACGCTAATTACAAATTAGTCTCATCTACTCATTAAAGCAGGGCAGGCAGCATGCCTTCCACTTGGCAACACTTATTTAATCTACTTGTATTTTGTAGTAACAAAACTCCACAGAGAAGACATAATTTATAATCCATACTTTTCACTAATTCAGCTCAGCCCTAAGCAATTAATTTTTTATTCGTAAGGTATTACCATATTAAGCAGAAATAAAAAATAGGAAGACTAACTTTAAAAAGTGTTATGTTTAAAATCCACTGGGATACGGTTAATTGGTTCAGAGATGGGTCGGCAGCACCCACTGGTGCTTCAGAGAAAGGTAAAAGCTGGTCTTGTTCTAATTGGTGGGAATTATGGACTGAGTCATGGTATGGGCCAGGCACCGTGTCACATCCAGGACGATCCCAGCCCTGCCATTTCCGGGAAGAGAAAAGGCCATTGCACTTGGAGACTGGAGTTCTTCGCTTTGAGGTGCCTTTATGGAAATAGAATTCACCCTAGCCAAATTTTTGTGTGGATTACCTGCTGTATATAGTAAATAGCTGATGGTTTGGAAATTAATACTTTTTGATAGCATGAAGAAAAATGCAGATTCTATTTAGATTTAAAGACATTTTTTCACATGTTTACTTATTTCAGAGAGAGAGAGAGAGAGACAGAATCCAAAGCAGGCTCCAGGCTCTGAGCTGTCAGCACGGAGCCCGACGCGGGGCTCGAACTCACGAACTGTGAGATCATGACCTGAGCTGAAGTTGGACACTCAACAGACTGAGCCACCCAGGCACCGCTATTTAGATAGATTTTATATGCAAACCTATTTATGTGCACATGGATGAGAGTGTGTGTGTGTGTGTGTGTGTGTGTGACATGAAGCATGAGGAGGTCAAACAATCATGCCCTTTGATAATACTGCCAGGGTGGGCTATTACATAGCATTGGAAGCACTCAAGCACTTTGCAAGCCAAATGTCACTGCTCAAAGCGGGTGTGAAATCCTCCTCCTGCTGCCGAAGCTCACAGGATATAAAGCGATACAGCCGCCTAAAAACAGGGGGGAAGATGATTCAGGTTAGAGAGACAGGGAGCTGCAGCAAAACACTGACGGCATTTTAAGAGGGCGTTGGGGGGAATCAAAGTTTTCCCTGGAAATAAATTATTTAACCCTTACGACCTAGTATTTAAAGGCTGCGTTCGAAGGAAGTGTGTGGCAAAGACTAAGGCTTGTCCGTAACGGGTCTGAAGCAAGAAATGGGCATTTCTCCTTGAAGAGTGTGGGACAAGGGCGTGGGGATCCAAGGACAGGGTTGTTCTGGGGCCTCATTAGTTGCAACCATCCTTCAAATCCTGCCAACCACCTGCCTTCGGCTCACTGTGGAGCTTGTGAAAAATGCTAATTCCACAGCCACACTTCAGGTTTGCTGAATCAGGAATATGTGTTTTTAACAAGCTTCCTTGGTGGTTCTTAATTCACCCTGAAGGCTGAGAATCAGGTCTTCTGGGAGGAACTGGATAAGTATTGGTTTAACGTCTCTCTCTCCTCTCTAGAATACGCGTCCTGTGAGGATGAAGGCCCATGTCTTGTTCTGGCATCTAGTTTAGTCCATCAACCATGAATGAATGAATAAACGAAGGAAGGAAGGAAGGAAAGAAACTATAAACCGATACCACAAACCCATAGTGTATCACTTACAGTTCTTTTTCATTTTGGTAGTAGAGCCAACAGATTCTAGTTCTTATTTCAGAATGGGATCAGACAATTTGTAATAAAATTCATTATCTATATGTATATCTATATCTATCAATAGATATCTTGCCTTCAAAAACCGTAAAGCATTGTTGTATATGGGTATCTCGAGTAGGTGTATTTTTCCTGATGATCACAGTGAAGATTTTGGCACTCGGCGTGGAGAGTGCCAGGTGTGTGGAGCATCCCTCCCAGGATTCTTTCTTAATTAAATTTGTTTCTGTCTCTGCTGTATTTTTTAAAAATGTTTTTATTTTTGAGAGACAGAGAGAGACAGAGCGTGAGCAGGAGAGGGGCAGAGAGAGAGAGAGAGAGGGAGACCCAGAATCTGAAGCAGGTTCCAGGCTCTCAGCTGGCAGCACAGAGCCTGATGCGGGGCTTGAACCCATGAACCACGAGATCATGACCTGAGCCGAAGTCAAGATGCTTGAACCGACTGAGCCACCCAAGCGCCCCACTGTCTCTGCTGCATTTTACACACCTCTGGGAGGTGTCAGAGAAGTAAAGCAAGGGAACGTGTATGAACTTCCAGTTAAAACCCGGAGGAAAGAGTTCAAAGACAGAACACATCACACTGTGGTGGTTTGAACATCTTTCAACTGCCTCCCTGTTACATAACCTAAGGATACAGTGAGACTGCAACTCTACCTCAAGCCCGTCTTCCCCAGACAGAGGGTGTTTCACAAAACCCACTCAGGCCTTTCTTCTCAAGTTCTTCATACACTTTTCACCAGAAAAAAGAAATCATTCATATCTAACAAAGGGTCTTGGATTCTTCAGAGAGTTTCCATTATAAGTTTTGGGCACTGCTAGTTCCCTGGGCTCAAGTTACTCTTCTGATCGCCCTTCTTTCATCTGCTGAAAATGGATTATTTCCTTATTAGCCTGAAACCGTTACTGTTCACCGGGAGCAGCCTATGCACGAACAATGTAAAGTCTGGAATATTGCTGGGGATCCACAGTTGCTCAGAAAATTACCTTTAAAAAAAAAAACAAAAAAACAAGGTTTCCTGAGAGTGGGTTGGCAGTGTGTATTCTGGAAAGGGTTATTATCAGCAGGAAACTTTCCAGACCTCTCTGTCTTGAGAAAGCTGAGCCTTGCTGACACGTGTTGAGAAACCACAGCAAAGCATTTTCTGAGGAGCCCTGGGGTTCTGAGGATATCCCTCATGGTCCTGCCCCATTGGGGTGCTTGGGCCTCGGGGACATGTTGAAGAGACCCGCGGGTAGGTCTCTAAGTCCTTGATACTCTGCTTTAGTCAGAGTCCTTTTCCTTTGAATTATTTGACCATTGAAATTCTGCTTCTTAGTTCATTTGAAAAAAAAAAAAAAAGAACCCCATTCCTTGATATTTTAGAAATCACTTTTACAGAATAGCTCAAATTTGAAACATTTCCTAAGGTTCTTAACCAGGGTCTGTGGGTATTACTCAGGGATTTATGAATTTGGGTGGGAAAAAATTACACTTTTATGTTTACTAATCTATGATTGAAATTTATAATTTTTAGTAATTATGATTACAGGTGAGTCACAGTCATATCAGCAAAACCCATGACTATGTCCCTAATAGAAATCACAATTATTTTCATATTGCATTGCGGTTGTTGTAAGTACCTGGAAACATTATTCACATATACTATTATTTCGAAATTCTAGTAGTCATTAGTTTCTCCGATAGAACTTCCTTTTTGATGCATTAATAAAGAAGCACTTAGGGGCACCTGTGTGGCTCCGTCGGTTAAAAGTCTGACTTCAACTCAGGTCATGATCTCACGGTTTGTGAGTTTGAGCCCCCTGTCAGGTTCTTTGCTGACAGCTTGGAACCTGGAGTCTGCTTCGGATTCTGTGTGTGGCTCTTTCTCTGCCCCTCCCCTGCTCGTGCTCTCTCTCTCCTTTTCTCTCTCAAAGATAAAGAAACATTAAAAACATAAAAAAAAGAAGCACTTATATTACCAAGGCACAGTGTTTTAAATATTCTGATAACTAGAATTCAGTATTATTAGTGTATTTGGTAGTTCAATACATTTTCTTTTATGCATTGAAAAGAAATTATTTTATTTTAGAGAGAGACAGAGTGCACATGAGTGGAGGAGAGGGGCAGAGAGAGAGAGAGAGAGAGAGAGAGAATCCCAAGCTAAGCTCAGAGGCTGATGCAGGGCTGGATCCCATGTCCCTGGGATCATGACCTGAGCCGAAATCTAGAGTCAGACACTCAACTGGCTGACCCACCCGGGTGCCCCTAAAAAGAAATTATTCTGACAAAAGTTTCATGGCTTCCCTAGACTATTACCTGGGTCTACAGCGCAAAAAAGGTTAAGAAATCCTGAAATCAAGTCGGTGTCTGCATTCTGTTGTTTTAGTAGATAATGGGTTATATAATAAGGTGAAAAGGGTCCTAGACTTGAAATCACAGGACCCAGGTTTGAGTCCCACCTCTGCCACTTGTCAGCAAAAGAGCAAGTTGTGAGTTCCTTGTCATTATAGAGAAATAATAGCTCCCTTGTGGGGTTATTGGGAGGGTTAAATAAATGGTGTGGGCTCCCCCAGTCTATGGTCTCCCCATCTCACTTCTTTTATCACAAATATGCATGCGTTTTCCTTCTGGAAAAAAAAATCCTGATGTTGCCACCTCACCCCTGCCTACGGGATTTTGTCCAGCTTCTCGGCACAGCGTAAGGGGGCCCTACCCCACTTCGCCTCTGCTCCCCACTAAACCATGTTGGCCACAAAGAACGTTTTCCCCTTCTTTGCCACATCCTGCATTTCCTTCCTTTGGACCTTTGACCATGAGTTGCTTGTGCCTGTAATGCCTGGTCCATCTAGAAAGCCTCTACTCAAGTCATGATGCCTCTCTGCAGCCTTTTCTGCTTCTCAAGGCCAACTCCTCCCCTCCACCATGCTCCCAAGGACTTGCTCTGTTCCCCTGAGATAACATTCACACATGTCATATTAATTCGTTTGTTCCATGTTTGGTTCTGTCATTCTCCATTATATCATGACTTTTTCCAAGCTTGGGATATGGAGTTGTATAAGGGAGGAAACTTGCACGCCTTGAAAAAATGTGTTTATATTATGATTGCATCGGTTTGATTTTAACTGTGATCATTCTTATATTCTGAAATGCCAGAGACCACGGAGGACTTGTGGTTTTTATGTGAATCCAAAGGTGGCGTTTATAAAAAGTTGAGAACATTTATCTGTTGAGGGAAATGGAGTAAAAAAAAGTCAAGAATGGCAATACATGTGGCAAGTTCCGGGGAGGCACACAGGAGGGGGCTTAGCCAGGGATGAGACCATCTTCCTTGAGAAGTTCCAGTTTATTTCCCCCTCCTAAAATGAACTTGCAGGACCACCTTTACCTCTCTCCTTCCCTTTCAGGTCCATAGAGTTCTCTAGAAGGACCATGCAAGGCCAGTGCAAAAACAAGGAAAGGACAGAGGCTTCTCTCCTGCCCTGCTTTTGGTTTCAGATTCTTGCAGAGGTGGTATCCTGGCTAGAGAAGTTAGTAGCTGGCGGTGGGGCTCTTTCATCCATCCACCCAGATGCAGGTTCTGAAATCCTCACAGCTCAGGGCAGAGGGACCATGGGGTAGACTTGCTGGGGTATGTACGAGCGGTGCTCCTGGGGGCAGAAGGTGGGAGAAACGGCCCGCATCTGGTGAAGCAGATATGCACACCCCCCTTGAACCTCGTGACAGAAGTGTGAGTTAGATATTCTTTGCATCTCACAGATGAAGGAACTGAAGCTCAACACACACACACACACACACACACGCACGCACACGCACACATGATTTGCTCAAATTTCAGTGGTGGTGCTGGGGTTTGAACCCATAATACGAGTTCATGTGACTCCACAATCCAGGTTCTTTGTCCTCCGGCAAACTGTACAAATAGCACGCGTCCCAGCCTCACATCCCGATTCACCCTGTGGTCCTCGCTGGTCCAGGTGACCTTGGTTTCCCACAAAAAGGCGAAAAGGGATGTTCACTTATCTTTAGCGTTACGTTTCGGGCAAATTAAAAACAAGAGAATGTATCTATAGTACATGAATAGCTTTTTGGCTCATAAAATGCCATCCCATAATCATCTTCTTTGACACCACACCTCCCCCTCCCGGCCCCCAGTTTACAAACGAAGAAGTTGAGGCACAAAGTGGTTAAGTGACTTGCCCAAGGGGGAGATTTGTTCAGTCATAAAGATGGGCCTGAACTTTCTCTACTTTGCATTCTGACTTGAAGGGCAGAGAACATATGCTCAAGGGGGAGGTCTCACTAACTTTCATGTCAGATCGTCCTCTTGCTAATTTAATCCTGTCATTCCTAGTTACATCCCTTTGGAAAACCACCACCAATCCTTTCTCTTTTGATATTTTCATGCTAAAAATATTCCCCGCACAGCCACCTCACTCTTTCACAAACAAGCAACTCGGCACCCTCCCCACAAACGTACACAGCCCATCCCACCCGCACCCGGGCCCCCGGGTCGCTGTAGTTTCCCTTCCAATTGGAATTTATTCAGAGCCTCCCACTATAGGAGGGAGCAAGGAGGGAGGCAGTTATCTTTGTGGATGTGGGCGCTCCTCGATTCTTTGTCCGCGTGGCCGTGTCCCAATTAGAGCCAAGGGCTCCCCAAAGGGGGAGGCTTATTTAAGTTTGGTAAATGCTGCCCTCCAAAAACCACTCGACATAAATGTTTCATGGCTAGCCTCTGCGAGGCCAGGGCTGGAACATTCAGCTGTGAGGGTGTTTATATTTGCGGAGTTCTCCTGAACATTTGCTGCGGGTTTCAAACAGCTGCTATGCTAAAGCTCTGGGGATAGGAGGATCATGAATATTCAGGTGAAGCCACCAGAATGAACAGCCGTTAATAGAATAAATGCCTAAACAGTTGTGTAAGGCTTATTAAGACCTATTGGGGCTGAGATAATAAATTCCCACTCTGACATGTTGCAACTACTCTCGCTTAAACACTTTGGACCACCTCTTCTGAACTGAAGGGAAAAATGATGTTAGTGCTCTGCGCGAACACAAAGAAACACCTGGAAGCCTTGGCAAGGGGATGAGATTTGGCAGAGATCTTTCTGTGTACCGGCGCATCCTCGGGAAGATGATGTGCTGTTCATTGTTCGTGTTGTCAAGGTTATCTCAGTCGATGACCGGCTGGAACGGGCACAGCTCTCGCACTGGAGAAAATCCGTCCCCGCGCCATCACACGGCCCGGACATCAGCAGAGCGGCCACATGAACCTCTGCGGCACCGAGCCTGGCCATCGGCGTCCACACCCGCAGCGCCCGCGGCCTGGGACCTCTCCCTCCGTCGGCCTCACGAGTTGCGGCACTGGAGGGACCGGATATACATTAACATGAGGCTCTTTCCCCTTCTGCTCCAAAAATCCATAGTGGGAACATGATGCAAAGATTGCAAATGTAAAAGTGACCTTTCCAAGTGGCAACACCTGCTGTGTTAAAAAGTCCATTGCAGCCTGGGTTTGAAATGTGCATGCTGTAAACACGGGGAGTGTGGGAGATAGCGGAGAGGAGCTGTTTTCTCCTTTGGACGTTGGCTGTCACGTTGTGTTAGACTGAGTCAAACTGCTCAGTTCTGGCACCCAGAGTCACAAGGCATTAACCGAGGGAAACCAGAAGAACTCACTCAGGTTAGCACCTAGAGGCAGACTCAGTAATATTTGATCAGAAACCTGGTGTCAATTCACATAAAGGGCATTTGACTTCAAATAAAGGCGACTAACTCAATCAAGGAAGCTTGTACATGCAAGGCCACATTTGTTTCTCCGAAGCTGTCAGGGAGAGCTCATACACACTGGTCGTGTTCACTTACTTCCTCCATCTCTGAAGGCCCCATGGGGTCCTGTGGAAGACCCTGAATCATCAGAATTGTTTGGAAAACACACCCCAAAGAGATGCACATTTCCCAGCGCAGCTTTGTAAGAGCAGTAGATTGGAGGGCGATGCAGATCTGAGGTCACGTCAAGGCCTGAGTGACCCAAGGCAGGTTACTTGACTTCTCTGAGGCACTGATGCCTCATCTGTGACTCAGGCATTATCCTACCTATTTATGAGCTTATCTGAGGATTAAAAACATGTAATGCACCTGGTGAAGATACTGGCTTATGGTAATTGCTCAATTAGTATTGTTTATTCTTTCGTTCCACAATCATTCATGAGTTTGTTAACTTCGCCTCCTCCCCATGACTTGGAAAGGGTTAGGGCTAGGAAATCCTCTCGCAAAAACAGAGGTTAGCTTCTTTCTCATGCAGTTTCAGATGTCTCCATGCCTCTAACATACTGGATAAATCAGTACTCCAGGCAAATGGAAGGGGGAAAAATTATGTGCTTCTTTCTTTCAGCCCTCCGTACTCTACTTTCCAGTGATTGTGGGTGAACTGGTCATCAATGTCAGAGCAAACTCTGTTTTGGAAGCTTTTGTGTCATGGTCAAAGTTACAGAAGAAGCAGAGATAAGTATCATAAATTAATTAGTCAAAGCAACTTAAAAAAATTTTTTTAATGTTTAATTATTTTTGAGAGAGAGAGAGAGCATGAGCAGGGAAGGGCAGAGAGAGAGGGACACACAGAACTGAAAGTGGCTCCAGGCTCTGAGCTGTCAGTATAGAGCCTGATGTGGGGCTTGAACTCACAAACCGTGAGATCATGACCTGAGCTGAAGTCAGACGCTTAACCGACTGAGCCACCCAGGCGCCCCTAAAGCATCTTTGAACTGGAAGGGCATTTCTTTTTCAAGAATGGCCAAAAGGGTAGGGGGAATGGGCAAGAGACCAGGTAGCAGAGGTGCCTCATAAAGCCTGAGGGCTAGAACTGGACATTGGTCTGTATTTTGAAGAAAGAGGTACCGTTTTTGTTCCACTTATCAAGTAAGTCAGGAGGGGATCCGATAGTTATCGTTTTTCCGGAAGTGGATTAGAAAGTGACCTTGAAAATCTGTCTGAATGGCAGAACTCCTGTAGAAGAGGGAGTAGAAAACCTTTCCTTCCATACGTTCTTGATACAGTGAAGACAGTCATTTGCCTGCAAGGACGCCTCCTGGCAGGAGTTTGGATGGGGTTGGTAGATGTGTTTAGGAAGCTGCCGGCAGAGCCTGCTTGTCTGGCCAACAGCCGGGGCCTGGCTGATCTGAGACCAGATCATCACACCATTTCTCTTCCTCATGCTTTTCCCTCCCCTATCATGGGCTAACAGTCATCTCATCACCTCCCTGCCTGCCCTACTTGGCGCCCCTCGGGATTGATCATCACTCCCTGGGTTCTGATTTGAAAAGTTCCACTCCAGGACAGAGATCTCTGAGAATTCTGTTTTGTTATTTCTATCACACAACAGGTGTGCTCGCTGGGCAAACCCGTGATGAGCAGGAGACCCTCCAGGGCCCTGGGCTATGGATTTGACATGTTAACGATTCCTGCCCCTCTTGCCCCAGATCTCCTTGTCACATGAAGCTACTCTACCATTTCTCTTTCCCTCTGAACCTGAACAAATAGTAAACAACACATGCTTTTCATTCTAATTCTGGAAAAGAAGAGCTGTTTCCAGTGAAAGTCTGTGCCAAGTGGAGTCCCTCTTTTTCCAAGAGGTTTTGGGAGGGAGCGATTTTATATTCATCCAACAAACAGGGGGAAACATGCAAAATGGGGGTTGCTTCATAGATAGCCAGTGCAGGATGGGACTGAGAGATGGTTGACCTCAGCCTGCCAGTGCAGGTGAGGAAATCTGGAGCCCAGAGGTTAATGACTGCCCCAACATTTGAGAAGTTGCAAGAGAGCTGGGGCTGCCCTTGGAACTAATCATAAGGATAAAGTACATTTACCGAGGACTTTGTTTTAGGTGCAGGCGTTCTCTCCTTACTCCCGAACAGTCCTCTCCTACTCAGGTGAGGAAGGTAGGGCTTGGGGCAGAGAGGTAGCTCACCCAAGGTCACACAGATGGGAACTGGCAGACTGAGGACTCATACTTGGGTCAGCATCTGAAGCTGATGCTTCGCCATCCTGGAGCCCTTCCCATGGCTCCTGCCTGGAGGGACGGTGATCCCTGAGGCCAGAGGAGAACTGAGGCTTCCATGCTCTCAAACGGCACCAATTGGATCCAACTGCCCACGTAAAGTTGTCTGAGCAGAGCCAGTGAGAGTCAAGGCAGTGGGCTTGCAGATCTGTGCTGAACTTCAGCCAGTGAGCCTAAGCCATTTGCTGCACCTCTTGCCATCTTTGAGTCAAAACCCCTTATTTGGCCGTTGTGGTTAGAGGTGATTTTAAATATGTTCCAGATGTGACCAGAGGCTGGTGAGCCGGTCTCCAGGCATGAAGGAGCTGGGCCATGTGTGCACTAGCACCCAGGGCTGGCTCAGGAAGCGGCTCTATCAGCTGAAAAGGTAATCAGCTTCCTTTTGCCTCTGGCCAGAGGAAACACGGGGTAGGAGGGGGAGGGCTACAGCTGGCTTGAGATGGATGAGGGGGGGAGGGGTGGGAGGAGAGGGCCGATCCCAAAGGCAAGCAGCCCGCTATTTCTGTTTTTGTTCAGTGTGCAGGGGATGCATGATTTTTGGAGTCAGATAGACTCGGGTCTGCACTTTAGCAGCTGTAGCTGGGAAGTCGCTTAATTCCTCTAAGCCTCAGTATACTTGTCTATAAAATGGGGATCAATACCTGCCTTTGTAGGGCTGCTTTGAGAATTAGGGGGGAAAGCATGCAAAGAATCAGAGACAGAAAATGTTGGCTATTATATATTAAAAAAATTTTTTTTGAAATGTTTGTTTACTTTTGAGAGAAAGAGAGACAGAGACAGAGCATGAGCGGAGAGGGGCAGAGACAGAAGGAGACATGAAATCCGAAGCAGGCTCCAGGCTCTGAGCTGTCAGCCACAGAGCCCGACGCAGGGCTTGAACTCATGAACTGCGAGATCATGACCTGAGCCGAAGTCAGACGCTTAACCAACTGAGCCACCTAGGTGCCCTGGCTGTTATATTTTTTACTTGGGGGCAGGAACAGTAATTAAATCAGTAGTTTTTAGAATTTTTCTCCAACTCTCTCTCCCTGTTCAAAAGTTCCTGATTTTATTTTATTTTAAGTTTATTTATTTATTTTGAGAGAGAGAGAGGGAGAGAGAAACAGAGCATGCTAGCAGAGGAGGGGCAGAGATAGAAAGGGAGGGGGGGGGGGGAGAGAGAGAGAGAGAGAGAGAGAGAGAATCCCAAGCAGGCTCCACACTGTCAGCACAGAACCTGATGTGGGGCTTGATCCCGCAAACTGTGAGATTATGACCTGAGCAGAAATCAAGAGCAAGAGACATAACTGTCTGAACCACCGAGGCACCCCCAAAGTTCCTGAATTTTTACAGAGAGTGGAAATATTCTAAAGAGAGAGGAACATTTCTTGGTTTCCTGAATGGGGTTGGTGGATGGGGATGCCAGCTGCTCTACACAAAGAAGAGATACAGGGTGTGGTGGGAGTGGCCAAGGGAGGGGAGGAGTCTAGAGAAGGTGCAGGGAGGAGCTGGAGGCAAAAGCATTTGCAGGGAAAGGCACTTTGGGGAACAGAGATTTCTGAGGATGAGTTAGAGGAGGTTCTACTTTTTGATACAAAACGTAAACCTCTCACTTCATCTCCATTAAGAAGCCTTTGGTAAAAACCTATATTACTGTGCAGCGGATTTGGAGTATGGTTTGTGATACTCATTGATGACAACCTTCAGGATAAGTGGCTCAAAGTAGCTAGTTACATTCAAATTGCTTTCCAGGCTCTGGACAGGGCGGGGCAAAGTTACTTTCTATTCTCTGAGAATTGGTCCATGCAATGAAACTAAGCAGACTCACGGGAGCGGTAATCAGTTGGCATGCTGGACTGAGTTGCTTTGAAAGAGGATGAAATTGGCGATGGTATGGATGGGCAAAAACGATGAAGTTTGCTCTCAGATCTGAAGACTTTGAAGCATTTCAAGAACAAGGCAACAATTTTTAGGTGTCTTTCTTAATAGTAATGTAGGGTTGGAGAATGTCAAGGAGGAAGAGCTCATGGGGCCATTTTAGTCCTGTAGTACATGACAGATGGACGTCCCAGTGACAATAATCAGTGGACTCTGTTCTCTGGGTGTCTTGGAAGGAAGTCTGCACAGGGTGGGGAGAGGATAGAGGGAACCCAAGCCGGCTTTGCCAACTCTCCTTGTGATTGCCATCCAGTCTTAAAGGTTCTCAGGTCCCTCTGGGACCTTATGGTCAACTACAGGGCCCTTGAGATCTACTAGGTTATCATGACAGTACATTGCACGCTAAAATACCACGCAAATATACAGTACGATACAAATATGACAAAGCTCTAGACTTCACCTTGGCTTTGATGCTTCCAACTTTGGTGACCTTGGGGACTCATGTGACCTCTCTGAGCCTCAGCTTCTCTGAAGGAAAGCAGCGGCAGCAAAATTGACTCTGCTGGGTTGTTTTGAGGGTCCAAAAAGTAACATCGGCAAGTGTTTCATAAAGAGTACAGCGCTATCAATGTAAAGGCCTGTTGTAACTGATTTTACTGCTTATGGATTTTAGTATTGATCTCATGTAGATTAAAGAACAAAATGGAGCCTTTATATTAAACACCACATAGGGCATAGAGCTTTTTAATGCCCTGCAACACTCATTTCCAGTAAGAGGAAGAATGTAAGCCTTTCTGAAATGAAACACTCTTCCAAAACCATTTTATTTGAACTTAATTTTACTATGTGGCTAGCGTGGGCAGAGTTCTGTGGGTAATAAATGACTCACCCCTCAAGCTTTTCCAACAACAGTGAAAAGTTACAGCTCTTTGATTTCCCCAATAAAGAGTTATTAGCAGTAATAATCCCAGAGAATATTAGGTTTAGGTGCTGTGGTCCCTGTTCTCAGGGAGGCCCCGGCTTGAATACAGGAAATACTTCATGATAGCTCAGCAGCTAACGAGAATGGATGCAGAGCCCTGGGGCTCCAGGCTGCAATGGTGGCTGCCTCATGGAGTCAATCCACTAGCCTCTGACTCGCTCATCTCAACTTGGGTGTGACAGCCCTGAACTTACACGGCCTGCTGGATGGACAGAGGGCCCTGCAAGTCTCCACACACTACATGTCCCAAACCAAACAAAGCATCTCCTCCTCAGACCCATTCCTCCTGGTTGATTACCTGTCTTGTTAGCGACACCACCATCTCGCTGGTCCCAGAGAGTCAAGATGTTAGCATCTCAACTGGCATCATCCTCTCACTTCCCAAGGCCCATCAGGATTGGACTATGGCCAGCCAGGCACATCATCTTGTTGACGTTGGCATTTGTCGTGCCTTTCCCATTATTGTACCCGTTGTCCCATTTCAGGCCCTTATTCTCAGGTAGATGATGGAAGTCTTGCTTGTCTTTAACTAATCCCATCTGGATCTGGTTGTTCTGCCCCCCGGTGGTGTGTCCTTCCATATGATTTACTCTCCACTCATCTGCCATTCTGATCTGAAAACACAGATCTGAACATCCCACTACCCTGCTCATAAGCCTTCTATGGCTCCCCCCTGCCTATAGAATGATGTTTAAATTCCTGGGCCTGGTATTCTAGACCCTCCACTATCTGGTCTTTTTGATCATTCCCTGAACCTCGTTCCTCAGCTGCATTCAACTACTTGCTGTTTCTTAGACACACTTTGCTTTCGTACTTCTGTTCCTTTGTTCATGCAGTTTTCTCCACATGTCAGATCTCTGCCCATCCTCCCAGGAGATCCAAAAGTGGCACCTCTCCCAGAAGGAGTCCCTTAGCTGAAAGTAAATGCCTTTTTAACCTGTATGTCTACAGAACTTTGCATCTTGGGTCAGCTCTTATGTACTCACTATACCATGAAATCTAAGTGTCACAGGCAGGGAGCAGCACAAATGATACTTTCTCAGGGAGCTCACCTCTGAACTCTCCCTTTAAAGTATATTATCCCCTATTAGTCTTTTTCATAGCATCTCATTCTTTTCATGTACCACATTTATAACTTTGTATTTGTGTGTATGCTTATTGCTTAATATCTGCCTAACTTATTGCACTGCAAACTCCTTCTGGGCGTGGACCATGCCAATTTGTTTCTGTTTATCACCAGTGTTTACCAAAAGTGCTTGGCTCATAGCATGTGTTAAGTAAACAACAGTTAAGTAAGTAAACAAATGAATGAGATGTCTGCAACCCTACCTAGATTGTTAACTTCTTTTTTTATGTTTATTTTTAAGAGAGAGAGAGAGAGAGAGAGAGAGAGCGCAAGCGAGGGAGGTGCAGAGAGAGAAGGAGACAGAGGATCCAAAGCAGGCTCCATACTGACAGCGGAAACTCCGATGAGGGGCTCAAACCCATGAATCATGAGATCATGACCTGAGCTGGAGTCAGAAGCTCAACCGGCTGAGCCACCCAGGTGTCCCTAGACTGTTCTTGGGGATATCTTTGCATGTCACCATTCCATCTATCAGAGTCCTGCTGGCAGGCGCCCAACAATAACTGAATTAGATTTTAATGTCAGGTCTTTATTTCTTTCTGTTGATTGAGGAAACTACTGTGGCTGACTTGTTGGCCTTCAGATTTGTCCATGAAAGAAGAGTGATGGGAAAGTATGCAATTAGATAGACTTTGTTTGCGTGCTAGCAGATTTCCACATAGGAGGTCCCCAACATGCTTTCTGGTAAAAAAAAAAACAAAAAACAAAGCCTTCTCCTGGTAAAGCAGATTCACAAAGTGGATGTTAGCAGCCAAGAGGTAATTAACAAATTTCTGACATGAGTCTGTTCATACTGCTACTGTCAGGGGTAATCATGTTGGTTTAAGGAAGACCTTTTGCCTTGATGCAAGGAAGACATTTTGCCTTGATTCTAAGAGCTCACACATGAAAATGTCATTAGACATGGATTCTGGCTGCAAACTTAACATGTGCAGAAATTCATGTATGTGTTCCTGTTGTGGATGAACTATAACTTTAATGTGGGCAGGGCATAATTTGTTTGTGAATTAATTGATTAGACAAATTGTCCAACCATTCATCTCTTTGTTCTTTCTTTTGTTCTTCCATTTTTCACTCACTCATTTGTTGGCTCACTTGACAAGTATCTGAGAGGTAACTGTGGGCTTAGTAGACTGAACACTGTAAGCAAAAACACAACAAGTACCAGGACCATCCCTTGGTGATAGGTTAATCTGCCTACAGGGATCACAATAGGCTTTGTGGAGAAGTACCTATGGAAAAAAAGAGATCCTTCCCTTTGATGAATAAAGTGAGAAATGAGATTTTCATTCAGTAATTTTATGTTGCTTCTCTTTCTCGGATCCACTTGGTCATTAACCGTATCGTATGTGTATGTGTGTGTGTGTATAAGCTGTGTATGTGGGTCTGTATATGTTTATCTATCTGTCTATCATCTATCGTGAACTAGCCAGGCCTAAATTCTGGTTGTGAAAGAGAAATGGAGGAAATTAAAATTTCCTAACATGGGTTGCTCAACTTTCTCTCCCCAAAGAGTATCTAGGGTTTTGAGTAAAACCCACTGGCTTAACTCATTATCTCTGTCGTCTCTCATCTTTTGCCTTTAATTTTCGAAGTTTTATTTACTGGATACGTGTGATTAATATACCAAGAAGCAATAAAAAAATAACCAGCTGTGGCATTATTCCCCATGCATATGATCCCCTCAGATACACAAGAATCTACCAATACCCAGGTGAGGAAAGAGTTGGCACATGTTCAAGTCTCAAAAGTTGCCAGGGTCTCCTGGCACCTTTGGCTCAGATCATGGAGGTAGTGAACAGACCCTTAAAGTGATCCCAGGTATTCCTGAAATATTTCAGGCCCATCAAATAGTGTATAAAATGATGACATGAACACCCATGTGTCCACCATCAGCATAAGAATAAAACAACATAAATCTAATGGAAGGCCTCTGTTTACCCCTTCTTTAACTGCATTCCTCCTACCCTCATCACACCCTTCTCGACACCACCCCTTAAGGTAATCACTCTTCTGGATTTGCGGTGATTACCACAGCCTGCCATTATTTTCTAAAGGCCACAGGGTGTAATTTGGTATGTATGAACTTTAGATTCAGTTACTCAGCAAGGAGAATTTCCACTTCTTTTAGATATTCTTCCTTGGATTACCACCAAGTGCCTTTTTTTATTAGTTGATCTGACCCTCTGAAGATAATTTAAACTTGACTGGGGTATATAAGTAGGTGGCTTCAACTTGAGCATGTTGTTCCACAGGGACCATGGTCCAGCTTCCCATTAATTCAGTTCACTTATTGTGAATAGCAATAAAGATTGGGAGGAAAGAGGGTGATTTAAAGTTGAAAACTGGGTTATTAATCTTGGGGAAAGGCTAATGATGAGAAATTTGGGGAGTGTAATTGCCATCTAACTATTTTAGGGACTCATTCTCCTCCATACTCCTGACACCTAATTGGTCATCAAGTGTTCCCAATTCTACTTCTTAAATATCTCCCAATTCTGTGCCTCCCTCTTCAACACACACACATACACACACACACACACACACATAGTGCTTTTGTGTGTTGGGGCTCTTATCACTCTAGCCTGTTCTGGTGAAATAATTTCTTCACTCATTTCATGATTCTGCTCTCTCCCTTCTAATTCCTTTCCTTTTGCTGAATCCAGAGAAGTATTTCTAAAACATAAATCAGAGTAGTTTACCCCATTTTTGGGGACACACTTCAGGGGTGCCCCATGGCCTTCGGGATAGAAATCTAGTCTGCATAATCTGGGTCTCTGCCTACCTTTGTGCTTCATTCCGCCATCTGTTCCACCTCCCCTATTGCTTCAGTCATGTAGAGTTCTGTTTAGTGTTCTCCTCTTATGTAGATGTGCCTGAGCCTGCTGTCAACTCCTACTTGTCCTCCAAGGCTTAGGTCTACTGTCATTTCTTCTGGGAACCTTTCCTTGTTTGTCCCTTTCTAAGTTCTCATAAAACCCCAGACTCTTCCATCTTTATGCTCAATAAACTGCCTTATAAGGTCTTACTTGTCTGTCCCTCACTTTGGACTGTAAGCTTCTTGGGAGGGGGAGGGACGAGTGTCTACTTCTGAACCATAGCATCCGTGCCATGCCTGGTCCAATCCAAGTTTGTGAAATGGATGCATACATGTAAGCATGAAACTAGAGAAGGGGAACTGAAGATCATTCTCCACTCCAATGTAAGCTTCTAGAAGGGTGGGGGTTTTGACTGTTTCATTCTTTGCTGTAGCCTCTGTACCAACAACCAGGCATGGGACATAACTGGCACTCAATAAACAGCTGATGAGAAGCTGAACTCACATAAGACATTTTCTGTGTGACTCCAAAGGGTGGAAGTTTGACAGCGGGGAGAAATTCCAGGGAGATTATCTGAGAGACATTCTAGCCCTGTAATTAACCAGCAGGAGGCTCAGTCCTGTGCAAGCCTTAACCAGAAGTCAGGTTTGGCAGCATGGTTGGAACTTCCTTTTCACTGGGTAAATAGTTTTCTTTTTTTTTTTTTTTTTAACGTTTATTTATTTTTGAGACAGAGAGAGACAGAGCATGAACGGGGGAGAGTCAGAGAGAGGGAGACACAGAATCTGAAACAGGCTCCAGGCTCTGATCCGTCAGCACAGAGCCTGACGCGGGGCTTGAACTCACGAACCGCGAGATCATGACCTGAGCCGAAGTCGGACGCTTAACCGACTAAGCCACCCAGGCGCCCCATCGCTGGGTAAATAGTTTTCAAAACAGTTTGTAGACCACCTGGGAAACCCCTGCAGAAGTCATCCAAGGTGCATATTAATATTGCAGGTCACTGGCTAAGTCAGAATTTCTGGGGTGGCTCCACAAATCCGCATTTCCCCCTGCTTTCCACTTTCTGTGGACACCAGGAAGGTTCACCAATGGCATGAGCTACTCTAGAAGGATAGTGAAGCTACTCTGTGGGAGATCAAGAAAAGTTTTGGTGACTGATGTTGGGTAACACTAGGTATGTGTCTGACTCTCCCACTATACCCTCCTAAATAGTTCTTGAAATAGCACAGTGTGGGCACTCCAGATGATTTGTTGCAAAATATGAATGGGTTCACAGACTTGTTTAAAAAAAATTCAATAGGCGCCTGTGAGTGATGTTGTGTTCATTCTTTATATACTTAGGAAAGATGGAACAATTTACATGAACCGACAGGTAGATGTGGTTATTTTTTTGGACTTGAAATTCTTTTTATATTCACAAATAACACAACAGATATAAAGTCCTTAAATTTCTCTCTAACATCTTTTAAAGTTTTTTTTTTTTTTTTTGCTATTACATTTGCATTACAAATTTCCAGTAAGAAGGAATCTCTTAAAGTTCACTTGAAGTTGACCTGGAAAGGGAAAATGGCGCTTGAAATTGAGGAACCACAGTTATAATGACCTTAATCAATTTACAAAACACTTACCAGGAAAGAAGAAGTAAAGATACATAAATGTGGTGCACACAACATAAACAACTTATTTTATTTGGCAGAAGATACCTTTAGGGGGAGTAATGGAGGGGCTTATTCCTCTTTGTCATGTTTTATCTTTAGCACTTACAAAGCATTGGCATTTTCAAGGCACTATTCTGATCACCTTGATGCCTTCCTGCCTGGGATCTTCCTTTCAAATCAATAGAAATAGCAGCAGCAGAAAGAATAAAGAAATCCTTGTCAGACTGGGAATGCCTTTTTAAAATAAACTGGGAGGAATTCCTGACTCTCATATTTGCAATTTTCAGCAGGTGACCATGGATATGCTTTTGACTTAGTGAACAGATAACCATTTTTACCCTTCTGACTTTAATGCATTTTAATATCTGCATTTTCTATTGATTTGGATGTGTAAAGGAGATGATTAAAATGCTGTCATCCAGCTAATGGTTATTTGGTCTTCAAGGATACAGCCTGAGGCATTGCTGAATATGACCTCCCAGTACCCCATTTTTTTTACTTAATGGGGGGGGAACCTCTGTATAGTAGGTTGAATAGTGACCCCCTCTGACAAGTATATATCTATTCATAACATGCATATGTGATCTTATTTGGAAAATGGGTCTTTGCAGTTGTAATGAAGTTAAGGATCTCAAAATTAGATTGTCTTGGATTATCCAGGTAGGCATAAATCCAACGACAAGTGTCTGTGGAGGAAGAGGAGAAGACAGATATAGGGGAGATGGTAATGTGAATATTGGAGCACAGATTGGAGTGATATGTCTACTAGCCAAGGAAGATCAGGGCTACTGGCAGCCACCAGAAGCTAGAAGAGAGGCACAGGACTGTTTCTCCCTCAGAGTCCCCAGACTTGCAGACATCTTGATTTTCAGACTTCTGGCCTCCAAAACTATGAGCGAATACATTTCTGTTGTTCTAAGCCACCCAGTTGGAGATACTTTGTTATAGCCGTCCCAGGAAACTGATACATTATGCTTTGGACTCAGTATCTCCAGCTTATTGCCACCCCAGTCTGCTGCTATAAGGCTTATCCTGAAGTGTGAGACCTCCTGTTATAGTGTTCTGAGGGATCTTATCCCACAGTCTGTGCTGGGCAACTAGACTTTGAAATAATCATGACCATGTTGGGGTGGAGAAAACTGAAAAATAGCTGAAATTTGTTGTTCACTTATTATTTGTCAGGTGTTGTGCTAGGAGATTTACAATGCATTCATTATCTTTTTCAATGTTCACAGAGGATCTCTGAAGTCGGTTCCAGTATTTTCTTCCATTTGGTAAATGAGAAAACAGAGGCTCAGAGGATTTACCTAGAACAGTTCAATTATAGTGTTGAAACGAGGGCTGAGCTTTGAACCTGGGTCAGCCTCTCTCCAAAGTCTTCTCTCCAGATTTCAGGAAAAACAGAGAATTCTTTCATGGCCAGGTCATGCCAAGTAGAGCTCTGATATTCATGAAGGCATTTCTGGAGATGTGTGCGACTTCTTAGGTTTTAGAAATCACTCTACTCCAGTAAGGGATAATGGACTGACTCACTCAGGATTAGTGACTTAAATTTGATTTTCATTTAATTCCCAAACAATGTTATAAAAAATTGTTATGAACACTGTTACAAGTCATGGAATATTGAAGGTTTCTCATGAGTAAAAGAAACCACCAATATTAAATTTCAGATCTATTTGGTTCCCGAATCACCTTACATTGAAAAATGTATCCTTACACCATAAAAAAAAAAAGTTAGTGAATGACCCTCTAATCTCTGTGTAGGAAGGATTTTTTAAGCTTAAAATTAATGGAAGGAATCACAAAGGAAAATTTAGATAGCCTGACTACATAAGAATTAACTAACAACTATATATCCAAAAATATTTTAAACAATATTAAAGGGCAAGCAAACATCTGGAAAAATACTTGTGGCAAATGTAAAGAAAAGCTTAACAGTCTTAATGTATAAAGATGTCAAACATATTGAGAAGAGAAACAATATTATTCTCCCGTAGATAAATGAAGCAAGGGAATAGTGTGATGAATTATGGTATGTCATATGATAAGACATTAAGTAGCCATCTAAATGATGTTTAGAAAGGGTATTCAGCAGCAGGGAGATTCTCATTATAAAATGCTAAATCCACAAAGCAAGCTATAAAATATGTTCAGTATAATAAGGAAAGGTAGCATTGATTTAGGGCTCCTCATGCACCAAGAACTACATAGGGTGCTTTCCATGCCTTATCTCCTCCCTTCATCCCTACAACATGATGAGGTATGTACTATTACCATTTCCATTTTATATTTGAGAACAGTAAGGCTCAGAGAGGTTGAGTAACTTGCTTAGCATCATCCAACAAATTCACAACACAGCTAGGATTTCAATCCAGGTCTGTCTGTCTCCCAGTTGTAACTCTTCCTGTTTTTCACGGTTTACTATACCATGACTATGCTATGGATCACTTGGTGGTGGGATCATGCCTTTGTACTTCTCTTAGTACCTTGAAAACAATTAATTTTGCTACATTGTGTGAGGGAGAGCTACTTATTGATTAAGAGACTAGTTCTTCAACGTTTTTTTTTTTTTTTTTTTTTTTTTTTTTTAATTTATTTTTAGGACAGAGAGAGACAGAGCATGAACGGGGGAGGGACAGAGAGAGAGGGAGACACAGAATCGGAAGCAGGCTCCAGGCTCCGAGCCATCAGCCCAGAGCCTGACGCGGGGCTCGAACTCACGGACCGCGAGATCGTGACCTGGCTGAAGTCGGACGCTTAACCGACTGCGCCACCCAGGCGCCCCGAGACTAGTTCTTACCATTAGGCAGATCTGGGTGGCCCTGGATAATGGAACAGCCCTCAGCCCTCAGCTTCAGTTTCTCCAGTAAGTCATGATAGGGATTAAGTCAATTTGTCTGCTTGGGGGCTTAGCATGATGCCAAGTACATAGAATGCATTCAGAAAATGTCAGGTTGATACTGAATTGAATGGTGTCACACCTCTGTGTAATAAGAGAAAAAAACTTATTACCTTAACAGTTGGTATGAACATTTCTCTTAGGGAGGAAACTGTCTTTGTTTGGGAAAATAACCTTGATGATTTACTAAGAGTGTTTCAGATCAAAGGGTACTGAGTATTGTTGTAAGCCCAACACCTCCCTTCCCCCCAAAAAGGGGAATGGTTCAAACAGCTGCATCTAGAAAATTAGATTTCTTTTCTTCTCCTGAGAGGGAAGAGAAGAGTACACAGGGGCAGAGAATCATGAAGGTTGAGGCTGAGCTGGTGGGAAGGAAAGGAGTAAATTACAAAAAGTTAAGTGAAGTCCCATTGAAATCCTTGGCTGGTGAGATGGTTTAACTTTTTACATTTAATGCTTAACATGACATTGTGTTGTTGCAACATGAATCCCTCCTGTTTCTTCCATGAGTCCAGCAATTTCTCCCAAATACCTACTCACAAAACTCACAAAAGCTTTGCATGAAGTTTTAAATAAGTAGAGAGGACCTCTTTCATGACCTAGTGGACACAGGCCTAGGTAGAAATAGCACTCCCGAAATGGAGCCTGGATGACCATTGAATACGAACTCCTCTGAGAATCCTTAAAAATCTTCGGACAGAGTAAGCTGGGATTCATGTCGATACGGTTGACTCTTGAACAACACAGAAGTTTGGGGTGCTAACCCCCACGCAGTCAAAAATCCACGTGTAACTTTCGACTCACCCAAAACGTAACTACTAACAGCTTACTGTGGACTGGAAGTTTTACCAATAACAGAAATAGTCAATTGGCACATATATTGGATGTTATATGTATTATATACTGTATTCTCGCAATAAAGTAAGCTAGAGAAAAAAATGTGATTAAGAAAATCATAAGAGAAAATATGTTTGCAGTGCTGAACTGCATATATTTGTATATAATTGGGCCCACACAGTTCAAATCCACTTTGCTTCAGGGTCAACTGTATGTGGAGATGGGGGGACCCCTATTTGATATTTTGTTTACTCTGGTTGCCTTACTTCCTTTGCACATGACACGTGCTCAGCAGACATTTGTTAAATAACCAAGGAGAACAACAAAAAACATATCTCTGTGGCTCAGACTCTAATTATGTAAGAATTAACAGGAGGGAGAGACCCATGAGTTGGGGGAAAGTGGGGAAGACTTTGTTCAGAAGCTGTCACTTCTGATGCCTTGGAGAGCTGACCCAATAGTGAACTTTGCTGTTGTCACTGGGTTGATAGAGGCATGTGAATGGAGAGTATTGGTACAGCCAACCCGTTCTGTGCCCCCTTAGAATCTGGGGTTTGTTCTTACAGGCACCTCAAGAGGCTACTTGGATATCAGTGGAGTGTGGTCAGAAAAGGATCATGCCATTGCCATCACAGAGGAAAAAGGATCAGTGAGCTCATTTGGGAGGAGAGCGGACAACTCCCAGATCCAGGTGTGAGTGGTCTGGGCATGACCCAAGAGGAGGGGGATCGCTGAGAGCCTGAATGTGCAGACAGGGTGGGATTTAGCCTCAGAACGGTCAACTTGCCCGTTGCCCAGGAAAGGGCACCTTGGCTGCCTCTCAGTTGGAAGATATTATCTCCAGATGGAGTCCTCTGCCTGCTGGCAAAGTCACCAGCATTATTTGGTAATATTTTGATGTGCTATTTATGTGGAAAGGGGTTTTATTGACATATCTTTCACATCGTGCACAAACAGTTGTAGCTTTTCCTTCTGAAAGGGACTGCAGCAATGAAGATGGCCAATCTTGGAAAGGCATTAGGGGGCAAAGAATGGGCCGGGCCTGGGCTCATGCCCAACACCATGTGTCCTGGCTGCAGTGTCCAGGCTGAGGACTGATTTGCATTCAGGCTGCATCCCTGGTTGGTGAAACTGAACTCGCTTGTCGTCCTGATGAATCTGGCAAAAGCTCCAGACGAGGGGTGACAATGAAAGAGAAAACACTGCAGAGGGATGGGAGGGGAGGGCTTGGGGGAATTACCCAGGGGTTTTATGTCATACATTTGCCTGTTCATCATCTCCATTTGGGAAACAACAACTTCAGAAAAGCAAGCAAAGAAGTTCACCTTACGTTAGTGACCCCTGAAAAAATTGCACATCTCTGCTGGGAAATGTGTGCCTTCCCTCCGTGCAGCAGTTATTTCAGGCATTTAGCTTCCCCACACAGTGGCAACTCATTTACCCGTTCTCTCTCTCCCTCTCTCCCTCTCTCTCTCTTTCTCTCTCTTTCTCATGAAATCGCTTTAGTCAGCACAAATTTGGAGGCAGAACCAAAGCCAGTAATAGCATATCTCATGCTGCTATCAATTTTCCGCCAGAAGAACATTTTGGGACACAAAGTCCTTTGTCTATTTCCAGAAGCTCGATTCAATGACATTACATGAATGACTACAACACTATAGCGTGTTCTGCACCGTTTCAAATTGTAACCTAAAAAAAAAAAAAAAAAGGAAGAACTTGGATCGTGGCCAGAGCGTAATGATTTCAGTTCTTAAGAAAATCCAGCAACCATGACACCACATTCAATATTTTCTTGCTGTGGAAATTTAAGAATCGACTCTAATCAAATAGCAGCCCCACCACCCCATCCTCCATTTTGCAATGGTTCCTGTTACCAGCAGGCCTCCCACGTCTGTTTTGGCTTAAAAAAATAAATACGTTTACAATATGTTTTTAAAAAAATTGGTCTGAATCAGACAATTGTATATTCTGGAAAGTGAATGCAAAATGTAAAACAGGCTAATCATGATTCCAAATTTGAGGGCCCTAATTGATCCCATCCCAAAGGTAACATTCTATTTTAATTGACATGCCGAGATGGTTACAATTATGTAAAATAAAACTGGGCCTGTTGGAAACTCCATGTTTTCTTATTGAACGGGGATGGCCAGCTTTTATAATAGTTGATTGCAAAAGGATGCAACCACTTTGCTCATATTTCCTATTTTGGTCTGGCCCTTGTACATGTGCCATGGGGTCCCCCTCCCTTTCAAAAAAGTGTGGACGTCAAGGGGAATCTGACGCCACTATATTTTCCTTGGGGTTTGGGGAGGCACTGTGGAAAGGATCAGCATTTTCAACGTCCATTTTATAAGTCAGTCAAAAAGAGAGTAAGAGAGGGAAAGGATGAAATCGAGCATTTTCATAGCTGTTGGCAGAGTGCTTTTTCTGGGCCATTGTGACCACACGCACGAGCCTGTGCTCAGCATCGATGGGAAACAGATGGTAGTGAACGGGTGCAGAGCGTGCGAAGATCACACGAAGCTGGGCCCATGGGAGGGACCACAGCCCTTCCAGGACTTGGTAGAGTCTGAATAACAAAGCCCATAAGGAGCCCTCACCCTCTCTTGGACCCCTGCAGCCCTTCTGCCTCTCTGCTGAGAGCACCCCAGACTGGAGGCTAGGTCTCCCTGGGGATGCTGGATGTTGTGGAGGCAGGAAAGCAGGAGGCCTGTTTATGCAATCAGGAGAGGCAGAGGCCGCCTTGGAACACCTGTGCCTCTTGGCATCTTGCCTCCCTGGATGGGTGAACCAAGCGAGCCTCGAGCTGGTGATTAGTACTAATCACCCTCCTGCCCAGCAACGCCAGCTATGGGGGTGCCTTCCTATTGAATCTCCCCTCTACCCCTCTCTACCTCCCAGGAGTGTCAGTCTGTCCTTGTCCCCACTGGCCCCGATTTCGTTCAGGGCCTCATCAAGTCTCTCCTGGGTTGTTGCAGTGGGTTTCCTCGCTGGTCTCTGTCCCCAGTCTTGTTGTCTGTGACTTGCATAGAAGCTGGAGTAATATACAAAGCTGACTGTGTGACTTCCCTGTCTAAACCCTCCATGGCTCCCCAGGAGACTCAGAATGGAACGCAACTGTTGTTACTCATGTTCATAATCATTTGCCAGGCACTGTGTGCAGGGCCTTCGTGACTTTATATTGGCTAAATGAAAGTGTCTTCCTTGAGTACCTAGGCAGACTCCCCTGCACACAGGGCATTACACAAGTGTGCCCACAGAGTTCATCCTTAGCAAACTACCAGTGCTCTAGTCAATTTTTATCTGGGTCCATCTAGATCAATAACACAGTGAAAGAAGAACTCTTTGAGCCAACAGTACAGTCTGGACATACTCAACTCCCCAGGAAGGACTTTGGACGATAATAGTGTGATAAACAAAAAAGGTTATATTTTGCTGTTACTTTCTGCAGACCCACAAGACCTCAGGGCTGCACGGTCTTAAATCACCTTGTTCAACAGACTACCTTTACAGAGGAGGAAATGGAACCCTGACGGGGCTTTGTGACTCCCTAGGTGGTGAGGACTTAGTTCCGGGCAGGGCTGAGATGAGAACCAGGGCTCCTAGCCCAAGGATCTTGTACCGTGTTGGGCAGGAGCCCCAGGTGATTTGGGAAATAAGCAAAATGCCTCCATGGGACCTCCTTTAATTCCATTTCAATTTTATAACCTCCACTTCTATTCCTATTTTTATGTAATTTGTGCTCAAGTCCCCTGTAAGGGCCCTGTTCAGGAGAAGCAGCCTGGGACAGAGGAAGGAGACTCAACCCTGGAGTCAGAAAGACCTGGGCTCAACTCCAAGCTCTACCATTTTGCTCTATGAACTTTAGCAATGGACTTAGCTCTCTGAGCTTCAGTGTCCTCACAGCTACCTCACAGAACTGTCATGAGGATCTGATGAGAAAACACGTGAAAAGCTCCTGCCGTGTTATAGAAGGTTAATACATACCCAGTGCCTTTCCCTTCCCACTCCTCTTGAATCCCATCAAAAGTCACCCATCCTGAGTTTCTGGGCCATACTCTCTGCCATTTATTTATGCCATTGCATTTTTTCCCTTTTTGCACATATCCCAAGATGAATTGTGCATTTCCATAGGATCTTTCTGGAATAATTTATAATAGCTTTGATTACTATGTATTATACTATATAGTATAAGATATATATATATTTATCTTATATGTTTCTTTTATATAAAAAATTAAAATAAATCTTTTTGTCAAAGAGATAAATATCATACTGGGGCAAATAGATGAAGTAGAAAGAATTGGCTTTTGGAATCAGACATGCCTTTCAGTCCTCGTGCCCTAAATCACCAATTTCACGTCTTTGGGAAAGCTGCTTAACCTTAGAAAGTCTTAGCTGTCTCTTCTGTAAAATAAGTTTGATAATTTCACCTCTCCAAGCCTGATGTGTGGATGGAATGGAGTGAGTGCTTCCTGCCTGGTCCAGAGGAGGTGCTTCTGGGGAAAATGCTAGTCTCTCACTACCACCTGGTACAGTCTGGGGCCATCAACTGTAATCCCAACAATTATTTGTTGAATTATACTGAACTTCTAAAGCCTAAAGGGTTGAGTTTAATGTGGGTTGTGGTAGAGTAGAGGCAAGTTCACCAACAAACATGGCCTGGATTCCGTCATGTGCTAAGGAGTAGAAATTCTGGATGTATTCAGTGACTCACTGTGATCCCTTAATGCCTGAACAGGTTGGTTATCAGCAGAATATACACATTTCACAATATGCAACAAGATGACGTGATCTAGGCCGACAGCTACAAGGGTGTTTCCCAAGGTTTCTTAAGATGGAGAAGAAGGAATTTTTCATTTGAGTGGAGCCAGTAGGATATCCTGTCCAGGAGGAACTAGGGGGCGAGGTGGGGCTTGAGGAGAAGGTAACCAGCCAGAGCTTGGAGGAGGCCATGTTGATGGGAGGGCAGAAAGGATGGGCTCACTTGTAGCCTCCTGAAACACACCTTACAGTGTATCTGGAGGCGAAATTCTCAGTGAGGTAAGGGCTGGTGGCATATAGCTGCCGGGAAATGTGCATCATTGATGTTCACTGGTGCATTTATTCCTAATCTCCAATGTCTTTGATGTTGCTTTTCTATTCTACCATGTTGGGGGTAGTATTACCAGAGGAGGGGGTTGCTGAAAAGCAGTGGAACAGGAAAGCTATCGGTGGGGGGGACACACCAGTCCCAACACTTGCTTTGTTGTCAGTAATTCTTCCATTCACATTTTAAGTTTATTATATGCCAAGTATTGTCTTGGCCAGTGGCACAGCAAGGGCAAATGGTATCCACAGCCAAGGTAATGTATCTGTGCTCTCTCTCCTTCCACCCATTCAGTCCATGTTGTTCTAGAACTTTCAAGAGTAGCCTCTTTGTGGTGGCCCCACACACTGGTTCCAGAGACACGTGTCCCCTGTTGACTTCCATCCCGTATGTTTGTATGTGTCACTGTGGCTCTCACAGTGATAAACTAGACATAGCCATGCCCTCGAGTTTGCTGTCTAGTGTATAAGTCAGCTGAGAATGTGCAGAGAAAATCACAAATCATAATCGAGTTTCCTCAGTGCTGTGACAAATATACCCGTGAAGTGATTTGAGGTGAAGAGAAAAGGGGAATTGAAACCTGGCTGTGGTGTCAGGGAGACTTCTTGGAAGACGTGACATCTGGGATGGGGCCTGGAGGATAAGGCCGAGAGAGTAATTCGGGTGATGTGAAGGCATACTGTGTGCCAGGCACTGTTGTAGAAATCAAGATTACAGCAGGGATGAGCAAAAGAGAGTTCCTTCTTCCAAGAAGCATTCATTCTAGTAGGGAGATAATGATGGGCAGAGTGAACAGGTACAAAGAACAGGAGGTTTTAGGGAACAATATATGATTCAGTGTAGCTAGAACCTTCAGTCTAAGGGGTAGGGAGAAGCAAGGAGAGGGTGGCTTGGAGAAAGGCAGGACCAAGGATAAATTTTGCCCTGACGACAGTAGGCAGCCACTGAAGAGTTTTAAGCAAGAGAGTGACATTTCCCTTTTAGAAAAATAACTAGTTACAGATATGAAAAGTCATTCCAGCTTTTGGAATGAAATGAATTGGAAGGAGGAAAACTGTGAGACTTTGGGAAAATTATTTAACCTCTCTGAGCCTATCTGCATCTGTAAAATGGGTATATTGCCCATATAATAGGATTGCTGTGACCTTAAAATAAGGGAAAATAAATCAAATGGCTCTAGCATTACCTGGCCCTATATACTCTTCATGTTTCAAGATAATTTTTTTTTTTTTAATTTTAAATGTTTATTTATTTATTTTTGAGAGAGAGAGAGACCACATGTGGGGGAGGGACAGAGACAGAGACAGAATCTGATAGCACAGAGCCTGACGAGGGGCTCAAACTCAGGAACAGTGAGATCATGACCTGAGCTGAAGTCGGACGCTTAAGCAACTGAGCCACCCAGGAGCCCCTCAAGGTAATTGGTTTTTAAGAAACCCAAGTGCCAAGTGTATTTCAGGGAACAACTGTGGGAGAAGAGCCGAGGTGGGGCTGGACTGGGCTGGGTTACAGACTGAAGTCAGGGGCATAGACATTCAGCCCCTGATTCAGAATAGAGCTAATAATAATGGTTGCTGTGTGTCTAAGGATTCTTGCGGGAGCAGAAGTGTGGTGGTGGAGTGGAGGGGGAAAGATTACAACTTTGAGACAAATACGATCCTTGTCACAGAGTGAAAAGCCTTTGCTCGGACACACACCTTCCTGGGTGCGTTTGATTATAAGAAGCCAGGAAGAGCTTTGGGGGACGTCCAGATGGGTATGAAATAGACAAGAACGTGCAGACAGAGAAGAAACATAGGAGAGGAACCTAGGGAGACAGTGGAAGAAACCAGTAACGGGAGGCCAGAGATTCTGAGGGAAAGATAAGCAAGTGAGAAACCCCCCTGCAGGGATGGCTGAGAGATTTTAAGAACAGGAATGCTTAATCGCCTGATAGTGTTGTTCTATTGTGTTATGGCCCATCCCTGTTCTCCTATATTCTCAGTAAACTGTTCCATTCCTGTTCTCCCATATTCCAGTAAACTGTTTGGGAGGGAGTGTTGTCTGGGGTAAATCAAAGAAAAAGGTGGCATTGTGTATTTAAGTCAGCATAGAGCAGAAGAGGGCAGACGCAGGAGGGGAGACGCCGGTGCTTTCTAGATGTAGCAGGAACAGAAACCCTGCATAGCAAGAGATCAAGAACATAGAAACTCTAGAATCCACCGCTGTCTTGGGGAGACTGTTAGGTTTGATGAGGAATGGCGTGGAGGTAGGTCTCAGCAATATTAGAATCTCAACGGAGAGAGAGATCCTAGAGGACACTTGAGTTGCATATGGAATTTGTCCCAACTATCCCACAAAGCACAAAGACTTTGAGAAACTGTGTGGCCTTTTGGGGGAAACACCAAGCAAAGGCCCGAGTTAGAATCTTAGCCACTTCCTGCACATTTCAAAAAGGTTACCTATTCATCTACCACCTACTCATCTATCCACCCACCCATCATCCATCCATCTGTCCATCCGTCTGTCTGTCCCCCACACATCCAATGTTCCAGCATCTCTGTCTCTTCCTCTCATTGCTCTGTGGTGCCCAAACTGGTAAAGTAAAAAAGAACAAAACCAAAAACAATACCCCCCTCAACCTCCGAAACTCCCCAAAACAAAACAGAAAATCCTCTTCTATCCTTTAGACTTTTTCATGGCAAAATGTCAAACTTTAGTCTCCTTTGGCCCCTTTCCTTGCTTTACTGAAGAATTTCCTGAACAGTTACCTGCACTGCCAACAAGATCATTCTGAACCAATGTGGTCAGCTTCGAGCCTTCACAGTTTGCTCTAGATATAGGGATTTGGGACTTTACAATTTAACTGTAATCTATTTTCCGCCATTTTTGGAAGCTATTGAATAATATAAAATACCTTTCAAATCCTCTTAGCTTGCCCTGAATCTTTTGTTATTTTCCCTTTAACTATTCTGATTGGTATAGACACTGGGAGATTTTGTCTTCAGGCATTAAAAGGAAATGAACAGGGGCGCTTGGGTGGCTGAGTCAGTTAAGCATCTGACTTCGGCTCAGGTCATGAGCTCACATTTTGTGGGTTCAAGCCCCACATTGGGCTCTCCACTGTTAGCTCAGAGGCAGCTTCAGACCCTCTGTCCCTCTCTCTCTCTGCTCCCACCCCCCTCAAAAATAAATTAATATTTAAAAAAAGGAAACGAACAGGGTGTTTTTTCCTTGGAAGAATCCCAGTTATATTTATTATCTATCTTCATTTTATACAAAAACAATTTGGATAGATGGTTTTTATATTATTAGGAAGTCGCCAAAGTTCCCAACCTGACTTTGGGCATGTTGTGGTGAATAGATCTTTGGAGCCCAACTCCATACGCCCGATTCTGGGATGTAAGCTCTAGGGCAACAAGTGACCTTGAAAGTAGGTTGAAGACACTTTTCCGGAATGGGGTTCTGAAGGCAGAAATCTATAGCGTGGAGGAGCCTGAGGCTCTATCCTAAAGACAGAGGCAAACCTGTGAGCAAGGCCACGTGAAAAGAAGCATCTGGAGCCTTAATGATTGGCTTGGCTTCCTGTCCCTGTAGTCCACTAGTCCTCCAGGTGCAACCACTTAACCTACACCTGTGGGCTCAGCCATGCCCCAGAACCTGAATACTGTTCTCTCCCCATTTAAGGTGAGTTTAAGGAACTCTAGCTGTTAGTTCAATCAACCCAATGACTAGTTCCAAACGACTGAGATTTGCATTCGAGTTCCCCTGTTTTTCCTAGGGCTTACCCCATCCTGACCTCCTGGTACGATGTCTGAAGTTCAGTTTCCTAGGAACCAGTTCTCTAATCCCTCCTTGCCTCCCCGATACAGACCACACACCTGCCTGGATGTTGCCAATGCTGTTGAGACACTACTTAAACCAGGATGTCACTCACAGCTGAAGTTTCCAAATGCCAGTTGCTACCCTGCCTATGTTTTTCCTCTTTCAAGCATCTTCTCCATTTGTCCCCTTTGACTGGGGTTTGCCTGACCTCTGGATGAGGGTCCATTTTCATTTCTTTATTTGGAAGCTTCTATGAATTAGTCACTGTACTAAATCCTGTGAATACAGAGATGAATAAATCACAGCTCCTGTCCTCTGGGAGTTCCCAGCCTGACAGAGTAGACAGACATGGAAACAAATAATCCTACTCCATGGATGAAGTATATGTGGAAAGCCAGGAAAGAAAACAGGAAGAGTGTCCTACTCCTGGAGGGTTCAGAGACAGCTCCACAGCAGAGGAAATTTGAGCCTTAAAAAATGGGTAGGAGCCAGCTGCTCAGGTAATTTAGATGGAAGGAACAATTAAAAGCACATGTGTGTTTGGGGACGTGGGATGGTGGCAGCTGAGACTAGTGAACCGGGCAGACCAGTGATGACCTTGTATAAGATAATAACAATGACTCTGGGGGTGGTAAGCGTAGAGAAGGATGTTGTTAATAACACCATATCCAATGTTCTTTTTTATTGTAGTAACATAATATTAATATGAATAGCATATATAGTAACAATAACCACCAAATGAGTTTTCTAGTATGTTCCTGAAAGTTTCCAACATCCACGGTCAGATGTTTGCAAATTGCCAGGTTAAAATGACATCAGGGCATTTCTCAGAACGTTAGATGTGTTAATGTGCTTTGTGACTGGGATGTGGCCAGGAGCACTTCCCAAATTTATTTGACCACCACCTTCCCTCTCCTCCCGCATCGCAAGGGACTGTAGTTTTGAGCAACACACTTTGCGGACAGACCTGGGATGTTCTTCATGTTCTGCCCAGTTTAGAGCATTTAGGAACAGCCAGTCCTGAGCTATAAGAAGACACCAACTGCAGGAGTCTCCTAACTGTTGTGTTGCTCATTGCACACCCTGCTTTGTTTTATCGTTCACAGGCTTGCCTGAGATGTTACTGCTAATCTCTTAGACACCGCACAAGGCCAAGGCTGCCAACGATTCACAGTTTCTGAAAGGGAAACATGGAGGAAAGAATCAGAGTGGAAAGGGGTGAAGTATGGTAGGGGGGAAGTACTACCAGTGGGGAGAGTAAAATGGGGAAGAAGTTTTAGAATGAGTAAAAAAACACCACTGCAAACGGGATATGGATCCCATTCCCAAGTTATGTTCTTGGTTTAGAGACTTTAGATCTGGGTTTAAAACATGTGGGTAAAAATTACCAGTAAGTCCGTGTTTCCCCAGCGCTGGAAAGGCAAGACCCTACCTTACAAATTTTGTGACTCCATAATGGCACCTGGTGTAAGGTAGGTGCTCAGTCCGTGTGTTAAATTAAATTTAGGTTTTCTTTCTGGGGTTCAGCCCTCTGCTAGTAGCTTGCTGGTTTCTGTTGACATTAAAAATAACATTCCTTTGAAAACAGTGATGATCTTTGGGAGGAAGGATTGTGACTGCTTCACATTTTGTTTTTTCTTTTGATCTGCAATAAACATTTTTTTGTTGTTATAAGAAAGGCATTACTTTTATAATTAAGATACAGCAATAATTTTTTTGAAACGTGCATCCCTAGTTCTCCCTCCATGCAATTTTTTTTAACGTTTATTTTTGAGACAGAGAGAGACAGAGCATGAACAGGGGAGGGGAAGAGAGAGGGAGACACAGAATCCGAAACAGGCTCCAGGCTCCGAGCTGTCAGCACAGAGCCCGACGTGGGGCTCGAACTCATGGACCGCGAGATGGTGACCTGAGCCGAAGTCGGCCGCTCAACCGACTGAGCCATCCAGGCGCCCCTCCATGCAATTTTTATAGGTACAAAGAATGGACAGTTGAGGGGATAAGCTTTCATGGTGTCTCAAATCAATCGACCCCAATATGGCAGGGAAGGATGGAGAGGAAGTTTAAGTCTTCGAATCTAACATTTTCAAATATTGAGGCCAGATAGTACGTGGTATGTAGTAAATGTCCATTAAGTATCTGTTGCCTGAACAAATATCGGGGAAGTCGGTGAAGCTTATTACTCCATTCATTTCCCCTTCTGGAGATCGTTCCAGTTGGAGAATTCCTCTTGTGGCCTAGGGGCGAGGGATGGGTAAGTCAGGAAGAGTGTCCAGACAGGTTGAATGACCTGTCCAGGTCACTCTGTAGGTTGGAGGCCCGTCAGCAGAGCCTGGGCTAAACCCAGAGACCTGGGCTCGCCCTGGGTCCAGGGCCTGCAGGGTCCTCAGCCAGTCAGGGTTGAGCACGGCCCCGGACTGATTGCACACATGTTGCTCTCTGTGAGCGGTGGTGGTGTTTGGAGCAAAAGGGTGCCTCGAACAGATCTTAGCTACATGGAACAAAAGTAAGTTTGGAAAAAAAAAAAAACAACAACCCACCAACTCCCTCACACACTAGCACCCTTCCTGCCGGCCCTGTTGTGATTTTGCACTGAGGGTGCATTTTAATTGATGAAATGTGCTACACAGCCCAACCAAATTGAAAAGTAACAACCTTCACTTACCATTTGGAGATGTGACGGAAGTGCCAGAAGTTAAACTCTGAGGACTAAATGAAATAACAGAAGCTCCCTATACTCTCTTGAAGAAGCTCATTAGTTTTTGCTTTCTCACATTCTGTTTGCTGTGGCCTGCAGCCAAAAATGGCGATAACGGTGGAGATAGTAAGTGAGAGTTAAAAATATGGGTAGAGTGGCTGGGCTCTGTGCAGGACCCAGGGCAGCTGGGGGAAGGGCTCAGGTAGGGGGCAGCTGGGAGGGAGGGGGGAGGGGAAGGAGGAGGGGGAAGGAGGGCAGAAACAGGCTGAGAGAGAGAGAGAGGACAAAGAGACCTGGGAGATTGAATGTGCGCTGAGCATATATTTATACCAACTGGAGTAGGTTCCGAGGTCGAGGTCATGCAGTGGGGAAGGGCAGGGAAGGGTCAATCACGTCTTGTTTCCTCTGCACACGGTACCCACAGCAACAAGTAGACACAAGGGAAATCAGGCTTCACGTGAATTTTGAGGGCAGCTGTGAGAATGATGAGTGGGAGAGAGGATGTCTCAAATGTGGCTGGCCTGGCCACGGCAGGCGCCCTAGTCTATGATTACAGTTATAAGGGGCAAGCCCTCCCACCCTAGCCCCTCACTTATCAGGTAAATAAGGGGGCCCCTGGGGCTCTCCCATTTATCACTTAATCCCTGCACTTGCAGGCCTCGCACCAGACCCGGCCAGAGCGGGAGCTTGCCAGAGAAGGGCTGCTTGACATAACGCACCGTGGTGCCGCGTCCTCCCTTCCTGCTGCTTCTTGACGTCATACAGCTCGGTATGTGCCACACATCTGCCGCGAGCACAGGCTCTGGTGAATGGGCACCACCCCTTTCCCCAAAGGAGCTTCTATGGCACTGGAAGAGAAGGACCAGAACGCGGGTGCCACCGCCCCAAGCAGAGCATGGGGTCCCAGCTAACAGCGACTTGGGCCCAGCTTGCTACATGCACGAGTCTCTGACAAATGCCACAGTGTGCAAGCCGACTTGGGTCTGAAAGGAAATGTCAGAGAGCAAAAAAAAGAAAAGGAAAAGAAAGGAGAAAGAAGCTAGCATTTACTCTTGTGCCAGGCACTGTCACATATGTTATTTCATTGAATGTACGGAGATACCCTGGCAGGTGGTTATTTTTATCTTTTTTTTTCTTCCCCCTTGACAAGGAAAAGGAAGATCAGAGAGGTTAAGGAACCAGTCCAAGGTACCTCAGCTTGTCAGTGACAGAGTCACTAGCCTGGGTCTATCTGTCTTTACTGCCCCAGATTCCTCCCGAGGCCTTGTGAAAGTCGCTGTCCACCGAGGAGACAAGGGGCCACCATGAACATTGAGACAGCCCCAGATCACAGCCAGGCTCTGGCTGCCTCCCACCCCTCCATAGATGTATTTTTTCAACAATGAGGTTTTCTCTGCAAGTTAGTGATTTTATGGCTCTCAGCAAAAATCTGTGACACCAGATGTTAAATGCAGCAGGAGAAAGTTATTTTCATCATTGGTGAAATCTTGCACAGTGCACTGAGTCTGGTCACATATCTGACTTCAGGCAACATGTGATCTGATTTCTGTTCACAGAAAGAGGCTCGGCAAGGGCTGACAGAGACGTGAATGGCTGTTTGGGCCTCTGGGTATTGGGAGAGGGGGCAGCTCAGTCTGTGACTTCTCTTGTGACTTGACTAATAAACAACACCTGGCTTATCTGTGGGACCAGACCTCTCGGCCAGAAACCCTGCCATCACTTGCTGGGGCCTTGACAACAGCACTTTTGGAACTTGTCCACACTGAGGCCATCATTCCCTCAAGTCCTAGCTGGTTGTGTCATATCGACCCCTTCTCTATTTCACTTCTGTCCTCTCCGTTCACTTCTAGCATGGTGTTCATCATTTAGATTCTTGGGTCAGTGTCCATGGAGCCAGCAACTATTGGATCGAACCACATGAAATTGCCTTTTTTTTTTTTTTTTTGGTGGTTAAACAACAGCCAAATATTGGTAATTGTAGCCAGAGTGGTTTCTTCGTTGTAAATTGAGGTGTTGGTATCTGGATCACAGGGTTGTTGAAAGATTTAATTAGATAATGTTTATAAAGACACCAACGACATTGCTTGGAACATAGAGGTCAATAAATGGAAGCCAGGCTTAGAATATGATTACTATTGTCCCAGGCTCCTTACTCCATCTGCCTACAAGTGGAGTCTTGCCCCAAAGTCCTGCTTCATGTCACTGGTCATGTGTGCCACTCCCCACAGCTTGAGTCTGCCTGAAACGCCAGTCCAGCTGCGAGGTTCCCACCACCAAAGACTATCTCCAGCCCTGAATGTCTGCCTGCCTGTCATTGCCCGGTTTCATGTGGTGCCTTCATCGCCTGATGGCCCCAGTGTAGCCAGCTTCTGGGCAGAGTCCATCCCCTCAGATTCTGTGTTCACTGAGTTACGCAGATCTTAGGTTGGTTTCCCTCTGTGTCTAGAAGAAATGGGACAGCAGGGTCTTCTGGGGGGACCACAGACTGCTCAGCCTGGGCAGTTCTGTAAATTTAGAATTTGGACCAGTGGTCAGGACAGATTCCTACTAGCTTGGCTTCCAGGAGGGCAGCGCACGATCAGGGCCAATTTATTCATTTTCAGTGAGAGACAGAGCAGCCAAAAGGAAATGCTGGGGTCAGTACATGGTCTCCGGGTGGAAAATCTTTAGGGGAAGTTTACGGGATATTTGGTGAAGAGTGAATCCGACAAAAGGAGGCCAAGCATCTTGAGGGATGATGAGGCCTGACAAGTCCTCTGCCCCAGCCGAGCACCCTCTCTGGTGGCCAGCTGGAGTCAGTGATTAGTGCACTGACTTTCTTCTCTTAAGCGGGGCTGGGTAGAAACAACCAGTTCTTCCCTTTAGCGGTGCTAATTATTTTCCTATTCCACTATGACCTCTCCCCTTTGGTAAATACCATCATCGTCCATCACATATGGCAACACCATTTGATCCCATTAACCATCCACTAGCTTCCTGAAATGCAGTTAATCTCGGTTTTGCCTTCCTGAGATGATCCAAGTCATATTCAGTTTAATTCAATTCCATACAGTATTTACTGTATACCTGCCATGTGCCAGGCCTGCCTAAGATGTTCCAGGTTATATTAAATTCAGTCTCTTCAACTCAGTTTAATTTGACCAGTACTTAGTGAGCTAGGCCCTGTCCTAGATCCCAAGGCTGCAATGGTAGACAGTATAAATATATATAGTCTTTATCCTGTAATCTAGTTAGGGGAACTACGCAGGGAAATTAGCAATCACAAAACAGTGTAGAAGGGTTACGATAGGGAAATATGAAGTGCCACTGGGCAGTCATAGGAAAGACATCTAATCTACAGTTCTAGAGGGTTCCCTGGAAGAAGTGACATCTGCTCTGGGCCTTAAAGATCGATAGGAGTAGGGGGAAGGTGTGCATATGCGTTTGTGTGTGTGTTTGTGCATGTGTGTGTGTGTGTGTGCACACACGTGCATGTGCATGTATGGGTGTGGAAGGGGGGCCCTGTGGAGACAGGATTAGGAGGGTACCAGGGGCGAGGCTAGGAAAGGGTTGAGAACTGCAAGGTCTCCTAGCCCAGTTAAGTAGTGAGGACTTTGTCGTCCTAACAAGGGGAAGCTATTGAAAAGTTTTAAGCAGGTTGTGAAGTAATCCTATTTGTGGTTTAGGAAGATCACTCTGACTGTAGGGAAGGCTTTGGGGGATTTCCAATATCCTTTACTAATACTTTTATAGATACATGTCTCAATTTCTGCTTACATATGATTAAATTTCCCCGTGGATTATGGATTATCTCGTTTATTTCATTCATTATTTCCAAGTTTCTGATGGGCTGGGGCGGGGGTTGGAGAACACTCTTTGTCACCCAGTGAACAGAATATGTCTCTATCCCCTCTTTTTTCCTGCCTAGGTGTTGCTAGAAATGAACCATCATGACTCACCCCTGAGCCTAGTAATAACAGACTGGAATAATGCCGTGCAGAAAAAGAAGTATTTTCATGAGTGTTAAAACACTTTTTTAGAGGGAGCAAATGGCCGCAAAGATGACTTTAAAAGTAAGAATTCCTAACTCTGCATTTGGTTGTTTAGGTTCCTAAATGATCTGGGTGTTACAAAGGACTCTGATGTGAGAGTGAGGGAGACATCATTGATCACTTCATTAATGGAAAAGGCTCTGGGGAAGGACAGAGATAATCCTGTTAGGGAAATCAGCAGGTTCTAATTGACTTTGAAGTAGTGGGGGCAGGGGGCTCCATTTCTTCTCCTTCACTTGCCATCATCAGATGGAGAGGAAACAGCTCTGCAGCTCTTGCCTGAGACTAGATTTTCCTTCACCAAGGGGAGGAAGAGGGACCTGATGCTGGCCTGTTGGGCACCATGACCTGCCTATTTTGGCTTCCACAGTGAGGTGTGGGTGAGGAGCAAAATGGAACTTCGTGATACCTACAGAGTTACTCTGCACTTCGGTTTGGGTTTAACATATGGAGGGAGGCTTTGCCTAAATTTCCCATCTTTTGTCACTTATCAGCTATTGAAAAGTGCACGTGTTCAGAGGCGCCTGGCTGACTCAGTTGGTTAAGCATCCGACTCTTGATTTTGGCTCAGGCAATGATCTCATGGTTCGTGAGTTCGAGCCCTGTGCTGGGCTCTGAACTTGGGATTCTTTCTCTTTCTCCCTCTCTGCCTCTCCCCTGCTCTCTCTCTCTCTCTCTCTCTCTCTCTCTCAAAATAAATAAATAAACTAAAGAAAAAAAGTGCACATGTTTGTGTGCATGAATGCAGATAACAAAGGATGCAGCTCCTAAAGGGGCAAGTTCCTGACAGCTGTGGAAAACAAGTCAACTTGACTTTGTGTTTCCTCAACCTTCTTGGCTGTGGGGGCCTCTGTCTGAGTGCTTCTCTTTCTTTCACCGATTGCTTCCATGGGATTGCCTCCCTCTCTCTCTTCTTCCCTTCTCTGTGCCTTCTTTCCCCTTCCCCTTCCCCTTCCCCTTCCCCTTCCCCTCCCCCTCCCCCTCCCCCTTCCCTTTCCCCTTTCTCCTCTCTTCTCCTTTCCTCTCCTCTCCTCTCCTCTCCTCTCCTCTCCTCTCCTCTCCTCTCTTTTTTTCCTTTCAGGAAAGGTTAGTAACTTGCAACTGAAATCTATTCCATAAGCATTTCTAGACTACCAAAAGGAGATAAAAAATAAGTAAGAGACTGTAGCTTCAAAGGCAAGCCATAAATAGTGAGTCCATAATGTGGAAGGAAATTCTCAGGGTTCTAAGAGAGCTGGAGAAAGTGCTTACATTCAATGAGCAGCTACCAGTGGCTAGCTACTTGCTGTACATTATTTCTTTTAATCCTTACGAAAACCTCCTGAGGTAGACATTCTAATCCTCATGGTATTCATGAGAAGGTGATGTTTAGGGGATGTAAATAACTTGTTTAATGTCACAAAGTTCAGCTATGGCCACAGGTCCATTTGACTCCCAAACTCATGCTTATTTTACGCGTGTTTCAAAGTAGAGAGAGAATATATCCAGATTTTTTTTGGAGGAAAGGGACTGTGGGTAAAGGCTTCATAAAGGAATAATACAGCAGGTGGACACTGAAAAGAGGAAACCTATTTTAACATTTGAACATTGGGATTTTGTAGTGAGATACGCTTCTTAGTCAGAGAGAGGAGAAGCATACAAGGAAACTTTTCACATGCATGTTAAGTGAGAGAGTTTCAAGTAGAGACTTCTCTCCAAACTGGGTTTCTGGACCACAGCAAGATATGTTGGGGGGAAATAAACTGGCTTTGAAGCCTGGATTCAAGCCCTGGCTCCACCATTCTTTGACTTTCTTGTGTGATCTTTGGCCAAAATAACGACTCCGAGGCTCAGTTTCTGCATCTATAATATGGGAATAGTGATAGCTACAGTAATACCCGTCAAGATTAAAGAAGCAGATGTTTATAATGTGCCTGGCACATGGCAGCTCCCCCGTCGATATTAGCAATTCTTAAGATAAAAAGCTACCTGTTGGGGTCCAAGCCACTGGGGTCAGTCAGGAGAAAGAAGTGAGGGAATTTTCAGATTCACCCTGGGTGTAGGCGATGGCTCTCAGAAGCAAACACTGCTCCCTCTAATGACACATCCCTTGGCCGTGTCTGGGAGCGGAACTATTTCCACCTTTTACTGTGTAGTTAGTACAGGCTTTTACAGGCTTCAGTTTCCTAGGAAGGCAATTTTTGAAGTGTTTATTATTTCTGGTTCTTATTCAGATGCTTGCTCGCTCTTCTTTGCACTGTGGGATGGTGCAGAAACGAGAGGCCAGGGACAGCCCCATGACGGGAATGTTAGAACACGTTGGTCCACTGAGGCCAATTTGGTACGTGTAGCAGAAGGCCTGTGATGTTCACGAGCCAAGAAGTCTGAGGAAATGGGTCTGTGGACACAGGAAGACGCAGTCTCAGAAGAATCCCGTACCGGCGCCTGGAGCACACGGTCTAGGGCCACAGAGTGGATGGAGCAGAAGGTGAGACAAGCCCTGTACAAGCTACAGACACAAAACATTACCGTGCAGACCAATTTCTTTACCCCGACGACACCAAAACTTACAGGAGAACAGGCCGTCATACGGAGAACGTGCCTCCCCAAACCCTCTCACTTAAGCTGTGGCTTGCGTATGTGATCTGCCTCCTCCACACTCTCCTGTCCGGCCTCTTCTCCTACCCTTCCCCCTTTCATCTGCTCGGCTCCAGCCACATCCCTCTCTCTGCTTTCCTAGAACATTCCAGTCCTGCCCCTGCCCTAGGGCCTTTGCTCTGGCCTTCCCTTCTGCCTAGAATGTTCTTTCCTGATTGCTTTGTTTACTAGGGCTCCCTCATGCCCTGGCCCTCCTGTCTTTCTCGCCTGCTTCATTTTTCCAGAGCACTTATTCGTCCAAGTTACAATGTTCGTCACATAACTCAGTTATCATTCTAAGTTAGAACATTATTCTAGCATTGTTGTGGGTTGAATTGTATCCTCTTTCCCAAAATTCGTATGTTGAAGTCCTGACCCCCCAGGACCTCAGAATATGACTTCATGTGGAGGTAGGGTCTTTACAGAGGTCGTCCAGGCAAAGTGAGATGGGACAGGTGTCCTTACAAAAAGGGAAAATGTAAGAAGTAAACATAGAGACATACACAGAGGGAAGATGATATGAAGACACACAGAGAGAAGATGGCCATGTGGAAGCCAAGGACAGAGGCTCGGAACAGACCCCTCCCTCAGACCCCTCCCTCAGAGCCCTCAGAAGGAACCAGGCCTGCTGACTTCCAGCCTCTGGGTGAGACACTGCATTTCTGTTGTCTAAACCACCCGATTTGTGGTGCTTTGTTATGGCAGCCCTGGGGAACGAATACACCGTCTCTGTAATTTCCTCTCTCAAAATTAAACTTATTCTAGATCTCTCCCTGTGAGAACACAAGCTCTACAAGGCAGAGCTTGCTTCCTGTTCGGGTCGCAGATATAACCCCAGTACCAGAACGATGCCTGCCATATAGGTGCTGTTCAATAAATATCGGTGGAGTAAATCCATCAGAAGACAGGACATTCATACGTTTACTCTCCGAGTGCCCACATTAGGAATGAGACTGGGAAGAGCAGCTGTCCGCCATTATTTGCTTGGTTCTTCTATGTGGGGGTGAGGACCCTGTACTCTGGGTGCTATCTTCACTTCCAGCAGGTTTCAGAAACCTGAGCCATTCTTCAGAAGACCTTCAAGGATGAGGAGGGAGCAGGGCCTCATCGGTGCCCAGAGAGAGTAGCTCCAGATGCAGCATTTAGCACACAGCCCAGGATTCAGTTACACTCGACCGCCCTGCTACGAGCACTAATAGGCCCCGACGGCCTAATAGGCTGTCCTGTGGTGAGGCTGTGTTGGGAAGAGGTTACCAATAACAAGATTATTCTCTTGACGGTTAGCTTGGCAGGGGTCAGCAGCACTGGAAGTAGGGCGGGTCAAGGTGTGCTGGGCAGAGGCTCGTGTGCAAACTCTGGGCTCTCAAGCCAGTTTCAAAAGGAGAAACCCCTTCCCTGTTGGCTGGCTGCAGTGGTGAACAGTTTTCTAGAGACACAAAAGGTCCTCTTTCTTTTCTTTGGCTCTTCTTTCACACTGGCCCAAGTGAACTAAAGGTATTAGCATAGCAGAACAGCTTTTACTGAGCACCTACTTATGTGGCAGGAGCTGTTCCACCACGAGAAGATGAAGAGGTTAGAGACACACTACAGAGGTATCATGAGGATGGAATTAAGTGAAATTAAATGAAATGCTAAGGAATGGATGGAAAGTGCCCAGTACAAGGTCTGGCTTCGAGTGAGCATTGAAGGATGCTGGGTTCCTTTCTTTGGCTTTTGGCGAAGGTAGTGACCTGGGATGGAAGGAAGCATATATTACAAAAAGGCAAGTTGATTTCTAGTGTCTCCTGGTGGCAAAGGCTCTTATGTGTTACAAGTTTCAGAGGAGGCCAATGTCATGAGGCTGGGCTGATCATGGGGATGAGAGTGGACCCAGAGGCTGAGAGATATTTGGATAAGGGGAGATGTATGGAGGTGTCTGGGTTGAGCTTGAAGCCCGTGTATTTTGTAGGGACAAAGGCACAGCTGTGGGTGGAAGTGTATGCATTTGGGAGGTCCCCAAGGTAAGGCCTGGGACCAGGGAGGTAGGGGCCAGGCTCTGTGCTAAGAGCTTTGTGTGTATATTATTTCTTTAAAAATCATGTGCCTCTATGAACTACGTTCAATGATCATCTCCATTTTCTAGCTGAGAAGATGGAGGCCCAGAGGGGGAAAGTAACCTCTGGTTGCACAGGCTGTAGGGGGCAGAGTCTTGGTGCATTTGACTCTAAAGCTCATACCTTTTCCCACAAACCAAAATGTCTCCATTCTTTCTATTGTCAGCTTCTACCTCCTTTCCACCCCGTGTCCTCTCAGGGTATGGGAGTACAGTCCCTTTGTTTGGCGATGGGATTCCTTCTGGGGAATGCAGAGCACTTTTCCAAGTGTCACGTCACGTCCCTTAACACTGTCCTTGTGACAGATGGTTGCACCTTCAGTAAGACTAAGCGAATGTCCTTGAGAATGTATAAGTCTCTTAGGGCTGCTGTAACTAACAAGTGCCACAAGCTAGGTGGCTTAAAGCAATAGAAACGTATTGTCTCACGGCTCTGGAAGCTAGAAGTCCAAAATCAAGGTGTTGGCAGAGGCATGCTCACTCTGCAACCTGTAGGTGAGGAAACTTCTTTGACTCTTCCTAGCTCCTGCTGCTATCCTTGGCAGTCCTGGCTTGCAACCACTCTCATCTCAGCCTCTGTCTTCACAAGTTGTGTCTCCCTGTGTCTCTTCTTATAAGGACTCTGGTCGTATCGAATTAAAGTCCGCCCCGGTGACCTCATTGTAACTTGATTCAACGTTTGCAAAGGCCCTATTTCTATATAAAGTCACATTCACCGGTATTGGGGATTGGGGCTTCGACAGATCTTTTCAGGGAACACAATTCAACCCATAACGGAGCATCTTAGTCAAGATCCCACTACTGGCTGGGACCTCAAATAGGATTAAATTTTGAATTCCTTGCTTTCTTTTAAATTCTCTGTGTTCTTTATCTCCTTGCTTTGTTTATCTAACTCACTGTTGGGATTGTTTTCTTCCTTCCTTTGTGCTGGAAAGTTCCTCCTTCTTTAAGTCCAGCAACCTCTGTAAATCGTCCTCCTTGACCTCAGTGACCTCAGCCCTACTGGCAGCTTCTTTCTCTAAACCCCATAACAATTAGGTTGACTATTTTACAGTTTACTAATTCCTACCTGTCACTTGGTCTTATTTGCCTAAGTTGTAAGTTTCTGATTCTCAAATACAGGCTAATCATGACCATTTCTCCAGGGGTTAGTGTTGAGTGAGGCCACCGCAACTCACCGCAACAAAGCCTTGCTGGGGAGTACTATTCATTTGTTTCAGATTCTAACTGTCCATTAGGGTTCCTTGGATTAATAGGACCACCCGGCCTACACAGAGGGCTGCGCAATGATCGGGCAAGGCTGATGCTTACAGGAAGCCAAGCTGTGCCAGGCCCTGAATTCAGTACTCTTTCTCTTTCTTCAAGACTAGAATCATCTGGATAATTGTTTTAACTTTCCACCTGACTTAGCCTGTGCCCACCAAGTCAAAATCACTAGAGGTTTGACTAATCTACGGACCGGTAGACTGGAAGCTAAACTGATTACAGACCAGAGCAGAGTGGAAAATCTAAGGGCCCCTTTGTTCCAGATGTCCTCAGTGCAGCTCCGCCCCTGGGGGATCACGTTGCAGGCTCTGCTCCTGGGGAGCAGAATGCTTCTCTTTCCTCCCCAAAGGCTGGCAGGAGCCCTGGAACAGTGTCTTTCTGCCCTGACAGCTTTTACGTTATTGACAGTACATCCTCTGTGGGGCCCTGGTGTTTCCTCCTTCTTCTTAAGCACCTCTCTTGACACCTTCCAGGGCAGGACTGATCGGAGCCCCTGTTCCCTTCACTTCGTTTCTGGAAGTGACAGGCCCAATGATACCCAAGGAAGTTAGCAAGAAATTGAGAATATGAGAATCTTAGTTAGGTTGGATGATTTTGCTCAAATGTATCTCGCTTGGGGAAAGGAAAACTGAGGCATCCAGAAATGAAGCTGTGTGCTTAAGACATACTTTACAAAGATTAGGTGACAAATCTGAGATTAGGACATAGGTCTTTTTCCATGCAGACCATGTCTTGTCTGCTCTCCCAGGTGGCCTTGGTAATCATGGAGCCAGGGACCCAGGAGGGGACTCTGCCCCCTAAAAGGAGTATGGAGGGAGGTATTCCTCTACATGTAGGATTAAACCCAGTCGGTCTCGGCTCACCTCTCTAGCCTCAGCATGCACCTTTCTTCCCCTGGTAGCCATCCAGACCTTCTCTCATTTCTCCCTCCCCACCTCCAAGGCTTCACACATGCTCTTCTCACAGTCTGGAGTTGTCTTTTGCCTACATTTCACCTGTATACTACCAACCCATTCTTTAATTCTTGACTTAAATGTCACTTCCTCAGAGCAGCTTTCCTCGAGCTCTGTCATCTCAAGAACACTCAGCACTAATTGCTTTCACAGGACTGTGCATTTTCTTTCATAGACTTGTCTGTTTGTTTGATGTCTGTGCTCTTCTACCTCACCTAGTCTGCAAGGCTCATGTGGACAGGGACCACGGGTGCCTTGCTCATGAGCACATAATCTGGGCTAGGCACATAGTAGGCACTCTGTACAAATTTGCTAAATAAGTAGATATATGAATGAATAAAGTAGAAGACTGGCTTCTTGGATATGAGAGGGGCTGACCAATCCATCTATCAGAGCTTTGTTGTGGCTACCATGTGATAGAAGACATGCTAACTCACTTCAAGCAGGCTTGTGATGTGGGTCTGTTTACTCAAGCTTTTATACAAGGCAGCTAAGGCTCAGAGAGGACAAGTGGCTTGCCTAATGTCACCCACATTGCAGATGGCCAGGCATAGGTTAGAATGCAAGTTTGCCCGGCTCCAAAGCTAAATTTCGTTTTCTGGTGCTTCCACTGGACATCAGAAGCTTTCTCTGTATATCAGAAATGTCACCACGTCTCCTTCTGCGCGTCAGGCAGTTCAGGCTTTGGCTTTCCCAAGATTGCATCCCTTATCAGTGGAAAAGCAAGCTCTTGATAAAATTGCTGGCTCTCAAGTCAGAGTTTTGCATTCCAGCTTCACACTCGGGGCACCCCTTGGGTATGCACTCTTTGGGGTTACAAGTCCCTGGGGCACACACTAGCAGAACTCTGGGCTGTGTGGGGTGAAAAAGAAGTCATTACAACACCCATTTACCACGAATCCTGTTTTTTATTTTATCCCTTGTAACTAAGAACAAAGCTCGTTTCACCAAAATGTTCTCGTGCCAGGGGCCCAATGAAACTCCCGTTTTCAATCACTTGCACATAGTTAAGTGGAGACAGTTAGAACACTCTAATTACTGAGCTGGTGGGTCCTGCTGACACCTGTAAGACATTTGGCCCAGTGCAGGAAGTAAGGCTTCCTTTCCAGTTTACATCACCATTTAATCTAATTATTCCTTCCAGTTTAGCTTTCACATACTCCATCAAAGAAGAGATTGCTCATTTCCTTGTGAAACTGTATACATCCACTGTAATGCTATTTTTTTTTTTTGCCTCTCATAAGTAATCTGAGATTTCCTAACCTTCTCCCCCTACTGTATTCTCTGGTTAATGTATAAACTTGGAAGAAGTTTTTTGACAGAGAAGTCAAGAAGGTCTCACCTGTGGGAATAGCATTTACATTTCAGAGAATTTGAGAGCTCAAAGGGCCTTTCTGTCCTCAGCCATGTGGAGTCCTTCGTTTTCTAACTAACGAAACTGAGGCCTCAACAGGGGAAACCAATCACCTATTGAACTCCTTACTCTTGAGCTCTTGCTATGTATGAGACTCCAGAAAAAAGTAGCCCTTTTCTCTAGGCCAAGCCCCTGCCCTCAAGGAGCTTGTGTCCAGAGGAAAAGAGAGAAATAACTTTAATTGAAAATAATTAATGAATCTCAAATGCTCAAAGTAATGTATAAAAGAAGTACAGGTTTTTTTATTAAATTTGAAAAATTGTGGAAAATTCCCTAGGTAAGTGATGCTTAAAATGAATCATAAAGAATGAAAAAGAGAGGGGAAAGTGGGTGATGGGCATTGAGGAGGGCACTGGTTGGGATGAGCACTGGGTGTTGTATGGAAACAAGTTTGACAATAAATTATATTAAAAAAAAAAAAAACCCAATCCTTACTATTTTCAAGAAATTGAATTACAGAAAAAAAAAAAAAAGAATGAAAAAGATTTCACTAAGCTTAGAGTAGAGAAAGAGCATTCCAGGTGGAAGGAGCTAGCATATGGTTAGGGCCACTGAGAGATGTCTGGAACACCTGGAATGGGCAGAGTTAAGAGAGAATGCAGTCGAAGTGAGGCCACCTGAGTAGCCAGGTGAGGGCCAGTCTACCGTAGAGCCCATGTTAAGAATATCTTCTTGAGGTCATGAGTGGATACACCCTTCTAAATCCACTCATCACCCTTCTGCACTGTGCTCCGTGCCCTACGAGGCTGACCTCTATAAGCTACCTTGACAGGACTCCCTTGACTGCCCTCTGACTTCTGGTTGGGTTTGCCCAATAGGTGGCACCAGGGGAGATTGGAGAATGTGAGGAGAGAGATAAGGGCATTCATTCCCTGGGCTGCCTCTCGGCTGGGTGATAGGCTAGCAAAACGTGTTATAGAAGGTCATGGTCCTGGGTTAGGTGGTCATCTCCTATAGGTGTCCCTTCACATGTCCCTTTAGGCTTAGGGATGGTAACATGCTCTGCTCTTGCCAATGTTAGGTCACTTCTGACTCTCCTTTGTCTCACTCTCTCCTGCCCACCCCATTATAAATAGATCCTTCATTAACCTCCCTTCAGTAACTCCACTGGAGTTTTCCATCTGTTTCCTGCAGGGTCCTTTAACAAGGGCTCCCACCCCAAAGGGCAGCCTGCAATGGAGAAGGCCCTCAAAGTGAGGATGTCAGTGATGTGCATCCCATGGCTGTAGCTGCTGAGGGTCAGATCAAGGGAGAGGTAGCTGGGGGCCTAGCAGAGGACCCTCTGAAATCCCACAAAAGTGCACCCAATAAAGCAAGGCATCTCTCAAACCTGGCAGGCCCAGAGATCTCAAAGCTGTCTTATGAAGGTACCTATCAAGGAGGAACTTTCTTACACTCTCCTTCTACCCCAATCCCGCAGCCCTGTGCTCCAACCACAGAGGGGCCAGAAGTCAGGATAAACAAGTTCAGGGAAGAGATGGAGGGAGAGAGACAAAACCAGGTGTGCCCATTGTGTGAAGGTATGCCACCCGCCTGGTGCAGCAGACCCAGAATATTGAAGTATTGATTGATCTATTTGCATCTCAAAGTTGAGTTACTGTCTGAGTTGTCAGAAAAGTGATAGAATTGTCTGAGTTATCCCCCAGGTGCAGGGGAATGACTTTGACTCCTAGCAAACAAATTTATAGGAATTGTTGGAAATCAAACACCCACAAGCGCTTTCAGTATTATTCTCCATGTAATCTCCATGTAAGTCTTCAACATACTGGTTTTATGATTTTAGGAAATGCTGCAAACTGAAACTCTATTGTGAATTGACAAGTTGCCTATTTCACTTTGTTCGACTTGTGATAGATACCATTAAACTCTTTTTCTGAGTAGCTAACTCTTAGGTAACTGATGTTCTTTCCAATGTACTTTGGAAAATATTGCTTCTGATACCAAATACACAAGTAAGTAAGTAAGTAAGTAAGTAAATAAAAAAGTGTCTTTTCTTCTGAGAGAGGACATTGGAATAGTTGGTTGAGGGTGTTATGATGAAGCAGATCCTAGCAATATAGTTGACAATAAAAAATTGATGCTCAGATCAGGAAGTTATAAAAAATCGTCAGAGAACATTTTGCATACCTGCCATGTTATACAAATAGTTAAGTCACACTAATAATGTGGATGCTTTGTATTCCTTTCAGGAGCTCTGGGAACCCACAGTTCAAGGGAGAGTACTGGGAAGAGCCTACTGGGCATTAAAGGGTGGGTGTTAATGGAATTATGAGTATTTATCACGTAGTAGCCATCAACATGAAACACTGTGGACTTTGCATTTATAAAGGCATGTCCTAACTTTATAACTGATTTAAAATACTTGCTAGAATCATGGCAATAAAGCAATAAATGAAAACAAGGAAGGAGAAAAACGTGAGGCAAAAACTTGCCCTAGAGAGGTCTTGAAATTCACTTTTGTATGAGTGATGGCAGGCTGACAGGCAGGCCTTCGTAGACCCTTCATGGAGTCCTTCAGACTTGGTCGTTTACATTTTGTTTCCCCGAAGAATTAAGTATTGAAGTTGTGGGTGCTAGTGCAGCAACTATCACAGAGAAGGTGTTCACAAACAATTTGCTGAATGAATGGCTTAGCCAGCACCTTCCTTTTACAGGTGGGACACAGGCACTAGTGGGCCAATTCCTTCCTTTCTCTCTGCTTTGCTTCATGCCAGGTACTTTATAGACTTTAAGTCTAAACTTCACAAATCTCTATGAGGCAGGAGTTACGATTCTTACTGTGTGGATAAGAAGACTGAGGCCCAGAGAAGTAACACAGCTGGTGAATGATGGAGCCGGACTTATCCCCCGCTGCCTGGGCCACGGCCCCAGACAACGTAAAGCACACCTGTTCCTGGGTTTGTGGGACTGTTGCCAATTTAGCCTAAGACAAGAACCATAAAGAATAGAAGTGTTCCTTGGTAACTTCCTAAAAAGCTTTCAATACGAGAATTTTGGGCCCAATAGCTCTAAACACTTCAGGAAACCAACAGTAATTCTTGATGGGCATTTTGGAGGATAGGAAGCCGCAAGATGCTGGAAAGGAGGTCTGAGAGTTGAGAGAAAAAAGTAAAGAGGGAATGATACATATTCCAATATTTGACAGCATTATGAAATAGGTAGGGTTGGCCTTTGGTACCCTCTCATCTCTACTTATTGCCTTCAGAATCCAAAGAGTTAGACATTTAATGGTGGGATTCCAGGCATTGTTTTGGGTGTTAAATCTGCTTTCTTCTCATTAGCATAGCTTTTGGCATCCTTAGAAGGTTGCCAAGTTCATCTGCCCATTCAGTAAAAGCCCCAGTTTCTATGGTCTTGTCTTATTTTACAAAAGCACATCTCAAGGTTGGGAGAACCAAGTCAAGCCAACGTGGAGCCAACTGCATTCTCCTGTGACCTTCTGGCTAGGAGTTCCTTGACTCTTGGGGGATGCCATCATTCATATTTTGTTCCTTGACTCAGGTACACTGGGAATGTTTATTGTTTTTAATTTAATTTAATTATTTTTTGGGGGGAGAGATGTTTCTTTAAATGAAGCTTATGTATACAGATCCTGTTTACAATCTTTCCCACCTCCATTACCATTCTGACCTCATCTCCTACTATGTTCTCCCCGATCACTCTGTTCCAGCCATATGGGCCTCCTTGATGTCCCCTGAGTGCGCCAAGGGTGCTTAACTTCGCCTTTACGCTGGCTGTTCCTTCTCCCCCCCAGACACCTGTGCATCCCACCAGTCACCTCACCTCCCTCAGCATCTTACTCAAATGCCAGCCTTTTAGACTCAACTTTCCTGACCACCCCATTTGAAACTGGACCCTTTCCTCACTCAGTACTCCCTTACCCCCCTTTCCTCTTGCATCTGCTGTACTCGGAACAATGCCTGATATGGAGAAGGTATGCAATAAATATTTTGAATAAACTAATGAATTCGAGCAACCTCTGCTTTAATTAGATTTTCGGCAGCCACTCACAAGTCTTCAGTGCCTGTGCCTAGCTGGCACTGTTCTTCTGCTCAAACACTTCCCATTTTTATTAAGCTCCTTCCTGCTGGCCAGCTTGAGGTCAAACCTTTTGGCTAACAGGGGCAAGGAAGAAGACAGCCTTCATCAAGTGTAGTGAAATCGCTGGGAATGGCTGTATGCTTTGAATCAATACTTTTCTACTTTAAACAGTCTTCCTAAATCCCTTCTCACTCCAAATAAGGCAGACCAAAAAACAACCAACAGCTCGTGGCGGAGTTTGGTCTTCGATGTTGAGTCAAAATTTAAGTCAGTCTTCATTTTTATTAATCTTTATTTTACGGTCAAAAGAGGGGGTTATGGAGCTAGAGCATTTGGGTCTAAATCCTTGTTCTACCACATATTATCTGTGTCTCAGATAGACCAGTTCTCCTCTTAGTATTCAGTTCCTCGTCAGTAAAGGGAGGATAGTTGTCATCTACTTCATGCGGTCGTGGTGCGAATTGACCAGGCTAATGTGTGTGAAGCACTTAGAACTATGAGTGCTCAGTAAGTGTTAGCAGCCTTCCTATTAGTCATCAGATGAGAATATGGCCACCCTCCTGTTGAGCATAAATGGTCACAATGCAGCACCCCCCATCTTCTCCCCTTAGCTGTCCTCATCAGCTGCAGACCCCGGCTTGGTGGGAGTAATGATTTCCTGGGTCTTGTATCAGCACAGCAGAACGAGGCAAGGAGACAGCCATGCCCAATTAAAATAGGTCACTTAAAACAACCCTGGGGCCAGCCTGGCTGGACCCCCCGTGGTCATCCCTGCCTACCAGCATCCCTACCTACTGGTAGCCACTGCCCGTCAACTGCCTGTGTCTGCTGGCTGGAGAGAAGACCACACTCAGAGCTCTTGCCAAGTCATGGGTGAGAGGCAGGCTGGTGCCTGGCCCAGCCCCATGACACAGGGGCCTGTTGCCCCAACTGAGATAATTTTCTTGTCACAAGGCCTGAAATCCTCGCTCGAAGTCATCTTCAAACTGGTGTTCTGAAACAGGGCCAAGTCCCCAAGCCTGAGTTTCCAGGCTAGGGAGCTGGTGTTGCTAAAATGCACCTTTCTAAGAAAAAAAAAAAACAAACAAAACTTAATTCAGCTACATAGCTTGCCAGGGAGAATTAAGTGTCAATGCTTTTTTTCCCCCTCTTTTTTTTTTTTTTTTTTTTTTTTTTTGGAATTGGCTCTTTGGATGTAGACAGGAAGCTTCCGAGTCTTTTGCGACAACAGGAGAGAAAAGATGAAAAAGAAAATCCCCTACCTCCCTGGGGAGACATTTGAGGAATAGTCAAGCCTGAAGGAAGTTTGAATGCCAAGAAAGCCGTGTTCTGAGCTAGTCAGAATGTGGGCACGGTGGGCAAGATTTGGGCAGCTGCACAACTACTGAGCAGCTTTCTATTCAAACCCATTCTGGTAGAGGGGAAATGTCCTTTCTGCTTTCTTTCATCACTTTCTTTTAAAGGGGGGGAAAAAAACCACCATGAAAGATCTAGAGACATACTGATGTCACCGAGAGGGGAGACCTAGGTCATAATCAAAAGTTGGTTTCAGGGAGCCCTTCCCCCCCAACCCCCCGCACCCTACAATAAAAGCTTTGCTCTAAAAGGCAGCTCAGACAATGGATCCGATGCCAAACCCTGTGAAGTGCCCAGAGGCAAGTCCAAAACACCCAGCCCACCAGAGGGGACAGGCTGCCAAGGCACCAGATGCTGTAGCTTTAAAAATATCTTCAGCTGCGTTGGCATCTGCAGCTGCAGGCTGCTGCCTGGGAGAAGGAGCAGGCCAGGGCTGGGACAGCCGGGCAGGCGGCCGCAACCCGTGTGCATGTAATGGAGAGCGCCTCTAACCACGGGGCTGCCCATTTGGCCTTGTTAAATCACCCCCAGCATATGGTGAGAGACATCTGCCCAGGATTTGGACCTCACAGACTGGAAGAGGAGGGCTCAACACAGGCACTCGGAGGCTTGAGAGGGTGGAGGCAGCTGGGAAGGCGTTTCTAGGGCCAAGGGCCTCATTTCACAGAGCAGCCCCGAATTCTGAGAAAGAAGGGATGGCCTCAAGGTCATGCCCTAGCCCTACTGTCAGATCTGTGAGCGACGATCCATTTCGTTTCTTTGAGCCTCTGTTTATTTATCTGTGAAATGGGGTAGACATACACCCTACAGGCTTGATGTGAGGATTAGATGCAATAATTTAAGGGAATGGCCCCTGTCTTCTAGTTGAATGTTTCTCAGTCTTCCAATTATAAAGATCAAAAGCAGCCACCGACAATGTTACGTTTTCAAGAGGCTTCAGAGAAGATTCAATACTTTCCCAAATCCTTCTCCACCTGCCTAGAGCTAGAGGGAACTGCACCCTTTTGATTACCATTTAAGTACTATTTTAATGCAGCCTCGCTTCCCTGGATAAAAATGTGAACCGTAGGTTTACTTCTAGGTAAGTTTCTTCTTTAGGGTCCGTCGTGAGTTATAGTGCGTGCTTTGTGAGAAGCCTTAAAAACTAGGAAAACTAGCAGGGGAGCCAACATCTTCATTAGAAAGCAGCCCTTAGCCTGTCAGAGCCATTTAACTTCCCTCCACCTCAAACCTCAACTTCAAAATCGAAATTATGGTTTTCTTTTTTTCTTTTTGGCTTCCAGATAACACTACTGGAATATCTTTGCACCACTACCCTCCCATTAAAAACAGCCACCAGGAAGTAAATTCTTAAGGAGGGCAATGGCCCAGCCTGGAATGTAGTGGGGGAAAATATACTCCCAGAGTGGCATTAAACAAGGAGAAATTCACACCGAAATCCTCGTGGACGTTGGCTCTGCACTCAAACCTAAGGTGACCGGAGGTACACCACTGTTCCCCCCTTGCGTATGAACACTTCGTAAATACCTCTGAAGAATACGACATGTCTTTGGAAGCATCCAAAAATCTCTCCCGATCAGATCTAAAGACTTCCCAATACAGTAACATCATGACTGTTTCTTCACTACAGGGGATATTCGTGGCTGCCTTACCAGTCTTTCTTCTCACCTGTCCCCTATTCCTACAACTTCGAATCACCTATTAGAGATACCAGTAGTTCCAGGTTCCACTCAAGGTATGGAAGGTATGACTGGGTATTTTGGTTTAAGGATGGGCCATGGGACCTACACGGATCCAGAGTGGCTCTTTGTTTTATTGTTGTTGTTGGGAATGCTGGGACCCTTTCTTGTTAGGTATGAATGGGGAAGTAACTCAGAAAGATTCCTGCCTTAGAATTCCAAGGTAGTCAAAATGGAGAAACTAGGTGACCGTGAGTTGCTGGATCAAGCCGTGACTGAAGACAATACTACCTTTGGGCTTTTTGTATTTTATAATATATATTTTATTTATATGTACAATATGCATATTATATTTATATTTTAAGCTCATTTGGGCTATGTTTTCCATATTTAGCAACTGAAAATCCAGATGTGCTCCGGAAGCCCTCAGAAGTTACAGACATTTGGCCTTGGCTTATCTTTAGATCATCAGTTAAGACCTAAAGTCTTTTTGGTTTGTCACATATGTTACATGACAAAGCCATTAGAGCTGGGGGCTGAGTACGCAGATCATGCTCTTATAGATGAATAAGATAGTCTTGGATTGGGAACGAGGATAAGTGGGGGCAAATCCTCATCTGCCACCAAAAATACCTTCCTGGTCCTTCATTTGTCCACTTGGATTGAAAAGTGGGTCTTACTACATTAGGATTTGCCAAACTTCAGTCATTTATCTATTATCGTTACATTTTTTTTCTATTGTCGCCTGTGTTATTAGTTACTTAATATTTTTCTTTAAATTAACCCACTTTCCCTAATTTTATAAATCTTTAAGAATAGAATAAAATGTATCTTATGATAGAAAATGGAAAAGCCAGTGTTTAACACACATGAAAATAAACTTTGTTATTAACATGAAAATGCTTGTGTACCACCTAAAATGACCTTGCATATGATCCACTGGGAAAGTCTAGGAGTTGATCGATGGCCTTCAAACTGTGTTTTTATGGGCTAAATTATTTAAATTTAAATTATTTGTAGTGTTATATGCGAGTTTAATTTTGTAGCACATTTTTAACTATTTTGAAAATTGAAATAAAAATCCATGGATATATTTAAGTCTGTGTATATATATATTATATTTCTATTAGAGACCACTGTCATAATTATTTGTGCTGATAAGGTTACTAATTTTTGCGAGCTCAGGAGAAAACTTTCAACAATTCCCATGGGTACTTTTAATTTTATTTCAAAAATAAGTCTCATCAAAATTGTAATACAGAAAAAGACAAATTACAAACGGGCAACAATCTCAATACCCACAGAATCCCTTTGATGTTAGAAAAATAACACTACACGTCTGTACATACATTCTAATGTCTTAAAAATATGTCACCGATTGCGACCATTGTAGCTCTCCAGGGGTCTTTCTGGAATGCAGATTTTTAACCTAAAATTGTATGAGTGAGTCACAGGTACCCCAAATAAATGTCAAGTTAACATCATATCAGTTGCTTTGGCCAATCCTTTTATCAAACTGCAACATTCTAATGCAGAAACTTGTGAATTTGAGACATGCTGATCTCCATGAATCACATTATAGACAACTTAGTGTTAGTGTAAATTTTGGGCTCCTCCTGTCTGATTTTCATATTTATGTCAAAGAATATAGAGAACCATAGTAAGTGTTGTTACAGATTCAACTTTGAAACTGAAAATGTCTCGCTATCCTGCCTTCAAGCTTCTGGCCCAGATTAAATGAAGAGTATCTTGGCGATTGTGAGTCAAGCTGTTAACAAAAAACAAACAAACAAAAAGCCCACAGATGTTACCACTTTCTCTACTTATCAGTGCAATCGGAATTTTCATAAGACCATATATGCAAAACAAAATGCCAAAATAAAGATGATACTGAGGCTATGATTGCAAATGTCACCTATCACTCTAGTATCGAATGTTGGGGACGAATCTGAATAAACCCATTGCTCTTTACGGTGGAACTTGATGAAGCACATGTGATCAGTTGGAAATTATAAAACAACATTTTGTCAATATGATATCAATATATGTGTCCAGGTACACAGACACACGTATACATCCACATACACACGCTCATTTATTCGGAAAGTCGTACGAGTTTTCAGGTGTTCCTCCACCTCTAAAAGTAAAGTCCTTGCTTCCTCTTGGGCTGATAAACCTCAAAGCTGTGGTTTTGAAAAAGAATAGGAAAACAACAGGTAACATTTGTACAGTGTTTTTCAGAGGCACAAAGTGCTTTTTCTGTTGACGGAAGGCTATGAAATCTCAACCCTTAACCTTAAATCTTGCTTTTTCTGTGCAGAGTTCCTCCCCGGCTCCCAGGCCATGCTGTACTGCCCCACGACACATCGTTTTGGAATGGTTACCGTGCAGGCTTGCCTCTGTGGCTGGATTGTGACTGTCTCAAAAGAACACACCGTACCTTGCTCATCTTTGTGTTTTCAGTGCCTAGTCTTACGTGGACTACCTGCTTAATGAACGCTTAAATGAATGAATGGTTGTGTGGGATCCAATAGAAAAGCTGAGCCCTGTATGATTAAGTTTTTTTTTCCCCCATTAGCTCAGCACATGTCTTCCCCATCAGGAATATTTATTAAGTAACAGCATATGTTGTCCTCATGAAGGAATATTTATTAAGCAACAAATTTGCACGTAGAATTTTTTGGCAAGGTACCACTTGGTCTGACATCCCTCCTCTCCTCTCAGTCTTGACTATCCAAGTTCACCTCCTCCAATGCTGTCCCGGGTCTATTTCCTTGAACTCTTATCAGTACACACCTGACCCATCCCTACCTCTGGGCCTCTGTGCATGTGTTTCTTTTCACCTAGAATACCTCTCCTCATCGTTTCTGCACCTTCATTAACACCTGTACTCGAATCCTTTCTCGTTGTCTCTTCTGGCCGAGCCCTAGCTGGAGGTAATGGAGTAGAGATACGCCATTTTCTAAAACTCTCTAATGGAACATATCACTCTTTTACTTCATGTCACTGTTACTTGTAAACAGTCCTCCTTGACCCTTCTGGATTTTGCTCTCCATGAGGGAAGCCTGCACCAAATCATTTTTGTGTCTACCAGAATACCCAAAGCCTACAGTAGATGCTGGAAAAATATTTGGCGAGAGAATAAGTTGTATGGTCCCTATGGTTTGTTCTGCTGCTGTCCGAAACAACTGATAAGATAGTCGCTGTCACCATTGGAATATAATCCTGGAATCTTGAATCAAGCTCACCCATTCCCACCAAGAAAACGAAAGGAACTTATTCCTGCTTTTTGTTGATTCTTACGTATTTACTAGCTGCATGTTCTTGTGCAGGTCACTTAGTTTTTCCAATTGCCCAGCTGTTCTTTCATAATCATGGCTGAGAGTGTGTACCTGAAGAGTGATATGAGCTAATATATGTAAAGGGCCCGGCACAAGGCGAACATCGAGTGGATAGTCTCTATTATTACAATAGGAGTTATTATTATTGCCAATAGATGCTGAAGAAAAATTTTGTAAAAATTGGAAATTAAAAGGCATGTGAATAGAGGAAGAAGGTCAAAGCTGTTTTGTAGCTGATGAACAGCTCCCTGATGGTAGGTTCTCTGTCTTTTCTGACTCTGCATCCCCAGCACTTCACATAGCGCTTAGTACAAACAAGGGATGTATTAAAAGCTTTCTGGGGTGCCTGGGTGGCTCAGTCAGTTAAGTGTCCGATGCAGGACTTTGGCTCAGGTCATGATCTCAGTTCTGAGATATGAAATCGGGCTCTGCATCGGGCTCTTGGGCTAACAGCATAGGGTGGGTGGGTGGGGGAAGCCTGCTTGGCATTCTGTCTCCTTCTATCTTTCTGCCCCTCCCTGCATGCATGCATAGGCTCTCTCTCTCTCTCTCTCTCTCTCTCTCTCTCTCTCTGTCTCAAGATAAACATTAAAAAAAAAAGCTTTCCGATGGAGCCATATGCATTTGTGGATTATGTTAACTTTGGTGTAGTGTGTTCACTAGGTAACAGGAAGTGTCCCAGATCCTTTACAAACTGTCTCATGTACTCCACACAACACCCCTGCTGGAAGGAGCTACGCTACTATTTTGTGACTGAGGTCACCCAACTTGCTTGTGTTTGCACAGCCAGTAGGTGGCCCAGCCATGATGAAGGTGCAGATCAATCCGATTCTAAAGACCACTCTCTTTTACCCATTGCGAGGCACGCTGCAAGGTTGCCCCACAATGTTAGAAAGCTCATGGAATCTTCCAGGCCCTGAGCGAAGGAGGTGGCAGAGGTGATGGAAGACGGAGAAGGAAGCAGCAGCCCTTTGCCTTTGGTGACCAATTCCTCAGAGAGGGACCTGAGGGGGTGGAGTGGGCAGAGGAAAGCTGAGGATCACAAAGAGAATTCCTGACCGAGGCCAGCTAGGGAGCCAGGCTGCCCTGTTTCTAGCACAGTGCACTTGCCCCACCCAGGTCCCTGCCGGCTTCCCTCAGAGATTTCCTGACAGGCCCTGATCAAGGTCAGCAGTGGCCGGTTGCAAGGCAGGCAGGCGAGGTAACAGCAGTGCTAATGGGAACTTGGCCCTGCCCCAGGCGGGTATGGAAAGCGGCTGTTGGCTCTTGTAAAAATCCTTGGTCCAGGCTGGTTTTTCCACAAAGAGAAATTCACCGCCCCCAAGAAATGCTATCGCCTGTTCCCGGTGCCAAACTCGAGGAAAATCAAGTCGTGAGACTCTCTCCTCTGCCTGGCTGAAATGACAGATAGCGAAAGAGCTTTCAGTTTCCTCTCCCCCAAAAAAGTCTGCCAGAGATATAAATATTTAAAAACAGGAGCTAGACTGAGAGGGTTAGCTTTCACCGTGTCTTCTTTGGCAAGCGTTCGATCCACCCACCAGATAGCATTTTATTCTGTGTAATGGAATGGCAGTTCTGGGTCGCACATCCCAACTTCTGACACACTGCGTGGAAAAAAGTGACTGTGACCCTTGTAAACTATTTTTGTCTTTGGAAACAGATACAGACCCAGGTTGTGAATGCCAGATTGAACATAGCTATGAGCGGTTTAAGTGGGGTGTGTGTGTGTGTGTGTGTGTGTGTGTGTTTCCTGCTGTTCCCTTATTTTTATCTCCTGCTAAGAAGTCCCCTCTTTAATTTCTGTCTAGTAGGATAACTCCTCTTCCTTGTTACAGAGGATTTATTTATTTATTATTATTTATTTTTATTTAGCTGTTCTCACTTCACATGGGTTAAACAAAGTGAAGGTCTGTCACAGTGTAGTCTGAATTTCTTTGTTTCTCTTACGTGGCGGTCCCTGCACTATAATAGGTGCAGAAGACAATTCAAAGTTATTAATTCTTTTTTCATATGGAGAAGTGGGTGCAAACCTCCATGATGTTAAATAGGTTTGAATCATCCCAGATGACCTTCACAATCAAGGTCTTTATAATTTTAGATAGATTAGAGGAAACTAATGAGGATTTTGAAACAAGCTTTGGACTAAAACTCTCATCATGCAAATCCACGGAAAAACCCCACGACTTGAAAGCACAATTAACCCGATCCCCTGTGCCCAACGTTCCTGTATCTGACTCATTGTATTTCCTCTTAATCTACTTTCTTCATAAAACAATAATAACAGCAGAGCAGTGGGTATTTTTCTCTGTCATCAGATTCCACGGTCCTTCTTCTTTTTCTTCTTCTTCTTCTTTTTTTTTTGTTTTAAATTGCTCTGTCCTCAGAGTCCTTTTTAATATGGTTTAGGACTCACAAGAGTTAATAGGCGAGGGTGGGGGGAGGAACCCACTTGTTTTAAGCCTGGAGCCTGTCACCTTTTCTTGGCAATTACACTGCTAATGGCTGGGTCCCAAGCAAAGTGGCAAAGAATATCTCTTCTCACGTTCCCAACTCACAGTGCATTCCCAAATACCAGATGGTGTTTTTGGAATCCATTTCACTATGTTTGATATGACAATACTTTTGTATAATGTTAAATTATATATAACTATTGCAAATAGCTGAGATCAGAACAACCAAGAAGCGGAAAATTAGACACAAGAAGGAAAGATAGAAACTAAAGACTGTGGACTTTCATCTGCCCCCATTGTGTCCTGTTTCCCTTGGATTTTCTTTTAATCTGAAGAGGATTGGCAGGCGGAGGCTGGGTTTCGGGGGCGGTGAGGGGGGCTGGAGCAGCATGGGGGATGGGGAGGGGCAAGAAGTAGTGCCTCTGTGTTGTTGCAGTGAAATTACATCAAATTGGGATCCTCTCGCTGCTAGAGTTTGGTACACATCATGAAAAACTTGCCAGACGTTTCGAGAGCAGCGGCATCTCATTTCAATGGCCAAAAACCTCAAAATAAGCCGAAGAAGACTGATAAAACCCCACGCTCAACCCCTTTGGAAGCTGTGTGTGTGTTTATTCTGCTGGGAGGGACAAGCAAATGAATTACCAGATCCTAAAACCTCAGTCACTGCCTTAGACTCCATTAGAAGGACGGTGAGAGAGAGAACAGGCAAGGACTCAAATCGGTACCAAGGAACTGAACAGAAAGAGTGGAGAGGTTTTTCCTAGTTTGGGGGCACATAGACATGTTGATGTGATTTCTAAAACAGTGGATAGAACTGGACCGCAGCAATAAAAACATCTCAAAGAATCCACCCTTGAAAAGCATGGGTAACGCCAACGGAGTTGCATTGCTACCCCAGACGGCCAAATGGGGGTAAACATATCACTTTAATTTTAATTTTCTGGCTATTTGACAATAGGCAACCTCTGGTCCTCTTTCCCCAACCTTCAGACAGGCCTTATCTCCACATTGCAGGACTTATTGATTTCAGCCCAGAGCGAATGCATTACAGCCATGTGATAAATTGCTTAAAATTATTCTTAAATGAAAACGCTGGAAACCTCCGAGGCAGCTTTTTGAATGGAGGGTGGGCAGGACAATTTCCAAACTGCCCGGATCAGAGATTCTTGCAGACGATTGATTCCTCCTTCCCCGGCTACGGCTACGGCTACGTTACTAACCTTCAGAGCCCACTGTCAGAACCAAGGGCTTACCCTATTCACGCTGCTCGCTGGGGTTTTCTGTGGCAAATGAGCTGGGTTTCCCTACCGGTCCTTGCTCCAAGCTACCCTCCTGGCCGCAGCCACCCCCTCCCCCACGTCCTTCTGCTCCCAGCCTATAGCCCCGGAAGGCTCCTACAGCTCCAGTGACTACTACATAATTAACAATAACTTGTAGTAATGCAATTTAAGAGTCCTTTTAATGGGCAGCGATGGTAGAATGTATAGCCCATCTTTCTTTGTCATCTGAGAAAAGCGGCCCCATGCAGAGCTGCTGGTTGCTGAGTGACGCTTTGTTGTCTGCACCAGACACAGTACCAGCTGCACTGGCAGGTAGCCGAAGTGCAAGGAGATAGCTGCCAAACTATGCTATACAAAGGGAGCCGTGCCAGAGAGAAAGGGACCTTTGCATGCGGTGACCTTTGACCCCCAAGCCAGCATGGATCCCATATTCATCCCTTCCAGACAATTGCATCTTTCATTCCACCACAAACTATGATTAGAAAGGGGCCATTTGTGATCAGGGGGCTTGGTTAGCTTGTAAGTTCCCAGCAATGGGGTTATTGCTTTTTTTCTTCTGTTTTAATGGTGACAATATTTTCCTTAAAACGGGGTAGGAGGAGATGAGCAATTAAACGAGGGAAAATTATAAAAGCAAAACAGTAACCCAGCCAATGGTGTGGGGCAGGGATTCAAAGAAAGTGCAAAGCGTGTAGACAATGACCATATGGCACTTAAAAAGTCAAACGGAAATTGAACCCTCACCTGATCACGGGGAGGCTTCCCACAAGCAGACCGCTAGAACCGCGCATTTTTAAGGAAATTGCTAACTTACTCGACACTGCTATATAATACTTCTTTCATCCCACCAGCCAAGCTTCTGTTTGGTCAACTTAGATTAATGAGAAACTAACAGCTTGTATTTGAATATGTCCTAGCAAGTACACTTTTGTTCTTCTTTGAAAAACACCCGTGATCTTTGGAAAACGGCTTTTATTTTGTGTTTTAAAGCCATTCTGCATCAGGACTTCTGAAAAGAAGCCTAGAGCCTTGAGTAAGGACCACCACCGAGTCAAGGCAGCCTTTCTGCACCTGCCTCTTGGCCATTTTGTCCAGTGGGCAGAGGAATCAGTTGTAGGCATGATATAGCCGCCTGCATGGCTGCACCCCCAGGGCACCTGGGAGCCGTTCTCACAGCGGCTGGAACCTAATGAACCACAGTTTCAAATTCTACATCTTTCCAGAGCAACAACAACAACAACAAAAGCCCGGGTGTAGGTTGGGGGTGCACTTGGAGAGCTTTTCCAGAGGCAGAGGAGTGTCTGGAACAGCCCCAGTTTGATCTGTCTCCCTACGGAAGGCACTGTTTCTCTGAGGCAGGGGAAAATCCGGGTACCTGCAGGCCAGCCCGAAGAGCCGCACCTGACTTCAGGCTCCCGTGCGAAGCCGTCTGTTCTTTATTTTCACTCTGTATGAAGCTAATGGAATTTGCAGCTGATTAACCTCAAATCTGGAGAAGTGATCCAGTCTGGGATTGCAGCTGGCAGGGCGAAGGCTACTTGTACTTCTTAAGCAAGTCAGACAGCAACAAGTGTTCTCCCACAGAAGTAGAGGCCCAGAGAAATGGGTATGAGAGCGAGAGTCCCTCGGGTCCAGAACAGCCAACAGGCATGGAGGCAGACTGTGTTTAGTATCTGGGCTCCAAGAACAAAGTCCTGGTGTCTAAATGACAAATTACACCAGGAACCTGAATCTTCTTTAAAAAAAAAAAAAGAAGAAAGAGAAAAAGTCCCCAACACACAGAGGCTTTACTCTGTGGAAATGCAGCAGGGTGGTAGTTAAAGCACGGACACCAGAACTACACCGCTTGCCTTCGAATCCTGGCTCCCCTACTTACTGGCTGTTTGACTTTGAGTAAGTTACCGAACTTCTCTGTGCCTCGGTCTCCTCATCTGTCAACTGGAATAATCATAGTCATCAAGGAATTGTAATAAAGACTAAATGAATTAATATTTGCAAAGTACTGGAGAATCATGCCCAGCCTATTGTAAGCTTATATGTAAAGACACGTGGATTTTTTTTCCCCCGGAAAATGTGCAAATATGGATTTTTTTGCTGGAAGATATGCAAATCCATATATTTTTTTCTATCAGGGTCATTTCTCTAATTCATAGAGTATCAGGAGAAATTCAGTGCTACGTCATCAGCTTCTAAACACAAAAGACAATAGTGTAAGGTATGCTGATATTCTGTTTGGCTAAAAAAATTTTACAAAACAACTCTCATGTTTAAGACAGTCAAGAGAGAAAGTAAAAGATGTGGGGTTAAAATTAAAACAAAGGTATAGGATTGTTTCTTATTGGTCTGCATCAGACGGTAAAGGTTGCTGCTGAATTTTCTGAGGGGAAGCTTCCACATATGGTATATTTAGTGCATGAAATGTGGCAGTTGGATTCCTGTGTGTGTTTTTTTTTAAATTGTCATATAAACAAATAATTCCAAACATATTTCTTCTTCGTGGATTTGTTTCTATTTTGCAAATTGTTTCAGGCATCAATAAACAGGATTACACAAATGTGCATACAACTGCAAAACTCATTTAGTTTAGCAAGTGCTTCTCACATATTCATTTACTCAACAATGCTACTTTCGAGTCATGTCAACATTACTCCATTGCTGCCTCATGACTAATACAGTGTTACTTAAACCCATTTCACATCTTACAACCCAGGAACACCACCAACCTTTTTGGTTTGTACCACCTGGTTTCTAATTAAAATCAAATTGAGAAAGAGGCCTTCTGCGGACGCGTAGGCTCTTCCCCAGCACACTTCTGGGTCCTCAGCAAGGCTTTAAAATATAAGATCACTAACGTGGAAACTCATTAAAAGGAAAAAAAAGCAAAAACTGAAAAGCACATTAGACCCAATTAAGAAGCTGTGCGTGAGAGGCATATGGGTATCCAATAATGCCATGGTTTCATTGTCCGCTTTTTATCAAGGAGGGTGAAAAGAATTTGTCACTTGTAAAGTAAGACTTTGCCAATTCCAAAATACTAGAAATCAGATCTGCGAGATCCATGGATGATAGAACAGAGGGAAACACAAAGTGAAGCCCCTCAGCCTCAGCATAATAACAAGAGAATCTGCTATTTTGTGTGTCAGAGATTTCGAAACACGCAAGCACTCTAACCACGGCAAATAGGAAAACAATACCCGTTATTCACTCAATTTTCTTGAGCTAAAAAAGGCGAATGATAACAACATATGCTCTAAATGTGACCCACGCAGTTTAGCTTAAAGGCAAAATAAGATAAAAGTCAGCATTGCACACAGAGTTTAAACAGAAACATACGTATCTATACACTTCCTTTCCCTCTCCATATGTTACCCTGTGGTGGAGATTATAATACTGTACATCACACCTTTCACTCAAGGATCTCAAGCCCCTCTCAGAAATGAACACAAACCTGTACACCAGCCCTGGGAAGCAGGTGGTGAGTATTAATATTACCATTTAACAAATGGAGACACTTAGTGTTCCTGACTTCTAGTTGGTTGAACTCAAGGCACTGGTGCTCTCTGGGTGTGTGTGTCTGTGGTGGGGGGTGTGGCAGGTGGGGGGAAGTGTGTTCTCTCTCTCTCTCTTTTAAAAATTTTATTTTAGTGTCAATACAAGTGAATTGTAGCACTTATAAGTGCTAACGGTTCACTGATGGCATTGTAAAAGGATTTGTTTTCCCGCCACTGACTTTTCTTCCTCCCTGAAACCGCCTAATATCACTAAGAATAATGATCTCAAACTTTCTTCTAGGTATCTCTATTGGATAAAGTTTGGAACACTAACAAATGAAAGTCACAACCCAGGGAAGTGGGTTCTCAAACTGGATGTTTTTATTACGAGGGGGTGAAGCCTGGGCATCTTAGAATTGAAACTGATGCATCGCACCCTCTGAGATCCAAACTCCTGGGCTGTAGTTGGGGAAGTCGGTTTGGACAGCTTTCCAAGGCAGCTCAAATGTAAATCCGACGCAGATAGGTGTGCTTCACGGCAGAGTTACCCATTTTAAGTTTTAAGTTTTCATTTTAAGTTCTCAGCTGCTCAATTTTAACCTGAGGACAACTGTTTGGGAACCTGAGGTCTAAGTCAGCATGCACACAGAGGGGTCTACAGCGCAGATTCCCAGTGAAAACAGACCTTTACAATCCATGAACTCATCCCAGATTGGGGATTTCCTTAAGAATCATTAACTTCCTGCCAGGTTCATGTTCTCTGAAGTAGGGCTTCAATTTGCTGTAGCTGGTCTTGTGTAAGCGACAAACTTTGTGTATTTGACCTAATGGATTCTTGGGAAAATATGCTTTTTAAAAAATTAAAAAAATCATTTTGCTTATCAGGTCCAAGTGTCTAAAGGAGAAACACTCATTTTGTCAAAATCATTTTTATAAAAATATATATTTATGGGACAGACCATTCTTACATTCTTGATGAGACCCAGCACAGTGTGGAATGCATAGAAACACTGGATGGGGGCTCAGGAAGTCCTTTGTTTTTATTTATAGGAGGATCACATATAGCCATAGGAGGAAAAAAACCCCACAAATCAGAACTCCCTCCTCCTTTCCCTTGTCAAAAACAAAAAAACCCTTAAAACAAAATAAGAGAGTATATTCATCTAATAATAATAGCTAAAAAATAATAATACTTAACACTTTGAGTTTTTATTATGCACCAGGCGCTGTGCTAAGCACTTTATAAGCTCGCATCCCTTTTAAAAATTCTGAGAAAACAGAGGCACCTGGGTGGCTCAGTCAGTCAAGTGTGTGATTTCAGCTCAGGTCATGATCTAACAGTTTGTAAGTTCAAGCACTGCATCAGGCTCTCTGCTGTCAGCATGCACCCCACTTCAGATCCTCTGTCTACCCTCTCTCTGTCCCTCCCCTGCTTGCACTCTCTCTCTCTGTCTCTCAAAAAATAAAATAAAATAAAAAATTCTGAGAAAACAGAGGCAAGAGTTTGAGTAACTTCTTCATGGTCACACAGGAAGTGCTCTTGGATGCTAGGTCTGTTCGTCCCCAGAGCCCATGCTCTTTGTCATTGCTTATACTACCAAAGGACAAAATATTATTTATATGGATTACTACAGCCTAATTAAAATAGGAAGAGAATGAGGTAGCAAATAAAAGAGTTGCTTGTAAAATTATTTCTTTACAGAAACCTGCTGGGCTGGGTAATTATGCACCACACACAGCAGTCGTAGGTTGCCTTTGTTCCTCTGGATTGATCTCATTTCACCCAGCTTTCACCAAGCCTTCCTAGAGGCTAAGGGACTCTATCATAATTGCCTTTGTCTTCTCAGTAGCTAGGACAGTGCTGGTCATAGGCACACGCTTAAAAAAAGTCTATTGAATGAATGAATGAATAAATGAAATGATTCTAGGTTCTCTGAAAATATATGGACCTGCCAATGGATTATCAGTGGCAACTTTTAAAATAGTGGCCAGTCTTCCCAGGCGTTGAGCCAGGCTCCCCTTCCCCTCTGGTCTGTGTGCAACATAATGCAAATACATCGTAAACTATGATTATGTCCGGGGACAGTGGTGAGAGGTGACACTGGGAAAAGCATGGTAGGAGCAGCTAGAGGAAGAACTCGTAAGAGACTTGGTACTCATTTAAAAGAGGTGGCAGTGAGTGATGGAAATTCTGGAGAAGAGGCAACATCCTGATTCAAAATCTATTCTCAATAAGCACAAGAAAAGATGTTCAACATCACACATCATTAGGAACATGCAAATCAAGCCACAAGGCAATACCAGTTTGCATTATTTAAGTAGCACCAAAGATTCACCCTGTGCCATTATCCAGAAACCAAACCAAAGCAAACCAAATCTGGAAGACGGTAAGTGTTGGCGAGGGTGTGGAGAAAATGGAAACCTTGTGCATAGCTGCTGAGAATGTAAAATGGTGTAGCCTCTGTGGAAGACAGTATGGTGGTTTGTCAAGAAATGAAAAATAGAATTACCATATGACCCAGCAATCCCACTTCCAGGTATACACATACCCCAAAGCACTGAGAGCAGGGACTTAAACAGATATTTATACACCTGTGTTCACAACAGCATTATTCACAGTAACCAAAAGGGGCAACAACTCTAATGTCCATGAGAGGATAAATGGGTAAGACAAATGTAGTTTGTCTTACATATGATGGAATATTATTCAGCCTCAAAGAGAAAGAAAATTCCAACGTAGGCTACAACGTGGATGAATCTTGACAACATTATGCTAAGAGAGATAAGCAAGAAACAAGAGGAAAAATATTATATGATTCCACCAGCATGAGGTACTAGAATAGTTGAATTCATAAAGAGAGAAGGGTCGGTGGCGGAGAGAGGGAGGAATGGGCAGTTATTGTTTGATGGGAATGGAGTTTTAGATGAAAAAGTTTTGGAGATAGATGGTGGGGATAGTTGCACACCCGTGTGAATACATTTAACACCACTGGATTGTACACCTAGAAAAAGTTAAAAGATGATGAATTCTATGTTATGTGTATTTTACCAGCTTTATGTTATGAATTTTTAATGTAAAAAACCTATCCTCACGGTCAGCAGGCAATGGGCCTGAAGTGTGTAAATGACTGTAAACTTGGGACAGGCCTAACCTTTCACGACACTTTAACAAATTCCCAGGGCCCACCATCATAGTAAAAGCATGCTTGGTGAGGGTGTTGATGGCCCCTTGGCAAACTCCCAGGGATGGGGAAGTGGGTGGCAGGTGCACAGCCCCAAGGGTGTGGTGTTTCCTGAGCCTGTTGGTAGGTTCCACCATCTGGCACACAGGACCGAGCGTTCCCAATCTCTGCTTTGAACACCTTTTGAATTTGAGTGGGTCCCGGGATGTCGAGCATAAAGTCTCTGGGTTAGAGGGCTGCTTCCCTTTCAACATTGCCTTTGGCTTTTAGCATGATTGCCACGCCAGACAGAGCAATACTTTTTGTTCTGGTTTGACTTAAACGACGTTGCCCTTAAGCTAGTTCCTCCCTAGTTACGACGAGGACATTAATACAGGACATCAGAATCAGATGCCTAATGATTTTTGGAAGATGTAGACTGATTCGTTTCATGGTAAGTGGTACTCGATATGATTGTTTAGGAATCGAGAGCATTTAGGAATTTCGAGCAAAGGCGCCGAACTGAATTTTGGTTACTTCATACCTAACATATTAGGGCTTTAAATGACACAGATGATGATATGAATCTCTTCTTTGTTTGTATTGTTTTTAATATTTTATAGCATTGCTTTCATATCTGCTACTGACACTAAGATCCTCACAATAAAGAGCCTGTGTCTGGTTTCCCATCAGATCCTCAGTACGTGGCCCTTTTACTCCAGTTTGGAACCTAAGAGGTTTTCCGTAAGTTGTTGCTGAATGACTCCGTGACTGTGTGGAAAACTTTCAGTGAATTGCTTACCGTTCTTTAGTAACGAGGGCTGGGGCTGGAGGACCTTCCGATTTCTTTTTCTATGACAACACCTTGATACAAACAGCAATTTTTCCCAAGCCAAATTTCTTCTGGAGAATCTGTCCACCAGCAAGGTTAAATACATCTTAGCCAACCAGCCACCAGCTTGGTGGGCTGAATGCCTCAGTGGTTTCCCCTTAAGTAAAAGATGTACATCTCGATTGGAAGCTGGCAAGGTAGTAGTGCTCCTCTCGGATCCCTCCATGCCACCCTGCACCTCCCAGCCCCTCCCCCTGCACCTAGCTCTCTGGTTGCCGGGCTTCTGTCACCCTTCCCTTTCCACGTCAGGTGATTCCTTGTCTGCTTCCAGACTAGCTGCTGCAGGCCAGACTCCCTTTATCGCGTGGCTTTCTATCGCTATCTTATCAGGCAACCCCACTCCTGTTCCAATCCTTCCAGGCCTCCCTGCCGGGTTCTCAGCCTTTGGTAGCTGTGCACTCCCTGCCCTGTCCCTCCCCCGCCCTTCCATGCCCATCGAGCTGCTTCTCTCATTCCCCTTCTCTCTCACAGTCTGCTCTGTTTCCCATTAGGGGAGCGTGCATTTTAAATGTCTCAGCAGCGTCTGTCTCTGCAGCCACAGCTCCACTGCTTCCCCATCCCCCCAACCCCCTTCCTAAGACAGACACTGGAGTGGGGGGCATCAATTTACAGTTTCTGGCCAGATACCAGATGTGCTGGGTGGAAGCAAATCGTCATAGAAAATGTTTGTAATTTCAGATAAAGATCAACCCGAAAGTGGTAAGGAGGGTAAGGAAAAAAAAGAGCTACAGTTTTTATTGTCATCACGATTGATAATAGTCCCAAGCAGTCTCTCTCTGTCTTGCTTGGTCTGTCTCCCTCCTTCTCTCCTCTTGCTCTCGTTCTCTTTCAACCAGTTGGAAGTGATTATAAAGTTTTTCTGATACACAGCCCCTGTCCTGCCCTGATGCCACCACAGTAACACAGGTAGCTGAGAAGGAATTTTTACTGGGTAATGGTGAAAAGTGATAAGTGATGATCGCAGCTGAAAGTTTTGTTTCAATGATAAGGCTTCATAGCCTCTTACGGTTGGGAAATGGAAGGTACCAGTGAAATGACCTACTTGAACCTCCCAATTTTGGAACTTCATCAAAAATAAAGACACTTGCCCAAGGTCACACAGCACGATTGAGGACTGTTGCTTATTATAAAACTGGAGAATCAAAAGCACAATAGCGTGTTCAAGACACTGAGATTCAGCAGTCACTAAATAAGTTTAACTCTATCTGGCCAAGCATACTCCTATTGAATCACATAATTTTTTTTCTCTCTCGGTAATTAGGAATTAGTGCTCTACAGAATATCCTTTCACAAAACCTGGCTTAATATAATAAAGGCCAGCACTATCTCTGGTCTTAAATGGTGTATTCGCACCCAAACAAAGATGCTTCTGTAATAACTGGAATTATTCTTGAAATGATTTCGGGGGGCTTGTAGAGAATGTGCCATCTGTCTGTGCTCTTTGGAGATGGTTGCTGGAGACACGAAACACTCACACTGGGTGACCTATGTTGATTTCATCTCCAAAGGGAGAAAACGCTTCCTATTGTGGCACATCCAATGAATGCTGCCTTCCAGAGTTAGAGTGGACGCCCTGAAGAAAACATTTCGAATGACAATTAGGGGAAATAAAAATCACCAGACTTTTAGCAAGCACCAAGTCTGAAAGACTCTGGCTGCTTGTCTATGCACACATACCAGGGATTCAGGGACAAGAACGGTATTCTGTGATATTAAAAGTGCTTTAGAAGTTGCTAAGTGAAATAGGTCAGACAGAGAAAGACAAATACCATATGATTTCACTCATATGTGGAATTGAAGAAACAAAACAAATGAACAAAGAAAAAAAAAAAGGGACAAACAAAAAACCCAGACTCTTAAATATCAGAACACCCAAACAAACCGTTGGTCGTGAGAGAAGAGGTGGATGGGGGAGGTGAGTGAAACAGATAAAAGGGATTAAGAGTAGATTATCTTGACGAGCACCGAGAAATGTACAGAATTGTCGAATCATTATATTGTACACCTGAACCTAACATAACACTTTATGTTAATTATACTTTAGTTTAAAAGATAATTTAAATAAGTGCTTCGGGGGTAAGATAATAGAATCAATGGGTAGGTCTTTGAAAAGTGAACTGGTTGATTTAGAGACTTATGCTTCTGTTTTCCAAGTGCTTCTTTCTTTTTCTTTGGGCCTTCTCTCTCCTGCCCAGGTGAGTATGTGCAGGTGAGTGAAGGAACCCAAACACATTTGCTCAGTCAGCATTTGGACTCCACAGGGACCCATAAAGAAGACTGATGATCTGAGTAAACGAATTCACTCATAAAGTGAGGGACGTGCTGTGTCCACAGGTGGCATTTCAGTCATGTGATAGCTTGCAAATCGAAAGAATTTAGAATCTTCATCTCAGATTATAGCGTGTAGGTGACTGCCTACCACACCTATGCGTGACGATTGAAAAAACGCAAACAACGTAAAAAGGTAGATGATTTAGTGTCCACGGCCACGGACTCAAAGGGAAAGAGCTGGGCAGGCAAGTAGGTCCAATAGAGCAATTGTCCCCATTTTGGGGACAGGAAGTTTGGGGTATCTTTGTCTCCTCAGGACTCTGAGGCCCAGGAGAGTTATGGCATAACTGTCAAGTCCCTATAGACAATGCTAAAAGGAAGGAACAGATTATTCTGAACTAAATTGAGTGGAAATGAGAATTCTTCTTTTGCTTTATAATCATTATAATAGGGTAAGAGGCGACCATAAGGTCAGAAATTGAAATTAGAATTTTTCTCAAAAATGTTACCCAGTATATTAAATTACCTAGGAAAAGACATTTCAAAGCAGGCCTGCTTCCTCCCCACCCTATCTGAATCTGGAGCTTTAAGGCATGTGTTGAGGGAAATCCTCAACCCCCAGGTGTGCTGATAATGCCCTGTTTTAGAACCACTTTTGGGGGTTTGTCTCTGTGTAGGTTCAAAGAAAAGACCATGGGATTTGGGATCACCTTGGGATAGTTTTATGACAAGAGGGAATTTATAAACTCTCTGAAGCCTCGGTTCTTTTGTCTGGAAAATGGGGATAATAATACCTACATTTGAAAGCATGGAGATACAATGTGTTAAAAAATGTCAGGTCAGTGACTGGCACAAAGCCTAGTGCTCAATAAATGTTAAATTCTTTATGTTTTTAAACTTAAAGCCACCACCTTATGCTCAGAAAAATGACTGTGAGCTCTGCAAATCCTCAGGCATTAAATAAAACTTCAGCCCTGTGGACGCAGAAAAGTAAGCTATTCTATTGTACAAGGAATCTTAGCCTCTAGAGTGGAGATCAAAATCTAGTTAGCTCTCAGCTAACTAGAAAGTAAAATCAAGTAGACCAACTCTTTTCCAAAAATACTGATTGAGATACTTTTGTGGATATTGACAAGTGCCCAGAGGATCAACGAAAGAAACAATTTTACTCAAGAAAGGCAAGAGGTCTATAAATAATATTAAAGTTCTCCAGATTTGATCCTTTCCAAGCATAGAGTGCACCTTCCTTTTAGAAAAGCCAACATTTTAAGGGTTGAGCTTTCAAAGAAAGTCAATTTCTGGATGGGAAAGGTGGGTGGGTGGGAAAAAATGTTCACTTAAAAAAAAAATCCCACTCTGTGTCTTTTCACAGCAGACCTTATAATTGACTGGTTGGTTTAAAGACTTTGAGTGGTAAAGTGGGTGGAGCATGAAATCTCACAATCAAACTACTACTAATTAAATACTAATTGCAAATGAAGAGCAATTTCTTAACATTCTTTATCCCCTCCCTACCCTAGGACTATCTTGCCTAGCCCTTGAGCTCACTTCTCTAATCACACTGGATGGATCACACTGGACGCTCTTTCCATTCCTGTTTGATCTTGAGGCTGCTACAGGTTCTGTTTACTTCTCTGAGACATTCCCACTTCTACCTGGTGAATTTCTATTTGGTCTTCAGGAATCAGCTCAGATTTGCCTCTTCTTAAAGTTCTCTGGTCATCCCTAGACTGGGTTTTTGGTTTCCTTTTTAGCATCCTGTGCAAAGCTCTGTCATTCCAGTAATCACACTGAGCTGTAATTATTCGTTCCCTTGTCCATGTCTCCTACTATAAGGTACCTGGCATATCAGGGCCATCCAATAAAGAGTTACAAAATTTATTTATTTGACTAATATTCATTAAATGTGTACTATGTGCCAGATGCTTTTGTAGATACAGGAGACACAGCAGAGAAGTCAAATGGGTCCTTGACTTCCTAAAGCTTCTCTTTCAGTAGGGATAGACAGACAATAAGTAAATGGTGAAAAACACAAGGGAGAAAAAATAAAATTAGTAAGAAGGAAAGGAAGGGTTTGGTGTATGTGTAGTACCGAATCTAGCTAGGGTGGTCAGGGGAGGCACTCATCAGTTGACATTTGAGCAGAGATCTCAAAGAATTAAGGGAACACACTCTGTGCATACCTGGAGGAAAAACATTCTAGGCCAAGGGAAAAGTGAGTGCAAAGGCCCAGAGGCAATTGTGCACTTGCCCTGATGGCAGAACAGCAAGGAAGCTGGTATGGCTAGGTAGAGGAGTGATTGAGAAATCACAGACATGAGGTAGGTCAGAGAGGGTATGTGACATGCCCAGGTGGGTTCTGTGCCCACAATATCAGTTCCTTTCCATCCATCCTCCACACAGCTGCTGGAGCAACTGATGTAAATGTGAATCTCATCTTATCACTTTCCTGCTCAAAATTCTAAAATGATTCCTCAGCGCTTCCAGAACCAATTTCAGATGGCTGGCCATGCACTTCTCCCAGGAGTGTCCTGCCCCCAGCATGACTCTTGCTGGTCACACTGAATGAATACCTCTTCCAGTACATCAATTTGTTTCCCCTCGTCTAAATTCTCTGTGTTGCTTTTCCTCTGAGTAGTTGCCTCTACCCCAAGGCAAATCTTCATGTAACTCAATCAACCTTCAAAATTTAGCAACAATTGTCACGTGTCCTGAAAAATGTTTCTGGACACCGAACTTTTTTTTAGCTCTCTGCCCCTCCTTATACTTCCCCCTAAACCTAACCTTAAAACTAAGTTGGATCCAGACCTACCCCAGATCCAACCTAATCCAGCTCCCACTGCAATGTTAACCCATAATTCTAACTTCAATTTAATCCTTAACCTAGTCTGAACTCCAGCCCAAAGCTCACCCCAATGCCAACCTGGACTCTATGTTAGCTACCCTAGGATCCGTGTACTGTGATACGTGTGCTGTCACAAAGACAGAGTGTGAAGTCTGACATTCCAGTACTTAGCTTCCTGCCAGTGAGGAAGTGTGGGCTATACACGCTAGCTTCTTCTTCTTTCTTTCTTTTTTTTTTTTTTTTTAAGTTTATTTGTTTATCTTGAGAGAGAGAACATGAGCTGGGGAGGGACAGAGAGGGGGAGAGGGAGAGAATCCCAAGCAGGCTCCACACTGACAGCATGGAGCCTGATGTGGGGCTCGAACTGACTAACCGTGAGATTGTGACCTGAGCTGAAATCAGGAGTTGGACGTTTAATGACTGAGCCACTCGGTCATTCATAAAATGAAGCAAATTAAATTTATGTCACAGATTTCCAATGAATCCAACATACTCCAATGCCAAAGGACCCATTAGACTGTTGGAAGTTTAGCTCAGTTGGGACCCCACAAGATCCTGGGTCTCTAGGAGGCCTTGGACTTTTCCTATACCTCTGAAGGGTCCCTTCTTTCAGTAAGCAAAGTAGTTTCCATATTAGAAACTGAATACATCTTACTTGGTAATATTGTTATTCTTGGAACTTGGTAAAATAACACTTCATTCTAAGAGGATAGTAATCTTCATCTCATATTTATGCAGAATTTTGAAATAAAAATGTTTATTGTCTGCTGTTCAAATTCCTTACCAAAGCAACAAACAAAGAAGCAAACAACCTACAGCAATACATTAGGATTTGGACCTGAATGGCACTGAACCTCTGAATTAATTTGGGAGAAAACTGTTGTATTTGCAATGTTTATGACATAGCATGTTATAGCCCTACGCTGGGAACAGACTCATTAAAATCTCAGTAATGATTTCTGGTCTACTCATATAGGTTGTCTACACTACTTGTTGGGATTCCTTCTAGGTGCTTTATGATTTTGTTTTTGTTACAATTGGGGAACAGAGTCATTTCTCATTATGTCTTTTATTGACCATTGTTGTATATAATTATCTGGTGGCCATCAGTTGACTAATCTTTTTCTTTAAATTGAAGTATAGTTGACATATAACGTTATATTAGTTTCAGTAATCTATTTTATTAATTGCAACAGTTTTTCTTTTGGACCTTTTGGATTTTCTAAGTATTTAATCAGGTCACCGGAATAACAATACTTTTGTCTTCCTTCAATAATTTCATCTTGTAGGCCCCCTGGGTGGCTCAGTTAGTTAAGCATCTGACTCTTGATTTAGGCTCAGGTCATGATCTCACTGTTTGTGACAGCACAGAGCCTGCTTGGGATTTTCTCTGTCCCTCTTCCTCTGCTCCTCCCACATTCACATGAGCTCTCTCTCTCTCTCTCTCTCTCCTCTCAAAAAATAAACATTTGAAAAAAAAGTCTGTTTCTTGGTTGAAAAAATATATACTCTTTAAAAAAATATATCTTGTATTTCTGTGTCTTATCTTCTCAGTTGGTCAGAACTTCCAGGATAACATCAAGTTATAATGGTAATTTAGGGCACCCTTACATTGTCACTGGTTTTAGTGGGAATGCTTCTTGTTTTGCCATTACGTATGATGTTGACTATTTTTTGTCATTATATTCTAGCTTCATTGCATGTGGCTAGACAAGAAAGCCTGTGTAATTTTCATTTTGGGGATTTACTGGTATGTGTGTGTGTGTGTGTGTGTGTGTCCATACACCTGTATGACATAATAAGTTTTGTAGTTTTCATGAATGCTTTTAATTTTTTTAATGTTTATTTATTTTTGAGACAGAGAGAGAGAGAGAGAGAGAGCGAGGGAGGGGCAGAGAGAGAGGGAAACACAGAATCCAAAGCAGGCTCCAGGCTCTGAGCTGTCAGCACAGAGCCCAATACCGGGCTCGAACTCATGAGATACCGGGCTCGAACTGTGAGATCATGACCTGAGCTGAAGTTGGTCGCCTAACCAACCTCGCTACCCAGGCGCCCCAAGTTTTCATGAATGTGTTTAAAGATGGCACATTCTATGTGTGTAGAGGTTCAACATCATCTAGTAGCCTTAATATTATTAATTATACTTATTTAAATTCTCCATGTCTTTCTCTGGCTGGTCTAATTCAACTAGAAAAAAATGGATAAAAGTGTGGTTAAATTTACAGGTACAAATTGCATTCTTGTCAGTTTATCTTCACTTTTCTAACCATTTTTGCTTTGTATCATTTGATATAAACCTATTTGTTATTAGGTTAATTGCTGCATAGAGGCATTAATTACTATTCTAGCTTCATTATGCTCTCTTCTCTATTTTCTCTATTTACTTTTGCCTGGAAGCCTACTTTGCCAGAAATTAATATTGTCTTTCCTATTTTTAATTTTTTTCTATTTAATAATTATTTTCCCTTTATTTTAAATATGGACACTTTTGTTTTAGGTATGTCTCATGGAGGAAGCAGATATGTGGATTTAATTTTTTACTACAATCCGAGAATTGTTTCCTAATATTGGGACTTAACCACTTAGGTTTATTGACATATAGATGGCTTTGTTACCTTCTGTCATTCTGCTCTACATGATTTTTTTCCTTTTTGATTTTTTTGCTATTTCTTTTGGGGGTCTGCATATATGGAATGTTGTGTGTGGTTTTTGTTTCTTTAGTAATTGAGAAGGTGTATATCCTCTTCCCAAAATCCAGACTTTGGTTTATATTTTTCTAATTATCAGAGTCAACAATTAACATGGGATTTTAGAATCTCTTCTATGTGAGGTAAGGCATTTGGTGAATTTTTACTCCTCTCCCACCCAATTTTGTAGAATCCTTTTCCCCCTCCCAAAGACACGGCTGAACTAGGTATGGATCTCTCATTGGGCTTTTCCTGAAACACAGTAAACTTAGGTCAATCTATAAACGTCTTATGACATTTCTTCCCCTTCGAGATCAGAAAGTTTTGTTTTGTTTTTGTTATTTCTTTGACTCTTCCTTCTTATCCACTTGTTCTATCTTCTTTGGAAACACCTTTGTAATCCTTGAGTTAGAGCTTCAGTTTCTGGGATAGGTGTCATTCTCTATCATATGAATTTCGCACTTGGTGTAATTTGTGTATATCTGGGAAAGTTGTAGAAAGTATGACTTTGGGGGAGCCTGGCTGGCTCAGTTGGTAGAGCATGTAACTCTTGATCTCAGGGTTGTGAGTTTGAGCTCCATGTTGGGTATAGAGGTTACTTAAAAAAAAAAAAAAAGAAAGTATGACTTTGAAATTACTGGGTCAATATGCATAGTGTTTATTCTGCTCTATAGTAGACTTAATGCTATTAAATTTCTGGAATTACTGCTTTAGTCAATCTTATTTAAAATTTTATGCTCTGGGGGCACCTGGGTATCTCAGTTGGTTAGGCGTCTGACTACAGCTCAGGTCATGATCTTGCAGTTTGTGGGTTCGAGCCCCATGTCGGGCTCTGTGCTGACAGCTCAACCTGGAGCCTGCTTCAGATTCTGTGTCTCCCTCTCCCTCTGCCCCTCCCCACTTGTGCTCTGTCTCTCTCTCAAAAATAAATAAACATTAAAAAATTTTATGCTCTAGTTTTTATTTCATCATATATATTTTCTTTCCAATGACATTCTACTATTGTTTCACAGAAAAGAAAATTTTCTATTTTTCTCCTTAGTGTTTCCATATTTTATGATTTTCAGAAGATTTCTTCCTCCAAGTCTCTCTTTATTCTTGTTCATAAGCATTTAATGCTTTCTATTCGTGTATGTTCTTCTTATGTATCCATCTTCAAATGAGGGAGAGAATTATATGGATCTATTTTTTTACTAACATATAAGGTATATGGATTGCTCCTGGGCCCCGTGGCTCTCCAACCGGGTTCTGGTGAAATCCTCTTTCCAAATCTACAATGGTATATCAGACTGATGTCCTGGCCTGATTTCCAGTGTATCAACATCCTCCTGCTATTCTGCTAGACTATGATAAGAATATCTTCTTATCCCAAGGCTTGATGCCTTAATGTTCAGAGCAGGTGCCATATATAAAACTACAATTCCCAGAGTGTAAGGACACTCTGGCTTTCTCCATTATTTCCCCCAGCTTTTTGCATTCTACTAATGGGAACATACTTCAGAGGAAGCATAGTGTTATCACCAGCTTCCCTGCTACCACCACTTGGTTGTTTTGTGGCAGTTGCATTATCTAAATGAGTAAAAAAATCTTAGTGACAAAAGAGGAATGGCCATGTCTATGTGTTGTAGACTTATGTTTTTAAAGTAATAGGAAGACAGCATGGAAGTGACAAAAGATCTTCCTACCTCTTGGCATGTGCTTGTGGGCCTTTCATTTTTGGAGCATAGCAGTCATGGGCCATTAACTGTACATTTTTATTCAATACCATAGGTATTTATTTAGTTAGAGGAACTTCCTCCCAGAATTGTTAGTGGGTACTAAGAATAGTACCAGTTGTCAGTATTTTTAAGAAGCCTTGTCTTTGTTGGTAGCTTAAGTATTGGAACATTGGAAAGTGACTTCTAGTTAGAAGCCCTTTTAAACCAGAGGTCTACAATTCTTCCCAATGACTCAGCAGTGAGAGGGCACCCAGGCTTAATTATTACACTTTCTAGGTCTTTAGTGATGTTGCCTTGACTCCTGGATCCTAATAATAACTTTGTGATTACTATTCCCAATGTGGAAAAATAGTAATGATATGATTAACTGTTAAATTAAATTCTAAACAAGTAATGCAGTAACACATTGAATTAGGCAATATAGCCAGGTGATTGAAAACATGAGTTTTGGAGCAGGGTTCAAATCCTGGATTAGTCACTCACTGGCATTTTGAATCAACCTTAGGTAACTTACTTAATAGTGCAGCTTCTAATCTATGAAATGGGAATATTTCTTGGGCCTTGTTGTTGCCCAGACTCAGTTGACATAGTAAGTTAACCTAACACATGAGGGGAACAATTTTATTGTTTTAAAATCCAAATATACCTTTTTGGAAGAATGAATCTGTTAGATATTCTTTCACTGCCTAGGCCTCTGAACATTGATCTCCTAAAAAGTAATAACCAACATGATGATGAGAAGGAGGACAAAAAAACAATAATCTTACTAATGGTTGACCCTTATGCGTATATCGTGTGTCAGGCATTTTTCTTAATGATTTATGCAGATCGTATAATTTAATTCTTACAATAATCTGTGCGGCAGGTACTATCATTTGTCCCGCTTTACAGATGAACAGATTAAACAATTTGCCTGAGATCACCTTGCTGGTCTCATTCTAAAATGTGTGTTTTTAAACTACACTCTATTAACTTCTCCCTCTCTCTCCACTTACACTCATGCACGTAATTTCAATGAGCTACTTGAAGTCATTGTTGAGTAGGTGTATTGAACTACACTCTCCTTCTTCACATATAGTCTATCATGAAGAGAAGAGAAAGGAAAGGCCATGGGAATTTTTGATGGACTGTGTTTATTTGGATCCTGTGTTTCTTAGGGTTGACAACAGCACTGTCTTACATATCTACTACGCTTTATAATTTTCAGAGAAACTTTTCCACGTGCTTATTAGATTAATCAGAGAAAGATTTGGGATTATCTATAATAATCAGAGTAACAATAAACCATTTACTGAAGCCAGGGCTCACCCCAGGTTGGGGGCCCTTGGTTCTTTATTTAAGTTTCTATTTCTCTAATTACTTTACTAAGGAGAATTGAATTTTATTTAAAGGACTTATGAAGAAGACTTAATTTACTGTTAAATACCTTTCTGTATGTGGAAAATATTCATTATGATAATAATAATTAACGCTATCTAGTGTTCGCTATGGTAGGCACTATACCATCCATTCGCTCACTGATTTCCTAAGTATTGACTTACCACCCGCTATGGGCTAGGCATTGTTCTGGGAGCATGAAAACACATATGAGCAAAACATTATCTTTCATGGAGCTCACAGTCTTTTGGGAGAAACAGATAGTTACCAAATGATCACATATCTTTATAAACAGTGCTAAGTGCCCTGCAGGGAATTTGGAGCGATCTGAGAGTTTGTCAGTAGAGTTCTCTTACACAGTCTTGTTTCCTGACAAAGCCACATTTGTATTGAGAAGGGAAGGTGGAGAAATGTTAATTATAGGAGAAGACTGTGTTCCGGGGAAAGGAGTAGAACATACACAGGATCTGGGATTTGGGGAATTTTGAGCAACTTTTAGGTTAATCAACCAGCTGGAGTATGTTTAGGAAGAAGAATGGCCCTAGACAGGCTTGGAGAGGCAAAGCCATACAGGCCTTGTTAAAGATTTTCTCTTTAAGAGACAGGGTAATTCATTGAAATGACAGATTACTTGTGTTTGAAAAGATCCTTTAGCCTTAAGTGTGAAAGAATAAATCACAGGGGGCAAAGATAGATGCAATGAGGCCAGTTAGGAGGCTACTGTGTTAATGTGGGCTGGCCAAGATGGCAGCTTGGACTGGGGGAGGGTGGTGGACATGGAGAAAAGTGGATGGATTTAGGAAGTCTTTAGGAGGTATTTCAACAGAGTTTATTTTGAATTAGATACACAGAGTAAGCAAGAGGGCATTAGGATGTCTCCCAAATATCTGGCTTGTACAGTATGCATTGTTTCGTTTGCTCTTCACAATAGCACTATGATTACACTTCCAGGTTTCAGGAAACCCATTCAGAATGTTTCCAGTCACTGTCCATGGTCATACAGCTTATCTATGGCAGAGCCAGGATTCACTCAGGTCTGCCTGAATCTGAAATCTGTGCTTTTGACTGCTGTTACACTGGGGAATGGGAAGAAAGGACATGACCCGTTGTAAGAAAGGGAGTGTTGACAACAGCAGTTAAATGTAGAATTTAATGAAGGAAATGGGCATCACTCAACTCTGAAAATACATACATCCTCAATGCCCAAGCTCTCATGACATCCAGGCATGTCTGCATCTGGTGTTACTGCTCTTTTTGTGAGCTCAAGGAGAACAAGACCAATATCTTCAGTGAGTATGACTTTGCTAAATGTCACTTTTATAAATAAATAACACGTGTTCATTGCACAAACATGAACAAATACAGAAAAGCAGAAAGAAAAACAATGGAAATCTCCTGTAATCCTCAAAGGGGGAAAATAATTGCTTGTTTTTAATTAAACAATGCCATATACTATGATTTACCACCATGGGTATTTAATAGAAAGATCACTGGAGACTCCAGTCCTTGACCCAGACTTCTTGACAATTTTGACTTTGGGGGACATTTAGCCTATGGGGCTTTAGCCTTCTCCTCTATAAAATGAGGTGAAATTTTGTCCCCATTATCCCAGTCCTTTTTGGAGCCTGAGTCAGAGTGTGACAGTGCTGGGCATATTTGTGTCAGTAGAGTGTAGGAGTGAAAAGCACAGCTTTAGAGTTTCTCAAACTACTGTCTGGCTTCTTCACCTCTCCTTGGTTTCCTCATCGGGGAAGTGGAGACAATGATACTGATCTTATAGGGACGTTTTGAGGATTAGTTCACATGTGTGCAGAGTGCTTGGGGGGCTTGGCCCCTACACAGAGCAAGCAGCCAGCACAGGGTAGTCAGGAATCTCCACAAATACCTGGCAGGGCAGTAGTTTGCTGAACGGTCTCCTGTAGCTGTGAGCCTCATGCTGGGGAGGAGCAGAGTCATGAAAGGCCCACTAACCTTAAGTGCTCTCACTTCTCCAACTTCTCCTGCTGAACTGCACCAAACCACTTTTTTTTTTTTTTTTTTTTTTTTTTTTTGGTACTTGCCATGGGTTAGACATTGGCTAGACCTATAAAGAAGTATACGATTTAGACCTTATTCTTTCCTTTTTTTTTCTTTTAAGTTTATTTATTTATTTTGAGAAAAAGAGTGAGTGAGCAGTGGGGTGGTGGTGGGGAGCAGAGAGAGAGGGAGAAAGAGAGAGAACCCCAAGCAGGCTTTGCGTTTTCAGCACAGAGCCCGATGTGGGGCTCAAACCCACAAACCAAGGGATCGTGACCTGAGCTGAAACCGAGAATTGGTCGCTTAACCAACTGAGCCACCCGGGGGGCCCGTAGACCTTGTTCTTAAGGAAGAAGAAACACTGTGGGGCTGGAAAGTGAACAGAAAAAACAAACAAAAAAACAAACAAATGACCAAAAACCCCTCCAAATTATTTTAATCAGTGTTGTCGTAATACTTTGAGCAAAGGAATGGGGGGTGGCAGCAGCGGTGGCAGTGAGGTGGGGAAGTAACTCCTTTTGCCTCAGGGAACGTGGGAAGGCTTCCAGAAGACGGCCTGAGCCTGGCAGGAGGGTGGAGTTTGCCGGGTGGAAAAAAACGGGCATGGGCATCGGCCTGTGTGCTAGTTAAGAATCCTTTTCTGAAACTCCCAGCCCAGGATACCCTCGAGATGTCAAAGCCACTTTGAGAAATCTGGTGACAAAGTAGAGGGAATCGGGGTGGGTAGGTGAGGCTGGGGAAGGCAGGTCTCTGCAGCCACCAGGCTCCCTGCTCTGCATTCTGTCTGCATCCTCCAGTATCACCCAGATGCCCTTCCGGCTAACCTGTTCCTGTTTGAGGGCTCCTCTCCCTGTTTTAGGAACTTACATGGTCTTCTGTCTCCCTTCTCCCGCCCACAAAAGTCTGCCGAGAGAAAAAGGATCAGATGCGAGTGGGTGAACCTGCAGTGCAGTTTGTGCTGTTTATGTTGCTGTGATTCCCTCTCTCAGGGATACTTGCATGTCAGTTCCCTGATTTTTGTGGAATGAAACACTTTGAGGCTGGGATCCCATTCTATCTTCAGATCCATGGTGTACTCTCACTAGCGCTGGGCCCTGGGTAGCAGGTGTGTTTGTTTGGTTATTACAGTTTTGTTTTTACTGTTGGTTAGTGGTAATTAGGTATCACTCTCCAGTTTGTCACCAAACGTACCATTCCCCACTAGATGGATTATATCCTCACTGTCTTACACTTAGCTCACCTGCTTGGGCTGAAGATATTAGCGTCTGTGGCGCCCCGTGTTAGGCTTTGTTATTTCTTAACTTTTCAGTTGAGAAATTGTATCGGTCCCTCCTATGGTAATCTTTCCCGCCCCCCCCCGCCCAGGACTTTTGCATGCATCAAAAAAGAAAGTGGCCTTTCTTACGCAGTCCTACCAACAATACTGTGTGCTCAGTGTTGGACAATGTATGACAAGTGTTCAAGGACTCCCTCCTAGGTACTAGGACAGAGTCCAGACCATAGCACCTGTTACCAGGTTATTTCTCACATGTTTACAAAAATGAGAATTGAGGTTGCTGTTTTTCTTAAAATAAAACACAGCAAAGCAATTAATGATGATTTCAATTGATTCATAAATGAATAGACGACATAAAATATTTAGCCCACAATGTTTATCTTTTCAACGTTTAAAGGGAGCTTATCAAATCCAGCTGCTGAGACATGTCATTAGCAGGACTAAAAGTCATACATCTGTGGGGGACAGGGTGGATGAGGAATATTCGGGGTTGCAGGGAGGCAGATGAGGCCGTCCTGGGAACATGGAGTTCTCATACCCTAGGTGGGTATAGAGTTTGTCTACACCTAGGTCATATGGGGAGATGTTGCAGATAATCTAGTATCTACTGAGGTGAGAAGGCTCAGCCCCATTTACTGAATGTTTGATTCAGCTCAGGGGCGCCAGCCCTCCCTTATGAGCCTGCCATGGACTCTGATTTGGTGGAGGGCTTGCTCTGCCTAGGATTATGCATCCCCACCTCTGACCTGGTCATTATTCCCAATCATCATCCATTTCAAACAATCAGCAGGGCAATAGCATGTGCACATCAAGGATCACAAAAGGAACTTGGATTATGAGGAATAAAAAAATCTGTCTAACATGTGGCGCCATTAAAGAGCTCTGACTGAGACATATTGTTTATACGCAGCAGTTGTCTGGAAAATAGATGTTTACTTGTAGCGAGTGTATTAAGATCTTTGCCATTAGGCAATATATATCCTGCACTGTATCTTCTCTTACAGAAAACTATGTTGGAATAAACCTTCAATTAGCAATGCCTGTGGCAATGAAAAATATTAAACAGCAGTAATATTCTACACGGGCATTTCTGCTTATTAGAAAGAGAGAGAGAGAGATTGAAACACCAGGAATCTTTCTTTGGAAGGATGGCCTTTTAAAAATGGCATATTCCACTTAAAACTGCACGTGAAGTATCTGCTAAATAAAGATTAAATTACCTACAGAAAAAAAAATGTCCCTAATATTCAGCAAGAACTTGAACACACTGATTTTCCATGAACCATTCATCTTCTGATGAAAAGGTGTATTTTAATACGACCACATACATCAGCCTTTCCTGTCTCTGGGAGCTTCTGCAGTTGGTGAAGAGGCAGAAAGCTTCTATTACAAAATAGGAACTTGTTTCCCACAACTCTTCCAGAACAGGGCCTGGGTCCTATCTTGCTTTTGACACTTAGTCATTTCTCTGCCTCCATTTTCTTAGCCAATAGACTTGTGCCCCCCACAATACCATCATGCGAAGGGATGGTGCTAATCCTGGAAAGTTCTGAAAACTGTCACATGATAGCACTAAAAGAATCAATTCACTTATAACAAGTTTGGTCCAGGATGAAGCGAGCGGACTCCTGCAGTCTGGGCGGCTCATTCCAGGTATGCACATCCTTGGACAGCATGCAACCTTTTGAGTCTTGGTCCCCTTGTCTGTGAGGTGCATCAATGATGCTTCCTTTATAGGTTCATGGGTAGGATTAATTTAAAACATATGCAAAGTACCTAAAACAGATTCTGGCAGATAGTTCACGTTCAATCAATGTTATCTCTTAATATGAAATATTCAGGGATGGAGAGGTTGGCTCCCTAGTACCTTTGAAGCTTGAATGATGGCAGCAGGCAGAAGCAGCACCTGATTCTCTGCCCCCTGGCCGTTTGTAGGGGCTCAATGCATATTTGGTGAATAAATGAAAAACTGCTCGAACAATCTCCTAAGTTTTCACTCCCAGATCAACCAGTCTAACTTGTCCAGCTCATTTTGCCAGACCATACACTCCTCTGTTTTCACCTTCTATTTTTCTCAGTAGAACCCACCATTTCAGTTAAAAGCAGGAGAAACTGTGACACATTATTCTGGAGCTTTCTTAAGCCAAATCAACAAATACTTATTGAGGGCAAGACAGGTGAGCAGAATGAGGTCAGGAAAAAGAATTCTCAGCATAGTTTCTAGAACATCGCTCTGCAAATATATACGACACGGTAAAAATCTAGGACAGTGGTTTGTCTTTATTATTCCTTTTCGATCTTAAATGATCTTAATGGAATAAGCTGAGTCTTTACCCTCTGTCCTGATTTGTTATTTCATTCCCTGACAAGCACCCATTTCACAATATCAGCTCACCTGGAACACTCAGCCCTGTTGTCACAGTAAAGCAAGATTTCCTTTCTCCGTAAGTGCCAAGGAGAGCCCCACATGGCTTTGGAAGCTTCTTAGGTTAACTCCTTCGCTCCTTATGGGACACCTTCTGTACTCCCTCAATAATATGGGTGTTTGGAATTCCGAGCAGAACTGAGGAGAGATGGACGGCGTAAGGGCAGCGGCCATCTATTTTGTATTTCCAAACTAGTGCATCTTGCTTTCTCCCTTATAGTATTTCCTTATTTGCTTGATTTCACAGAAATGTTTTAATAAGAAAGTTTTGAGAATATCCTGGGATTATAGTCTTGGAATGAACTTTCATGATCATAGGATAAGCCCCTTTAGTTTAAAACGATCCTACTTTAAAAGCATCTACTTATAACTACCAGCTGCTGGTTCTTTTCTCTTCATACTCAACGCATGCATACACAGACACATATAGTCTGCATATGTATACACACGCACGCACACACACGCGCGCACACGATCCCTCACGTGGAGTATATATGTGTAAACATCCAGAAGGAACAATGCATTGTAGAAATTGTCCTGTTGAGTTTGTAATCCAGTGTGAGTTACTGAGTGCTGATAAGTAAAGGAAGTTCAACCAGACAGTTTAATCCTCCAATTTCCTGTCTTCTAATCAGCCCCTGATTCTTTTGGTTTTAAATTAGAAACATTCCTGACAATATTCAGGACAGGTGAAGGAAAATCAGCTAGAAAATAAGTAAGGACAAAGCATTTATTTTACAGTCTAAAGTTCACAGGAGAAATATGAGCGTAATAACAGGAAATCAAGATTTTTAAGAAGATAGTACAAGTACATAGGCTAGCTTAAGTAACCAATCACATTTCTGAATGAAGTACATTTGGATCATAATTTGATTTAGAGAAAAAAAATAGGAGCATAGTTTAGTGTATTTGCTTCTCCCTAAGCATGGTAAATGGTAGTTTAAAAGATGTTGTATAAGGCTAACCTAAAGACAGTGGGAAGGGCAGTTTCTTAATATTTGTGAGAGAAAAAAAAGGAAACACTACCTTATTCAGATTTTGCTTGCAATCGATCATCGCTCATACTGTGAGACAATAATAGTGCATGGAAATCTTTGAAGTGAGTGCATATTCTTGGAAATTAATACAGTCACACATATTTGCAATGGGAGATAAAAATAAGACAAGTGTGCATTTAAAAATAAGCACAGGCAGCGTGCGCAAATGCTTGAAATAGAATGTATATAATTATGTTTATCATGGACACTTCCTTTTGAACGTATACTGAGTACCGAGAATACGATATGGTTTATTATTTATTGAATCCCCTCATTTTGATTCTTTTCATTTATAGCCATTCCCAGTTATTTTAATTATCATCACGAAAGAGCTAGGGCAAAAGCAGAGAGAAATTTCCGTTAAAGCCATTTCTTCAAAGGAATATGGAAGACAAATATTAACATAAGTGGCTCAGTGGAGAATTAGCATTTTAAAAATTGAAAGAGTAAACACAACCTAAGTTGTGATTCAAAGCAAACAACAACAGCAAAAGGTTGCACGAAATATGAGTTCTTAGTTTTGTGTCTGCAGCACTTAGGACTGTCAGGTGTTCGAGAAGTAGGCTGGAGTTAAGAGTTTTTTGAATTGTTGAACACAGTAAGAGTATTTCACAGATGTACCTTGTTTGGTAAATATATGTATAATATATATATATATATATATATATATATATATATTTACTTAAAAAATGCCATTTACATTATAAGGCCTAGCATATCCTTTCTACTCATGTATTTTCCTGGTATACAAAGTCTGAGTTGTACACATTTGAATTAACTGATGGATAATTCTTGACTGAAAAATTGTATGGCAATTTCTAAAAAGAATGTTTCCGAAATAGGTGCTTGGGAACCTTGCAGGTGGTGAGGGGGGTGGCAGGATGATCTAATAGCCTCCGTTTCATAGTCACTATGAGCTTTTACATTGGGTTGAAGAAGCAAGACAAATGTATTTTGTAATTCACATAAAAATCGTCCCCTAATACCTTATTGGCAAATCGCGAGGAAGAGGACACTATTTTTTCTGCCTTCATTTTAATGCCATGTGGGTAGAATGGAGGTGATTCCCTTGGACAGAATGATATTTTGAAGCATATACATGATTCCGGGGCGCTTCCATTTCATTTGGAGTGGAGAAAAACTTCACGAGGGTTTTCTCTAGTTGTCTGTGGAAGGTTTCAAATAGAGATGTCACAGAGTAGCTAGATTAAGGTGATATGCAATATCTATTTCTTGATTTGCATGGTTAAAGCATTAGAGAAGTAGCTCAGGTATCAAAAGATTTCTCATAAGCAGTGGCGCCAAAGGTAATTACTGTTAAAATGTACACGCTCGAACCCTGGTCCCTCGTTAACTTCTAAGTTGTGTTTACAACTCTTTGGGTGGGAGTAAAAGTTTTCATGTGATTTTTGGATGCCAAGACCCCTTTCTCACTCCATTTTGATATCAACAGTATATTGAGCATTTCTTATATCCTATGTCTATCACGATGATAATTAGCTTCAACTCAAAAAAGCAATAAAAGGTAAAGAAGGCCCTTCTTACTATTTCATACTTTAATTGTTTCTTAAGCAAATGTAACCTTTTGAAGACAAAGCTAAAATTTATACTTAAAAAAAAAAACAACGAACTGATTAATTTAGTCAATCAACCTCCAGTTCGTTATCAAAAAGTGCTGTTAAAACCCTACTGTAAGCTGGGTGCATTATGATAGGGGGTGGGGACAGAGAGGGAAAGAGGAGAGGGGTTGTTATTCTCAGCCTTTTATTAACCAGTTTCTTTCATTCTAGTGGGTCTTTATTATTTAGAAAAATAAAAATGATCTGGGGCTCTATCCATTCTCACCTAAAATTTTGGAGTAGGTAACGGCTGCCTACAACGGGTCCAACATATGCCCCAAAACTAAAACAAACAAACTCATTTGCCATACAAATTGTTTACGATTCATTAAAAAGCAAAATTGCATATCCCGGTGCTGGCAGCTGAGGCCGAGCCTCCACGGGCGGAGGGGGCATTCACTGAGTTGCCTTTGTATGCTGGGAGGACCAAGCCGAGGTTCCCACTATGCAGCCCGGAGTCTGTGCAGCCAGATGACGCATGAGGTAATTTTAAAGCTTTATTTGCCTTTAGTGTGAAACTCGGATCTTGTACTGTCCTTTGGTTAAAGAGCCATATCAGCCAGGGGCAATTCTAAATTTTTTTTTTTTTTTTTTTTTTAGTTGGGGAAAATTGTTTGGGGTAGTGAGGTGAGGGTGTGGAGGGAGAGGGAGTGAATTCTATTCAAGGGAAGAGAAGAGATAAGAAAAAATGCGAAATTTGTCTTATTTTAATTAATCCTTCCCTCCACCCCCCCTTCATCAAAGTCCTCAATTTCCCATCAATAGTGGGGAATTTACATTAGAATTATTTGTAACTGGCAGATTTAAAATGCTGTGGTATGCGCTTACCTTTGAGGGAAATGAAAAATCGATTTATTCTCTATGCTAACTTCTACAACTTCTACACTCTGATTTCTCACCCCTTTTCAAAGCAAAGATCTAGAAGCATTGAAGTTGAGAGAAACTTCCTGTAGTATGCAGCCTAAACAGCAGCATGGAGCTTACAGCATTGTTTATTTTTAGTCAACTGCATTGCTAAATGTTTCCACCACTTTTATATTTTATATTCCCGGCGGTAAAACATCTGTAAAACAATTTTAAATGAAAAGCAACTTCCAAGTAAACTTTGCAAAAAATAAATGACAGTTTTCCAAGTTAAAAAAAAAAAAGAGGAGCATTTGGTGATCTTTGCAAGAAAGAAAAAAAGATAACACAATTTGCCATAAAAAGTAACAGTCTATAAAATCTATGAGCTCTTGAAATACAAGGAAGTAGAATGTCACCCAGAATATGACATCAGCGCGCAGGTTTTGTTTTGTTTTTTTTTTTTTTAAGGCTTACAACTTAGCGTAGAAAATAATAGCTAAACCAATCAGTATATTCATTTCTGGTGTTTAACAAGCTGCACAAGGCGAAGCAATAGACAACATCATGACATACAAGTAAACCTTGTTCTTGCTGGCAGAAACACTAAAGGGAAAATAAGTGCCCTGAATAGTTCAGCATCTAAGTGGATAGATCTACTGTTAGTCTAATTAAGCAAAAAGTGCAAGTAACATTGTCCTGAAATCACTGGTAAAGTTTCTATTGTCTAGTTAAGAAATCACAAGTTAAAATACACATGTACACACATACCCACAACCACCTTTACTCAAGGGTCCTTAGGATGGACACACTGCACCCCATGAGCAGCCGAACAGAGTCCTGTGGTAGCTCACTTTTAATAGTCTCTCAGTCCTCGGAATTCCTAAAACTTGCCCAAATGATACTACCATTGGTCCAGGAAGGGGAGAGGAGAACTCTTTCCGCAGATCATGCAATGAAACCGACCATGTCCTGTCTTGTAATTCCATTCGCCAGTCTCCCCCTCCAACACCACTCTCCCTCTCTCTCTCTCTCTCTTTCTCTCTCTCTCTCTCTCTTTTTTTTTTTTTCTTAAACTGATATCTATGTGAAATGAGCTGAAGTTCACGGTCCAGTTAGGAACGGATAATACATTCATTGTCCTGGCAGCAAACTTTTTTTTCACTCCCTGGAAGAATTCACGCTTGCCGCAAGAATAATAATTACGGAAAACTAAAAATGCTCTGCTAACGAAGTAATCCTTAACGGACACCACCCTAACGAGGGCAGTGATGATTTGAGGACTGTCTTCCTCACAGGACTCGCATCTCCCGTGACAATAAGCTATTGTGCACCCTCCCAACTCACTCTACCTCTTATAGATCCGAGATGTCAAAGGTTGTCTGGCCTGGTTGACCATGACATGTGAGTTAACTCATTCTGCGGCGCAGGGTAGAACTTTATTAAAACTTTATTTGCACCCAGAATCACCAAAAGATAGCGTGTGGGGGTCTTTCCCACTCAGAGCTAGAGTCCTAAGAGACTTAAGACCTGCTCTGAGATAAACAAAAAGTTTATCTTTTTGGGAAAAGTTAGATGAGAGCTATAGGTCCCCAGATGGAAAACAGGCAGTGGGGACCCAGAGTTCTCTCACAGGTGACTCCAGGGGATCCAGTTAATGGGGCAGGACAGGAATTCGCCCAGGGCTTGCTTCTCCCCAGTGTCCCAACACACGTCCTCAGAAAATACCACAGCCGAAGAAAAACCAAGCACCCCATATCCCCTGAAAACAAAAGTAAAGGGGATGTGAAGCTAGAGAGAGGGAGCAAAACCTGAGGGCCAGGACAAGCGTTTCATTTTTTTTATTTTTTTGTTTTTTTTGTTTTTTTTTACCCCAAGACCGACTTGGCTAAAATACCCACCTCCACCTTAAAGCTCCTGCTACTTTAAAAATAAAAAAAAGAAAAGAAAAGAAAAAAGCCCCACCAACTCTCCAACACTGTCCCATGGCAAACCAGGGCAGGCATTGCTGGGAACTCGAGTCGCAGAGTGGCAGGGAGAGGATGGCAAGAGGAAGCAGTGTGAGGCTGCCTCACTGAAGAGTGTGAAAAAAATCAAATGTGAATTTGATGAATGTGAGGTCTGGGACATTTTGTCAAAGAGGGAGGGAAAGTAGAAAAGGGAAAAAAAAAAAAAAAAAAAAAAGCAGCCCGGCTGCCAACTCACCATCCACCAAGTTCTGGCCGAGATGTCGTAGCAGAGTTGCCATTTGATGGAGCCGTCGGAAGCTTTCCCTGCCATTACGCTGTCAGCAAGCTTCATCTGATGCTAACTCACGGGAGATAAGACACCTAATTGAGAAAACATTTGCAGTGGCATGTGGGGCAACATGTAGTCCGGTCCATACCATATGGAATCATGGGTAAAAAAAAAAATCTCCTTGACAATGAACCAATCTCTCACAGACCCAGTGGCAAGGTGAAGTGGAGACGAAAAGTCTTCTGCTCCTAGCACTGTCTTCTCTCTCCTTTTTTAAAAACAAGGACCCACGGCTACACATCAAAGAGAGGCGGTTAAAATTAGGGCTTCATCACTCAGATGATTTTGGTCTGCAAGGTTTTTCCTTTCCTTCCAACAACCAATCCCCCCTCTTTTTTTTCTTTCTTTCTTTCTTTCTTTTTTTTTTTTTTAAGGAGAATAAAGAGATTTAATAGGACAAAGGCAGGTAGTGGACTGCGGAGGGAGATCGCCACAGGCTATTAGCCTAAAATTTCTGCTTGACAGATGGAACTGCTTAGAGACTATCATGCGATGTTTTGGGCTTTTTTTTTTTTTTTTTTACTCCCCCCCCTCTTCGACTTTAAGTCTGATTCAGTATCTGTTTTTCACAGCCACTTTTCTCGAGAACGTGAGCTGTGCATTTAAAAAAAAATGTTTAGTTCAGTTTTCCTGTCTTACACATCTCATTGGAAGCAAAGCGAAAAGTCTAAAACTAGATCTGGGAACAGCTGAACAGGTTTTCCAAGGAGAAAAAAAAAAATTCCAGGGAAAAAATATTTCTCCTTCCTTACCTTATTATTATTTTTTTTAAAGAATTCATTAGTTAATTTGGTTGTGAAGGAACATAAACATGAGACAACAGTGTTCAGAGTCCCTAGATTTTTGGTTTCGCTGGCATTGTATTTAGATGTGTGTCTTAATGTGAGGAAATACATTACTGATATTCACAAGTTCTAACCTAGGCTAGGCTACTTGCCATCTCTACTTTTTGGTGTTCTATTTTTTTTTTTTAATGAATTCTGAGCTTTTTGATTCTCTGTAAATAAAGCGATCAGTCATTATCAATTCAGTTTAACACAATTCAGGCTAAACTTGACATGACTACTTCCTTATTCAGGGAAAATCACATCTGATTTCCTTACTGTAACCAAGCGATTGTCTTCACAGGGGTTTTTGACCACACATCCTCTCTGTAGAGGAAAAAATAAACCACAGCACGGATCTACCAATAAGAGTGACTATAAAAATAATTTTTTGTTTTTTAAGTGAGAAGTCCAGGCAACTAATGAATTTCCAGTCATTTTACTCAAGGACCAAGAGGGGAGAAGACGTAGAGAGAATACCTTGTATTTGCTATATTTTATTCTTTCAAACTGTGTGAAATTAGGAACTGCAGAAATACCTTTATAAGAGCAGTGTACAGAACACATCCTATTTTTTCTTCCCCCCCCCCCCCAGATATAAGTGGTTCCTCAATCCCCAAGAATTTAGCAGTGATATTACAGTTCTGTGCACTGCAAGTCTCCTATATGGGCACTCAGGAGCCTCAGGGAATTTATCTCAAGCATTTTTCAGGGCGATTGAACTGTGATTATTTAAAGAGTTGTGCATTTACAGCCCAACTATCCAGTGGATTTTTTTCTAGTCACATTTCCAACTGAATAATATTTAGACAAACTTATTCAGGACACATTTTAAGTTCCCAAAAGGTTAACTTTGGTGGCATTTGCTTTCCTACTCGTAACCTCTTCCTCAGTAGGTGTTAGGCTAGCTCTTTAGCATCAGGTCGATAGTTGCTTTGACAAAAATAATTTCCGTAAAGTAAATTTTATCCAGTTGCATCTGAAATGTTTTATAATTTGCAACACGATGCACAGACTGCTTTTACAGAATTAGCCACAAGTGTAATAAATATGACATTTTTTTCTTCCTCATCCCTCAGCGTAATGGGATTTTTTTCTCATCATAGCGGGGTAGAGGGTGGTATCGGGCATTATTATCAAATACGGATATTGCCGTCACTCTTAGAAGCGTCTTTACATTCTATTCTTTATTACTCTGGAATTACCTCCCTTTCCAGAAAAAGAGTCCGCAGCAGTGCGGGCAATGTTAAGTTACCTTCAGCGTCCACAAGCAAATGGACCTTCCGCCAGGATCTTGCCCTGAGCTCGCCAGCCAAAAACATTTGTTGCCTCCTGTAACTGCAGCGTCATTAAAATGACCTGGTCTTTCTGCGGTTTGTCATTTAGAGAAAGCAAAGGAGAAATGCTGCAAATTCTCCATAAAATGTAAAATAGCATAAACTGGAAACAAAACAAAACAAAACAAAACAAAACAAAACAAAAGGGTAAAAGGGAGTAAGAAAAGAAGTGGAGAAGCTTTCTGCATTTGAATCAGCCTCCTGTTCCATTTCATCCTTTCCTACTTGCCTCTGGAAAGCAGACAAACCAAAGTTTCTTTGCTTTAGGGTCTTCTCCGCATTCTCCGGGGGCATAAAGGCACAGGGGCATTTTGGATTTGTGGGCCCACAGCCTTACAATTTCTAAGTCGGCCACGCGGCAGCCTCTGAAGTTCGAGGTGTCTCTTATCTGAGCGGCTGCATTTCTGAGACTCAGAACACCCTGTGCACGCCCATTATTTATGAATGAATGGGGCATAAGGTAAACTGGAGTCCAGATTTTACTTTGTGAATGATGGAATACCCTGGAAGGTTTTACAGGAGATGGCATAGTAGTTTGGAACAAAGAAACGAGAAATATTATTGGATAATAGTGTTTTAAATCCAGAACAATTAGGTGCATTTAACTTTATCTTTGTTCTCTAAGAGGCTGGTGGAAGCTGTCCTTTCTCATACAGCAATCAGCCTTTTCACAGTGTGGCCCGTTGTTAATAGCCTTAAAACAAGATTAAATAAAACATGTTAAATATTGCAATTATTGTGGGAAATAAAATTATTTGGTGAGCATAATGGGGAGCAATTCAAGCATTTAACATGATCCAGGAAATGCTACTCCAAACAATTGCATTTGCTTTATGCATTTTTCCCCTTTGATTGCTGACAGATGCCTTTTTGGAAACAAACATCTAAATGGTTTGCTTTCAGTCAGGAAAAAAAAAAATATAACAGAAAGTGGCTACATGTTTTGAATTTAACTCTTGTCATTTGAATACTTCTTCCCACTGCACGTGAATGAGTCTGAGGCAAAAAAAAAAAAAAAAAAAAGGAACACCAGGGCCCTCATCAAGAAGTAACCCCATCAGGATTTGGACTTTCTTACTTCCTTTGAAGGTGTTTTATAAGAAGTGGGAATCCTCCAGCTATGAAGCCAAGGGGTGGGTTAACCGCTGGGCATTCCACACGGTGTGAGCAAGGTGCGAGGGATACGGTCTGGGGACTGTGGGGCAGCATTAGAAAGGGAATTGCTTTCTAATAGCAAATTGGCCTCTGGCAAAGGGCAAGTTACTTTCCAGACTCTTTCTGGCTCTTGTGGCCAAAGCTCCCCAAATCAGCTACCCCCTTTTCATGAGTGGGAAGAACCCAGGAGAGCTGAGGGAATGCGGGATTCCCATCTCTATCTTTGCTGCAGTACTTGGATAAAGGCCTCAAAGACTTCTCTGCCAACAGGTGTATGATACCAAGGAAGGGTTTGAGTCTGTCAGGTGTTGCTAAAAGGTAACATGAAACGAAATATTAATGTTTTTCAGAGGCTGGGGAGTAGAGTGGCTGAGCACACTTTCTGAAGTTCAATTGCCCATATCCTGGCTTAGTGGGTTACTGTGTGACCACTCCCAGCTTACTTAACCTCTCTGATTCTCTGTGTCCTAACAGGAAAATGAAGATAATCATATATATAATATTTATATAATATGATATAATATTTATATAATATATAAATATGATATGATGTAATATTTATATAATATTATATAATATGATAATTATATAAATATAAATTAAACAGTTATTTAGCAAAAATACTCATAAAGACAATAATTCCTGGTATATAATGAGTGCTCAAGCACCGGTATTGTTTTGTTATCGATGTTTTGTTAATACGAGTCCTCTGTTGAGTTCAATCCTGTCTTGCCTCTTCTGATCCCATCTGGTGAGGCTGGGTTAGGTCCCTTCTCTTTGATCTAAGAATCTAATAACAGTCCAATAATCTAATCGTCTAATAATCTGTGTCTTGCTCCACTGCAGCTCTTAACACCCTCTATGCAATTCTTCTCAAACTTACACCTTTTCATTCACCTTGGCTGAAACGTTTTTCCCTCCTACAACATCATCTGCCTTTGCAAGTTAACGTTCCTCTCTGAGACGCCAGTCCATAATGATCTCCAGTACCTTTGAATTCCCGTTGGCTTCCATATCTGTATCATTCATTGGTACTCACATAAATTGACTACATTTTTTATCTTTAATGCACCTATGTCATTCATTCATTTATTTGTAACTCACTTAATGGCAACTTCTGCAACACAGGCAACTAAAATGATTTTTTATCCTTTTTCTCAAGCTTGGTTTCTAGAGCCATTGGAAAATTAAAACTCTAGGAGAAGAGTAACTTGATTTGGAATGCACCATATAATAACAGCTAACATGTATTGAGTGCTTCCTTTTAAAGAGAGGTGCTGTTCTAAGATCTTTTTATTTGCGGATACGTCCTTATGATATAAGATCTATTATTAACCCCATTTTAAAAATAAAAAACACAGGCTCCAAAAGTTGAAGCAACTTGTTTGGGGTCCTGGAGTTAGAGATGGAAGGATTCAAGCCTAAGAATTATGACTCTGGAAATTTACTACTCTGGTGTTGTCTCTCTCTCTCTCTTTTTTTAATATTTATTTATTTTGGGAAGAGTGCAAGCTGGGGAGAGGCAGAGAGAGGGGGACAGAAGATCCGAAGTGGGCTCCACACTGACAAGCTGACAGCAGCGAGCCTGATGTGGGGCTCAAACTCATGAACCACGAGATCATGACCTGAGCCGAAGTCAGAGGCTCAACTGACTGAGCCCCCCAGGCGCCCCTGGTATTGCCTCTTAAACCATGAAAGAGGGGAAATAATAGGACTTAGCACCTGCTATATGCCAGGTATTTTTAAGGTGCTTTTGGGTATGATAAGTCACTTAACCTCACAACAACCCTAGGAGATTCATATTACTATTTTCAATTTGCAGGTCAGGGTCCAAAAGTAAGAGTCTTGCCTAATGACACATACTGAGCAGGAAGAGCCAAGATTCAACCGTGTGTCTATATGTCTAAAAGGGCTTTCATACTCTGATTAGGTAGCTCTCAGAAGATTTTTAAAAATTTCTTTTGTAGAGTTGGATGCTGGGCTTAACACATATGTACAGCTTTGAATCTCCAGGCTCTTGGAAATCATGAAATTAGAAATGTACAGTTTTGCTGAAACTGTAGAGAAGTTTGGTTTAGAGCAATAGGCATTTGAGACCTTTTTTTTTTTTTTTTTAAGCCTGTATTGAAGAAGGATTATCTACTGTTAATACCTCAGTCTTTTCTCTAACCTTTACCAGGTGAAAAATCCTAAAATGGTATTCAGGACATCAGTGTCCAGCCTCGAAATGAGTGTGTACTCAGATGTAACCTTTGGAATAAGGGGAAGAATGTGCACAAAAGGATAGATAGTCTAGTTCCTCCGAAGCCCAGGAAAATGCCAAGGTCTTTGGTGGCAGATTTATCCCTTTGTGAGGACAGTAGCAAAGTCTTCAGAACAGGCACACGTCATTATTGGGCACGAGCGTGGTGACTTTAAGAAACCGGTGTCCCAAGTCACCTGGCATGGTTTTCTCACCGTATGGCAAAAGGAAACGCTACAAAGCTGAAAAGGGCAGAATTGAAGAAAATGCCAGGGGGTCCAGACAGCCCCATCCGTTTCCATGATATGCCCAGAGATTGCCCAGATTTTTGAACTAGCATATATATATTTTTTTCTCAAAAAAATACTGATAATTTTTTTCAGCGGAAACTCACCCTCCATGCCCTGCAAAGAAAGAGTTTTCTTCTAGTGGCAGTTGTTGTACTTCATTTCCATTTAGACATTCTTTGACTTTTCCTTTCTCTGCATTTTCTGTTAACCAGCTGCCACCCAAGATTGGACTAAACCCTCTGCCCCCTGTTAAAAGAGAAAAAAAAAAAAAAAGACAGGGAAAACGGCATAGAACACAACCCTCTAATAAGTATATTCACAACTTCCACGCAAGGCGCTTAAGAAAACTAAAAGGTTAATATATTCTAACTAGATGTTGGGTATAGAATGTCAGATCTGTCAAATTTCATTATAACTTGCTGCTCATTGAAAAAGATTTGATATCTTTTGCCACTGTCCTACTATGTTCAAGTCACAGACTGCCAGCAGCGGCCCACCGAAGACCACAGGCTGGCAGTGAGCGGGCTCGAGTGGGAAACCAGCCGCAAGGACCATCTGTTTCCGATTTCTAGCTGAGCCAAGATGTGCAGTGAAGTGCATTCCATTCACCAGGCCAGCTTCTCCCCTGCTCAAGTTATTAGTGTTACAAGTGAAATTATCTTTTCCAAACAGCAGGGGAGCTATAATCCTTATGGAACAGGACCTTAAAATGCACACATGCACTCGCGAAACACACACCCACATACACACGCGTGCACAACATTCAGGCATCTTCTGTTAAAGTTGTGTGTCAGGCTGCTTGTAAATTTAATTACGGCCTCCATGGGGTTTATAAAGTATGTTTTATTAAGCATGATAACCTCTGAGGCAGCAGCTTATACATTGGCCTCATTTAGTCTAATTGAATGATCGAATATCTTTAGGATGCTTTTTGTGGGCATGGTTAAACATGACAAGGCGGATGTATTTAAGACATCTTAAAAGGTAACGGCTTTCAGAATGGAACGGGTTTTTAGGAATAATCAATGGGAGCCCTTGCTTGGCGGGCCCAAGTGAGCCAACCTCATGCAAGTAGACAGTGCTGTGGCTAGTTAGCCAGCTATTAATTCCCGGAGGGGCCAAGTGACTGGTGTCACCATATAACTTGGGAGACTATAATAAGTTACATCGTTGTTATTTGGTGTTGGTTGTCTGTCTTTCTCAAGGTTGATCATTTTTTGGAAAAATCTGGAGGTGAATTAGCAAGGCTGATTGTATGATAGTGTAATAGAAATAGCAAGGAGAGAAGTCAGGAGGTTTTAATGAACTAATGTGGTAAACATGCCATCTAGTAACTCATGCTGGCCACTGTGCCGGCTGCTCAGGATACAAGTAAGAAAGACAGGGGACCTGCACTCAAAGAGCTCTTGGGCACTTCCGTTACAGTGTGACGGAACCATGGTGGTAGTCTGGCCTTGCTTCTTCCACATTCGATGCAGGACTCTGCATTGTCACATGCCCTCTGGAGGCTTGTCTGTAAAATGGAGATGGCAATGGCAGTGGCCATCATCCAGGGAGTGTTGTCTGAATTAAATGAACCAACATATGTAAAAGGGCCAAAGTCAGTGATAGAAACTTATCACTGAGCAGGTGCTCAATACAGGTTAGTTTCTGTTTCCCTGTAGTTATTCTGGGAATCCTCTAGAGCCTTATAAATTACAGAGTGATCTTCCAGCAGATTTCTCATTTGTGGATGAGTAGCATAGTGGATCCAAGGAGGCTGCCTGCGTTGTGGCTCCCTAACCACGTCACTCAGCACCAGACCACAGATTTCAGAGGGCGGGGCTTACAGGCGGCACCGGAAAGAGCCATGAATAATTAGGCACCTAATATACGCTTTTGGCTCCTGGTGAAGGAAAGACTGATTGAGGCTGATTTCTCCAAAAATTAACTTTTTTTTCTTTTCAAACCAAAGATCACATAAATTCATTTAACGTGAGGAGGCAGAGGGACTATGACAAAGCTTCTTATTTTGTAGATTAAGAAAATGAAGCCCAACTGAGAGAATTACCGGGAATTACCCAGCTAGTTTTGAGACCTCCAACCCAGAGATCCAAATATTCAGTGTCTCTGTCACTGTATCACTAGTTTCATAATGTTTGAAGAGGTGATGTCCTGAATTCTGTAATCAGTTGGATTCAGATATACATGAGACCCAGCTGTGGCTGCCTCTGCTGATTATATTATACACCTGGCAGTTGCATCTTGTGCTTTACTCACGTTTACGGACAGAAATGGAAGCATCTTGCAAAGCCCTCTTACTGGATCCATGGGAAAGCTAGGGACCGGTGTCCCAGGTAGGTTCCTCCAAAACCAACTTCGAGTCTTGTGTGAGACTTGTGGAGATGTGTATGCAAGGATTTTACTGGGGTGGCAGTCAGGATCAGTACCTACATGGAAGTAAAAGAAGGAGGAGCTAAAAATCCATGCAGTCCCAACAGAGGTCTAGGTAATTCTGTAGGGAGCCCAGATGCTGGAATGGCCCTGCAGAACTGTTCCAAATTGGGCATGGGGCCATGCCTTTGAGATATAAGGTTTATTTTTTTAAGGTTTATTATTTTTATTTTAAATTTATTTATTTAATTTTTTAAAAGTTTATTTATTCTCGAGAGACAGACAGAGACAGAGTGTGAGTGGGGGAGGGTCAGAGAGAGAGTGAGACACAGAATCTGAAGCAGGCTCCAGGCTCTGAGCTGTCACAGAGCCTGACACGGGGCTCGAACAAACTGTGAGGTCATGACCTGAGCCGAAGTCGGATGCCTAATTGACTGAGCCACCTACGCACCCCTTAAATGTGTTTATTTAAATTCAAGTTAGTTAACATACAGTGTAGTATTGGTTTCAGGAGTAGAACCCAGTGATTCATCACTTACATATGATACCCAGGGCTCATCCCAATGAATGCCCTCCTTAATGCCCAGCACCCATTTATCCCGTCCCCCCACCAACCTCCCTCCAGCAACCCTCAGTTTTTTCTCTGTATTTAAGAGTCTCTTATGGTTGCCTCCCTGTTTTTATCTCATTTTTCCTTCCCTTATGTTCATCTGTTGTATTTCTTAAATTCTACATATGAGTGAAATCATATGATATTTGTCTTTCTCTGCCTGACTTATTTTGCTAAGCATAATACACTCTAGTTCCAGCTACATTGTTACAAATGGCAAGATTTCATTTTTTTAATCACCTAGTAATATTTCATTGTATATATATATATATATATATAATCACAACTTCTTTTTAAAAAAATTTTTTTTAAGTTTATTTTTGAGAGAGAGAGAGAGAGACAGAGTGCAACCAGGATAGGGGCAGAAAGAGGGCTCCAGGCTCTGAACTGTCAGCCCAGAGCCCCACGTGGGACTTGTACTCACAAACTGCCAGAGATCATGACATGACCTGAAGTCAGATGCTCAACCGACTGAGCCCCCCAGGTGCCCCTATATATCACATCTTCTTAATTAACTGAGCCATCCAGGTGCCCCATCACATCTTCTTTATCCATTCCTCAGGTGATGGACATTTTAGTCTTTCCATAATTTGGCTATTGTTGACAGTGCTGCCAAAAAGATTGAGGTGCCTGTGCCCCTTCGAATCAGCATTTTTGTATCCTTTGGATAAATACCTAGCAGGGTGATTGCTGGGTTGTAGGGTAGTTCTATTTTTAATTTTATGAGGAACCTCCATACCGTTTTCCAGAGTGGCTGCACCAGCTTGCATTCCCACCAACGGTGCAAAAGTTTTCTCCTTTCTCTGCATCCTAGCCTCTGTACTCTTGCAATCACTGACCAGTTATTGAATATGAACCATCTTGGGCAAAAAGAAGAGACTTTGGGCTAGATGGATCTTTCAGCCAAAGACAAATTCCAGAGGGTTTTCAGCTGACAGCTGTCAGGCTCCGATGTTCCCGATAGCTGGAGTGCCTCTAGATGTATGCCAGAGGATCCATTGGTGCTTGGAGAAGTCAAATGTCTTGCTTAAAAACATTTGCCAAGCTAGTGGCAGACTTGGGCCTAGAATTTATGGGTCCCAGTCCATAGCTCTATTAGTTTCCCAAATTTCCAGGAGAAGACTTCATTTCCTATTTGAGCAGAATCTACATAGTACATCCAGGAGCACCCCTTCTCATTGAAGAACAATAGGGGGCAGGGAAAGAAAGCCAAAGCAATGAGGACAAGGCATTTCTTGGCTTTTTCTCCAGTTGTCCAGTGGCAGATACATTCCTTGGCATATACAAGAGTTCAGTGGGAATGAATAAAAGAGAGGTTTGGAGTGTGGCTCTAAACCCATACAGTCAGATCTCTGTTTGAACCACCAAAGAGTGTCTTAGTAGAAGTCTGTGTTGGCATCTCCCTGGGGGTACTGTTTCAGTGGAGAAGAGAATTTGGGTGAGAGAAGAGGGGAAGCAAAAGGCAGTAGTGGAGTGAGAAATTGGTGTTTCTTAGTCCCTATATTTTCATCTCAAAGAAGCTCTCCCATAGAGCACCTGTTAAGAAAGGAAAAAAAATACCCCCAAATCTGAAGCATTAATGGTATGGGGTGATGAAATTCTTTGCTTCAAAGGAGAGCTTTGGAGAACAAATCTAAGCTCCCACGATCTTTTAAAAAGAGCAAATTTGTTTAGAGCTGAAAGAAGGCTTTTGGCTATCTACACCCCCATCTAATCCTGACTCCTTAATTTCTTTTTCCTTTATACCTTCAATTGGACTCTTTCATTTGCTATAGCATTTAAACATATATATAAGAATATAAGATATTTAGAATAAGCCATCTTGATTTTTGAGACATTACCATCTCTACACTCTACTGGCAGAGAACATGATGTAAATGACTTGGGAGTCTGTGGGGGCACACAGAATCTCTTAGTTGGTACCTTTTCCCTGGACCTTTATGGGAGAAATCCAAGAGACTTATTTCTGCCTTGTTCTTCACTGTCCCCTCACAATGGGCAGATACTACCAGAGGGGATCATGGGCTGTCCCTCATCAGAAGCAGAAATAGGATTTCCACATGCACTTTGGGCAATTTTCCTTGCATGTCTCTTCTAATGATTTGGGGTAGGCTCTTTCCCTACTCTCCACCTTTCCACATTCCAGTCCAGAACCTGTATTTACAGTAGAGAACTTCTTTCATTGGTTTCTCTCCCCTCCCTCCTTTCCTTCCCCCTCTTGTCCTTCCTTCCAACATTTATTGAACTCCTCTTATATTCCAAACACCGTGCTAGTTACTAAGCAGGCTCAGTTATAATCAAGACGGGAATCCGCTTTCACGGCACTTGCCCTTAAAGCAGGCAGGCAAGCCATGCCAATCCAGTGTGATAGTCATTATGATGGGAACCTACAGGGTGCTAAGGGAGAACAGAAAAAGGGCACCAAACTTAATACAGGGCCGGTGGTAAGGATGGGTTGGTTGCATTCCCTGTGAGAAGGACAGTGCAGTTTGGCTTGAAGAATGAAAAAGTATGGCAGACAAATGCAGATGTTGAGAAGGAGGATGGTGGTAAGAGGTTTGTAGTTCAAAAGTATAACACAGCAAAAATGGAGCGGCGGGGGGGGGGGGGGAGACTGGTGAGCAGAAAATAGCCTAGTGTGCCCGGAGAGTCTCACATTACCTGACCTTCACATTCTCTGTAGATGTATCTACAGTTCACCATCTGTTTTTCTATGGCCCCCAAGCTAAGAATAATTCTTACCTTTTAAATATTTGGAAAGAGATGAAAAGAAGAATAACATAGTGGGACATATAAAGTGATATGAAATTCAAATTTCAGTGTCCAAAATCAAGTTTTCTTGGGCATAGGGCATGCACATTTGGTTGCATGTTGCTTATGGTTGCTTTCACACTAGAGTTGCAGAGTGAAGTAGTTACAGTGTAGACCATAAAGCTGGAAAGACCTAAAATATTTACGATCTGGCCCTTTACAGAAAAAGATTTCCTGATCCCCTCCAACCCCTGGTTGGGGCTTAGGGCTTGTAGTCCAGCAAACTTGGATTCAAACCTGAGTCTTCAACTTCTAGTGATGTGACCTTGAGCGAATTTCTTGAACTGTCTATATGCCAGTTTGCTTATTTGAAAAATGGTAATGATAATACTTCACAGGCTTGTGACAGTTGAAGGAGATATTGCTGTGTAAAGCTCATGAGACTTGGAAATGCTTGAATAAAATTATTTCTTGAAAATAGTTAATGACAGTTTCAGCCATTTGAAGATATTAATAGAATTTGTAATAAGATAAATATGAAACATCGTGAACTGCCATATTCATCGCCGAACTACTGCTTTGGGGATTATCAGTTAAAAAATATTTTCTGTTAATAGATAAATGGGGAAAGAGAAAGTCAGATTTGTGAGTGAGAAGAGAAAGCTGTGAATTGCCAGAACTCCTCAAATAATTATAGCTGAAATTGATTGAGAGCCTGCTATGACGTGTTGCTAAGTACTTTATGTGCATTGTTTTATCTGATCATCATCAGACGTATGGGGTAGCAACTCTCATCACTCAGCTTTGCATATGAGGAGACCAGGGTTTAGAGCAATTAAGTTAATCCAAGCCACACAGCCAGTAGGAGGCAGAGTCCTAACTTGAACCTGGAGTGGTCTGATGCCAAAGTTTCTGTCTCTACCACTGTGCTTTTGGAAAAAATCTCTTGTTAAAAACCAGGGACCCACATTTCAGGGCCCATAGCCGTGCCTGTGGCTGGCACATTGGAGCATCATTCTGAGCTGAGCTCTGCAGAATTGCCAATTGCTATGGCTACTGCCTTGGGTCCATCTAGGGTTAATTTCTCAGACTTCCCATGAGAATTGCAGCCAAGATTACTCCCTGAGGATTGTCCTATTAGGAGTGGTTCTGCATGTAATCTGTCTGTTACATGGCTATGGGGAGATGGGTATGACAAATGAGACAGAGTTTGGCTATGTGATGGGGATTAAATGTTATGTTTAATAAAGAAAATCTTTTTGGTTTTCAGGTATTATTTATTGACATGAGAATATGCTCACAAACTCTTCTACCAAAAACTAAAGCCATGCGATTGTTTCAGTTTTGTAAGCATGTGTGTATATGTATTTATTTTTTTAAAGGGTAGGGAAGGAATGTGCCAGGATGATGAGTAGTTTCTCCCTGCGGGCTGAGGGAATGATGGCGAATATTGTTATGATTATTATTTATCCATACTTTCTATTTCTGGAATTCTAAAACAATGTGTAATTGTGCAAAAAATAAGAAGACACATATTATAAGTGATATGGATCAATTTGCCAAAAAACTTTAAAAAAATCTTTAAATCTTTAATGCCATAATTTTACCCTGGTACTCCATCCTAAACACGGATTGACTGTAATATGTAGAGACATATGTTCATTTTAATATTATCTGAAATAGTGAAAAAATTTTTTTAAATGGTCTGAATGGCACAACCACTTTAAAGCATATTATGTAACCATGAAAGAAAATGTTTACAAATGGAAAATGCTTATGCTATTATAGTGTAAATAAAGCAGGGTATGAAATTGGACATACAATATGAACACAGTTCAGTGAAAGCTCAATGATCTATTTGGAAGGAAAAGACGGAAAGAAAACACATCCAGGTGTTAATGGCTCTGTATATAATTGGGGGGATTATATATTTTCTCCTTTTCCTGATTCTCTGCAGCTTCAAAATCTTCTTTAAAAAATGGATATTATTTCTATAATGAAAGCAAATAGGCCTTAAAAACACTGTTGAAGTTGGAAATCCACTGACTGGTGTTTAGTCTTAAAAACGTCCCCCTTCCTCCACACCCCACTGCATGACCCTTTATCTCTGTTGTCTCTTATGGTTAGTTGGATATTTTCCAGCTTAGTCTCCAGAAGCTTAATGAGAATGCAAAGAACACCAAGCTAGGAACCGGGAGATGTGGATTCTAGCCAGGGCCATGCCACTAACTCACTGCATACTCTGGGGTGAGTCCCTTTTTGTCTTGGGGCCACTGATTCTTTATAAAATGAGGAGAGCTAAGACTATATCAGGGGTTCTTGGCGACTGGGCTGAGAGGCAGTGAGAGGTCTCAGTGACAGTGTGTGCTCTCTGAAATCTGGATCCTTCTCCTCCAACACAGCTCAATACAAGTACTTCTGCTTTTATAGCTTCTTTATCGAGTTTACTGGAAAAATTTAAGTGAAGAATGATTCCAATGTTAAGTAAAGTTTCAAAACCACTGTACTGGGCAAACTATATTGTCTAGATCATTGCTTACAGAGTGTAGCTGCTGTTCATGTCTCTTATAATTTTTTTTTTATTGTGATAAGAAAACCTATAACATGAAATCTCTACTCTCAACAGTTTTTAAGTATACAGTATTGTGAACTATATGCACCTCATCGTATAGCAGATCTCTAGAACTTTTTCATTTTGCATGTGAAACTCTATTCTCATTGAATAACAACTTCCCATTTCTCCTTCCCACAGCCCTTGACAACCACCAGTTTACTTTCTGCTTCTAAGAGTTGGACTACTTTAGATCATTCACATAAGTGGGATCATGCAGTATTTATCTTTCTGTGACTGGCTTATTTCACTTAGCCTATGCCTCCAAGTTTCATCCATGTTGTCACATATGATGAGATTTCTTTCTTTTTAAGGGTTGACTAATATTTCATTTCATGTATATCTTCTACTTTCTCTATCCTTTCATCTGTTGATGGACTTTTAGGTTGTTGACACTTCTTGGTTCTTATGAATATTGCTGCAATGAACTTGGGAGTGCAAATATCTTTTCAAGATCCTGATTTTAATTCTTTTGTTGGGTATTCAGAAGTAGGATTGCTGGATCCTATTTTTAGTTTTGGGCGGCAACTCCGTTCTGTTTTTACAGCAGTTCTGTTTTCTGTGTCACTTTAAATTCCTACCAACAGGGTGCAAGTGTTCCAATTTCTCCACATCTGCACCAGAACTTGTTATTTTATGTTTTTCCCCCCCTTTATGTTGTGTGTTTTTTAATAATGGCCATCCTAACAGGTGTGAAGTGATATTTTGGTGTGGTTTTGATTTTCATTTCTCTGATGATTAGTGATTTTGAACATCTTTTCATATACCTGTCTGTCATTGATAGGTCCTTGTCTATTCATGTCGTTTGTCCATTTTTTTTAATGAGGTTACTTGTTTTTTGTCATTAAGTGGTATGGTATAATTAGATCTATTTTGGATATTAATCTCTTATAAGATGTATGGCTTGAAAATATTTTCTCCTATTCTGTAAATTGCCTTTTCACTCTGTTGATTGTTTTCCTTCCTGCATAAAACGCTTTTGGGTTTGATGTAGTCCCACTTGTCTATTTAAGCTTTTGTTGTCTGTGCTTTGGTGTCCAAGAACTCATTGCCAAGACCACTGTTATTCCCCCATGTTTTCTTTTAGGAGTTTTATAGTGTCAGGTCACACATTTAAGTGTTTGATACATTTGCAGTTGATTTTTGTGCATGATGTCAGGTAAGAGTCCCGTTCCATTCTTCTGCATTTAGACGTCCAGTTATCCCAGCACCATTTGTTGAAGAGACTATCCTTTTCCCATTATATAGTTTTGGCATCTTTGTCAAAGACCATTTGACCCTATAGGCAAGGGTTTATTTCCTAGATCTCTTTTCTGTTCACTGGTCTACATGTCTGTCCTTATGCCAGTACCATACTGTTTTGATTACTGTAGCTTTGTAATATGTTTTGAAGTGAAAACATGTGAAGCCTCAAGTTTTGTTCTGCTTTCTCAAGAATATTTTGGCTATTTGGGATCTTTTGTGGTTTCATATGAATTCTAGCATTGCTTGTCCTAATTTTGTAGAAAACAATACCGTTGGGATTTTTATAGGGCTTGCATTGAATCTATAGATTGCTTTGGGTAGTATGGATATTTAAACAATATTAAACCTCCAATTTATGAACTTGGAATCTCTTTCCATTTATTTATGTCTCCTTTAATTTCTTTCAACAATACTTCATAGTTTGCAGTGTATAAGTTGTTCACTTCCTTAGTTACATTTGTTACTAAGTATTTTATTCTTATTAATGCTATTGTAAATGGGATTGTTTTCTTAATTTCATTTTCAGGTTGTTGTTAATATATAAACACACTAATTTTTGTATGTTGATTTTGTATCCTGCAACTTTGCTGAATTTGTTTATTAGTTTCACAGGTATTTATTTTAACATTTATTATTGAGAGACAGAAAGACACAGAGCATGAGCAGGGGAGGGGCCGAGAGATGGAGACACAGAATCCGAAGCAGGCTCCAGGCTCCGATCTGGCAGCACAGAGCCCAACGCAGGGCTTGAACTCACAAACTATGAGATCATGACCTGAGCCAAAATCGGATGCTTAACCCACTGAGCCACTTAGGCGCCCCCAGATTTTTTTTTGTATGTGTAATCTTTAGGGTTTTCTACATATAAGATTATCTCATCTGCAAATAGAGATTATTTTACTTCGTTCTTCCTAATTTGGATGACTTTTATTTCTTTTTCTTGTCTAATTGCTCTGGCTAGGGTTTCCAGTACCATGTCAAATAGAAATGGTGAGATTGGGTATTCTTGTCTTGTTCCTCATCTTAGATGAAAAGTTTTTTGTTTTTCACTGTTGAGTTTTTCACTATAGACTTTGCACATATGGTCTTTTTTATGCTGAGATCATTTGTTTCCATTTTTAGTTTATGGAGTCTTTTTATCATGAAAGGATGTTAAATTTTGTCAATTGCCTTTTCTTTACCTATTGAGATGACCATGTGATTTTTATCCTTGTTTTATTAATGTGTTGTGTCATGTTGATTGATTTTTTTGTATGTTGAATCATCCTTATATTCCAGGAATAAGTCCCATTTGGTCCTGGTGCATTATCCTTTTAAGATACTGTTGAATTTGGATTGCTAGTATTTTATAGAGGAGTTTTGCATCTATATTCAACAGGGATATTGGCTTGTAGTTTTCTTTTCTTATAATGTCTCTGTCTTCACTATCAAAATAATGCTGGCCTCATAAAATGAGTTTGGAAGTGTTCTCTCTTCTTCAATTTTTTTGGAAGTGTTTGAGGAGGATTGGTGCTAATTCTTCTTTGAATGTTCTCTGTGGTCCCCAGGTATCCAAAGTATGCAGTTCCATAAGAACTCTAAGTCAGGCAAAACAGAAATCAGTCCTTCCAATAGCCCCCTGAAAAGCTGGAACATTAGATCCACATTTCACTCTTTTCTTTCCTTCTCAAGGGAGATGCCACAAGAGTGCCTACTTCTGATCATGGTGAACTGTTCCGGTTTCTTTCTGTGGTATTACAAATCCCACAGAGTTTCATAGACTGCTGAACTCTCTTTTGTTCCCTGAGGCCCCCAGGCATCCAAGGTATGCTGGTTCTCCATCACCTTTCCACATCAGGCAGGACAGAAACCAGTTCCACCTCAGGCAGCCCTGTGAAAAGCTGAAACATTGGACATACATTCCACTCTTCTTTTTCCTTCCTAAGGGAGAAACTGTGAGTTGGACTTTTCATCTTACTTGCAAACTGTGCTGGCTTGGGAGAGGCAGATGTGGTTGCAATGAAATGGCTTTACGTACCCACTTCAACATAACTGTTCTTGGCTTTGAGATAGCCTGGGGGTATTGCGATTTCCTAACTGATTTCTGGAGCTCTTGTAAAGGCTTTTTGGATCATATATGTTGTTGCTAAGTCAAGAAATGAAGTCTGGCACTTTCTATTCTGCCATCTTGCTGATGTTGCTTTCTCATGTGAGAAATGAAAGCTTGCTCATACTGTAACTCATGTGCAAAGGCACACACCTCCTAACCTGTGATTCTCCTACCTCTGGCCCCCTTCTCATTTCTATAATCCTTCCACTGAAGTACCCTCTCCCCCAATATTGTCTAGCCAGTCACCTCTGAGGGTTCATGATTAGATTTACTGCTACCTGTAGACCTAAGTCATAGGGACCCCCTCACTGAGCTTTGCTTTGGAGGGCTGCACATATGACAAGCACAACAGATTTATTCAAGAACACCTCTGTAGCTCAGGATCTATTGTTGAAGACTGACACGCACAACTCACTTTAATTCTATATATCTACTATCATGAATAATACCTTTCAGACCTCAAAGAAAAACTCCTTTACATCTCTTGTTGTATGTCCTCTTTAAAGACTTGTGGTTTGTGCCATTGCAATATCTCAGATAATCTCCACTTGAGAATGTGGGGAGTATTTATTTTTTCCCAGTTTTACTGATATAAAATTTACATATAACTTTTTTTTAAGTTTTTTTTTACATTTATTTATTTTTGAGAGACAGAGACAGAGTACAAGTGGGGGAGGGGCAGAGAGAGAGAAGGAGACACAGAATCCAAAGCAAGCTGCAGGCTCAGAGCTGTCAGCACAGAGCCTGACATGGGGCTCGAACTCACAAACTGTGAGATCATGACCTGAGCCAAAGTCAGATGCTTATCCGACTGAGCCACCCAGGCACCCTGGTATATCTCTCTCTCTCTCTCTCTGTCTCTCTCCATCTATCTATTTTCTATCTCTATATTTATACCTATATCTCTCATATCTTCTTTATCTATTCATTCATTGATATATACTTCCATATCTTGGCTATTGTAAATAACTCTGTAATGGACATGGGGTTTCAGATATCCTTTTGGGATGGTGATTTTGTTTTCTTTAGATATATACCCAGAAGTGAAATTGATGGGTAATATGGTAGTTCTTTTTCAATTTTTTGAAGTTTATTTATTTATTTTCAGAGAGAAGGCATGCACACAAGTGGGGGGAAGAGTAAATAGAGACAGAAAGAGAGAAAGAGAATCCCAAGCAGGCTCTGCACTGTTAGTGTGGAGCCCAGTGTGGGGTTGGAACCCATGAATCATGAGACCATGACCTGAGCCAAAATCAAGAGTTAGACACTTAACTGACTGAGCCACCCAGGCACCCTATTTTTAATTTTTTGATGAACTTTCATACTGTTTTCCATAGTGGCTGTACCCATTTCCAATCTAAACAGTATACAACGGTTCCTTTTTTTTCTACATTCTCATCAGCTCTTGTTGTCTTCTGTCTTTTTGATAGTAGCCATCCTAACAGGTTTGAGGTGATATCTCATTGTGGTTTTGATTTGCATTTCCCCAATGATTAGTAACATAGAGTGCCTTTTTATGTACTTTTTGCCATTTAAATATCTTCTCTGGAAAATGCCTATTTAGATACTCTGTCCTGTTTTAAAATGGATTATTTAGGGTTTTGTTTTGTTTTGTTTTGTTTTTGCTATTGAATTGTATAAATTCCTTTTATACTTTGTGTATTAACCCTATATCAAATGTGTGCTTTGAAAATGTTTTCTCCAGGGGTGCCTGGGTGGCTCAGTCTGTTGAGTGTCTGACTCAGCTTAGGTCATGATCTTGTGGTTTGTGAGTTTGAGCCCCCACATTGGGCTCACTGCTGTCCGCCTGTTAGTGAAGCACCTGCTTCAGATCCTCTGTCCCTCTCTCTTTCTGACCCTTTCCCGCTTATGTTCTCTTTCTCAAAAAATAAATAAAACATTAAAAAAAATAAAAATGAAAATGTTTTCTCCCATCTGTATGTCTTTTTTTTTTTTTCATTTTGTTGATCATTACTTTTTCTGTAGAGATGTCTGTGGGGGAATATTTGACCAGCAGACGCTCTCAGATGAAGGAATGGCAAATTAGTCAACTTGTCAATTCTTTTCAGATAGCTCAAATGTGATAGATTCTTGCTCAATAAACAATCATTTCCTAGAGGTGTATAGGATCCCTTTTCTTGCATCTCTGTCTTCTAGTGGGGTTCCAGAAGAGTTATTTGTGGCAGATGGAGAACATTTTGTAATAGTTAAAATTCATATTACTCTTTTTTTTAAATGTTTATTTTTTTATTTTTGAGAGAGAGAGAGAGCGAGCGAGCAGGGCAGGGGCAGAGAGAGAGGGAGACACAGAATCCAAAGCAAGCTCCAGGCTCTGAGCTGTCAGCACAGAGCCAGATGCAGGGCTTGAACCCACAAACTGTGAGATCATGACCTGAACCGAAGTCGGATGCTCAACCGACTGAGCCAGCCAGGTGCCCCAAAATTCCTATTAGTCTTAATATTGTATATAGGTAGGTCTAGAAGTAATATTTATGAAATGTGACATTCATTTTTACCTTACTTTATGGGTTTAGGTATTGTTTTAAAAATGGTAAAAAATAAATAAAGGGGCTTAAGAAGTACAAACTTCAAGTTATAAAATAAATAAGTCATGGAGATGAAAAGTACAACATAGGCAATATAGTCAATAAAATTGAAATAATGTTGTATGGTGACAGATGGTGACTATATTTATCATGGTGAGCATTAAGTAATATAGAGAATTGTCAAATCCCTGTGTTGTAAGCCTGAAACCATTATAACACGGTGTGTCAATTATACTTCAATAATAAAAAAAAAAGTAAGTAAAAATGGTGAAGATGATGTGATAATTTACACAATGAAATTAAAAGTATGTAAAGTTTTCTTTGATATTTTGTCACATGTAATCCCATTACTGTGTTTGATTATACCTAAAATTCACAAATCTTTATAAATCTAAGTATTGGTCTAATAATTTTGTTGACAATTCCAGTTGCTGCTGCCTGTAAAGAGTGAGATGTTCCAAATTGAAATAAAAAAAAAGTGGGAACTGCAGCGGCCCAGGAATGAGTGCATCATTTTGCATTGCTACTAAAGAATAAAGGTTATGTGACAATCTTAATCATGATCGCATAACTAAAGATTTTGCCAAAACAAAGAAAGAAGAATAAACTTTGTGGAATTAGTATATAGTAATTTATAAATTATGTATGCTTTTACCTTCTCAACAAACCTCAACCACTAGTAAGTAGAACTTTCAGACATATACAATAATTCAATCCTGTTATCTTTGATATCTTGCTTATTTCCAATCATATAAAAGCTATAGCTTTACATATATTTTTAGATTTTTGTGTCTATCAATATATAGTTAACCTTTTACTGTCTTGATTATAAATTTCAAATATTGAGTCATATGGCATGTGGGCCTCTAGGTTTATCTTTGTCCTGAACCCACAAATGTTTGGGGCCATCTTGAATGGGTTATGGTGTGATGGCCAACACTTGCTGGGCCACTGTGGCATGCGGATGAGCATGTGATTACAATGTGGAGATACACTTCAACAGCCTGCTGATCATGACTCAGGAGCTATTTGAGGAGTCCTCAAGAAGCACAGTGCCCAGTTCACAGAAGGTGGATGGAGAGAGGGGAATGGGCTGAAGTTTCTGGCATGTTATCTTCAGGTCACAGAGTGTTTATCTTTATTTACATAAAGATCTTTTGGTCGTCTCATGACTGTTGCTCTTTGGTCAAGCAACTGCAGAATGGCTAATGACACAAGCCCAACTGTAGGTTCATCACTGTTGAAAATACTGGGTACAGGTGCCCGGATGGCTAGTTGGTTAAGTGGCCTAATCTTGATTTCCAGCTCAGGTAATGATCTCTCGGTTCCTGAGATTGAGCCCACATTGGGCTTTGTGCTGACAGTGGGGAGACTGCTTGGGAATCTCTCTCTCCCTCTACTTCTGTCCCTCACTGGCTTTTTCTCTCTTGCTCTCTCTCTCTCTCTCTCTCTCAAAATAAATAAACATTAAAAATTAAAAGCTTTAAAATACCAGGTTTAAGAAGGTTTGATTGGTATCTATACCAATTTACATTTTCATAATAAATTTCAACACTATCTTTGTTGATGAAAGAGAGCTCTCAGAATCTTCATGATTTTAACTGTTGCACATTTTTGAACAGTTTTAAAAATTGTTTGGATTTTTTTATCACCTACTTGTGAAAGAAAAAATTTCTTCTTTGTAGTAATTATTAAGTATTTGAAGAGATTATTAGTTTAAGAACCTTTATCAAAGACTGCGTGTAGTTATTTCAAGCATAAAAAAAATCTGATAATGAAGATTTAATTATAAGTGCAAACTCCAGTCTTGCATTATAATTTATGAAAATAATTTTAAGTTTTCTATAAATTCTAAATTTATAATCATTTACAATATTTTCAAATTTTTATATCATGATTATAATAATGAAAAGATGTTTTCTAAAACCAATGCCATATTTCCATATACCAAGCCCCTAAATCTTCTCTAATATATTTCAGTGTGCTTTATAAATATCAATTTCTATGTGTGCCATAACATTAAAAAAAAAAGTTGGAATCCATGTTTCATCTGATAAACAACATTGGCTGCACTTTGAGGACACCAGATGAGCTTTATAAAGTACTCGGCCAGTACTCAGTCCAACCATGAAAGTCTGATTCAATTGGTCTGGGGTGGGAGTTAGAAACTCTGTGTTCTGTTTGTTCTGGGAGTAGATCTGAATGTTAGAGTGGCCAGCAGAACTTAGAAAACACAGATGCTTGAGCTTCATTTCAGACTATTGAGTCAGACTATCTGGACCACAGGATCAGGACACCATATTTTCTCAAATATTTGAGGTGTTATCCTGCCCTCTCCTTCCATTTTATAACAAGACTCATTGCTCAGCCCTCCAGTAGAAGACTGTGAGTTAGAATCCAATGATATGACAGCTCAGAGCCTGGAGCCTGCTTTGGATTCTGTGTCTCCATCTCTCTCTGCCCCTCGCCTCCTCTTTCTCTCTCTCTCTCTCTCTCTCTCTCTCTCTCTCTCTCTCTCTCTCTCAAAAATAAATAAAACATTTAAAAAAAGGATAAAACAAGCATGACTGGGCCTTACCCCAGACCAAATTAAATCAGAATCTCCAGAGATTGGACCTACATACTGCCTTTTTTTTTTTTAAGCTTCTCAGATTATTTTAATGAATAACCAAAATTGAGAACAGTTGGCTTAAAGGCAAAGTGCAGGATTTGATTTCCAATTACTTCCCTGCTTATGTTTCGCGACTCACACTGTTCTACTTAGTGTCCGGTGTCTGTACCCATTCCTAACTCTGTGGTTCTCATCAACTGCACGATTACCCATTCTTCCTTCTTTCATAAGCCATCTCAACTTTTCTCATCCAGCTAACGACTCACTATGTCTGCAGAGCCTCCCTTTATTGCCCTAGCTTCCAGTGACTGCTTCTTCCGTGATTTCCTCTAATTTTAACACTACAGCTATCAGTGAGAGCAAGAACAATGCTGGACCCATCTCTGTGTCCCAACACAAGCAGTGTGTATTCACAGCAGTAGTTTAGGAAATACTTGCTGTGGCTGACTGTGCTTCCCTCAGGGAAGGTGGAGGCAGAGAGCAACTAAAGGGATTCAAACTCTCCACCTCTATTTTCTTTCTTTCCATTTGAGTCATCTTTAGAGTGAAGGTGTGAGTCCAGGCTATTGGATATGGATCTTTTATTGGCAGGGTTTACCATTTTACCACCGTTATTCCACTTCCATGTCATGGTGAGAAGATCTTAGATCAGGTGCTGTGTTCATTATAATGACAAATAGCTAAAGCCAGAAATCACTTGGAATTAGACCATAGCTGGGAAATATACCTCTTGATCTTAGATCTCCTGTGGCATCTTCTAAACATAACTTGATGTTCTCCTCCTTGGAATAGGAATGTGAGCTCTATCCCAAAACTCGTGTGAACCATTTTGATCTTCATCCATTCACTTCTTCATAACTCATTTGTTGAGTACATTGTGTCCAAGCCCTGCATCAGGCCCCATGAAACTTCTGTAGGGCCTGCTAGCTAAGTGCCTACAACTTTCAGAGCTGGGGTTTAAGGAGTAACAGAATAGCAGTTCCTTAGGAAGATTTCCCCTACTCATTTAATTTTTTTTTCATTTTATTTTAAACTCATTTTAATTTATTAGTGAAACACTGTAGCTAAATTATGCAGGCTAAGCACATCTAGAAAAATGAAACCTTTACCTGAAATAAAAAATGTAATCTTTGCAAATGTTTATGAATGCAAGATAAATAAATCCATATTCATGCAAACACAGAACTATAAATAGAAGGCACATGCATATGTGATATGCATTGCTAATGCATATGCAGACCCTTGTAACATGTCCATTTCAACACTAAATATTTAAATTCTCCTTAAAGATGCCAACAACTTGCCAATTCATGATAATTTCATTCCACTCTAAAACCTTACAACAGTTCCAAGTATAACTGGTTCATAATTTTCAGTGCTGATATTGAAGCCCCAAGTTAGGAATTGGATAATTACTCTGTAATTACATGGTTTTGGTATCTATACACACTGATTGTGGCTGAAAAAGGTCTTGGTTCATTTTGTGTATTTATAAATTATTAACCTGTTTTGCTGGAGTTCTTGAATTTGCATTCATATATTCAAGTAATGTCTCATTTTATGAGCATTTGCCCATGGCTAAAAAATAATAGTCTAATGAAAAAAAAAACCAAAAACAAAAACCCAAGTCATTGGTCTTTGCTTTACAATGTTTCTGAGAAGTGAATCTCATTTTAAAATTGTCATTTTTAATCTCTAGATCTTTTGGTGAACTAACCAGTTCATTCGAATTTGGGAAGTTGATCCTGTTGTTTTTTTTTTTTTTTTTTTTTTAAGATTCTGGGACTGTGACTTAGTCACTGCATGTATAATTCCAAGAAAACTTTAAAAGGAATTTACACAGAGCTCTACTGGAAAAATAAGCAAAGCAGAATGGCACCCAGCTTTGATGTTGTCACTGTCTTGTATAAAGGCTATCTGTAGCTTCTGTTTGATCGCTACCCTTTCTACCTTTGGGGAACCATTCTTCTTTCCTGGTGTCTTGTGTGGTGGAAAAGCCAACAAGGTGCTCTGCCACCCCCAGGCAGAAGATAAGGCAGCTCACACTGACCAATCCCAGGGTTATACCTGGGAGTTTGAATACTCAGGGGGATTATGGGGGGGGGGGGATGAAAAGTGGGACCGAAGCATTGTGTAGAGATGACCCTAATGCTTACAATCCCAAAGAGGCTATGATAACTGATGTTTCCAAAGTGTTTTTCTTAATGTTTTCCTTAGACTGGATCACTTTTTACATCCTTTCAATACATTCCTTTTTTCCAAGGGTTGAAGTCTTATGTTACACTGAGTTTGTCTGTGATGTTTGCAATCCAAGAACCCTAAGAGAACTTGGAATTTCTGAGATGATCATAGATTCATGGAGATTTTATATCTAGAGTACACCCAAGGGATCATTTGGTCCAACCATCTCATTTTACAGATAAAGAAATAGAAGCCCAGAAAAGATAGCTGACTTGTCCAAGGTCATACAGATACTTGGTGGCAGAGCAGGAAATAGAATTAAGTTCGTTCAGTTGTACCAGTGTACATTGTTGGAGTTAGATCCATAGATTCTAAAGACATGAGAAAACTTAAAGGAGAGCCTGGGTCCATTTATCCAGTTTAGATAATGTATTATCACTAACTTATAGGTGAGCTGAGACTCCAAACATTTGAAACTTGCCTGGTTTTGTAGATATCAGATGCCCATTTAAAATCCATGCCCATTCAGATTTTCCTTTGGGGAACTATCTCTCCCAAACTCTCAATCCATGTGGTTGCAGTGGGCTGATCCTTCCAGGGATAGATACACGAACCAGGTCTGGCTAATCAAAACACTTCATTTCTTTGGCCACAGTTTTTGGTGATTATGACCACAACTCTGACACGGAAGCCAAGGAGCCTCCTCCCTGGGGCTTTTGTTACAACTATTGAGAGAGAGGAGTTCTCCTCTCAATAGTCTAAATTAGTGTCTAAAAAGAAATAAATGACATATTCAAATTAGATGTCTCAAGGAAGGTCTATTTACAAAGGGACTTTTAACATGAGTGCTAGGAGAGATATCCTAGGTATCCTGAGGCCAGTAAGAGAAGAGCTGTCTCCCTCAGGCAAAGGCATGATGGGAAGAGTAGTTGTAAGTAATCAAACAGGAATAGTTATGTAAAATAGATCACTTTGGTCATGAGATATAAAAAATCCAGCCTGACCTTTGAGGAAGGGAGCCAGCTGAATGAACACCTTGCCCTCATTCTCTTTCCTCTCTCCTCCTGCCATCGCTTACTATTGGTCAAATCTCACCAAAACACAGGAATCTTTTGACGTCATCCATACATGACAGCCTTCCAGGGCACAAAGCAGTGTGGCTAAGGGTGGAGAATAGAAAGGGGCAAGTTGGAAGAGATCTGGTATAAGTAGAGAAACTAAGCAGAGGAAATGAATTTTTTTCTTTTTTTGGGGAATCTTCTCAGGGTTTTTCCCCAGCTTTTTTGAGGCATAATAGACAAACTGTAAGATGTTTAAAGTATACAGTGTAATGATTTGATATATATTTACATTGTGAAAGAATTTCCCTCTCCACTGAGTTAATTAGCACATCCATTGCTTCACATATTAACCCCCCTCCTCTTTTTTTCTTTTCTTTTTTTTTTTTTTTTGCTTTTGGTGGTGAGAACATTTAAGTTCTACTCTCAGCAAATTTCAATTATGCAATTATGTAATACAGTGTTATCAGGTAGAATCAGGTATAATACTTGGATCCTCAGACCTTATTTTATAAGTGGAAGTTTGTACCCTCTTACCAAACTCTATTTCCCCCACCCATCAGCTCCTGGTGGTCGCTTTTCTACTCTCTGGTTTGATGAATTTGACTTTTTGTTTTTTTTGTTTTTTTTTTAAATTTTTTTTTCAACGTTTTTTATTTATTTTTGGGACAGAGAGAGACAGAGCATGAACGGGGGAGGGGCAGAGAGAGAGGGAGACACAGAATCGGAAACAGGCTCCAGGCTCCGAGCCATCAGCCCGGAGCCTGACGCGGGGCTCGAACTCACGGACCGCGAGATCGTGACCTGGCTGAAGTCGGACGCTTAACCGACTGCGCCACCCAGGCGCCCCGAATTTGACTTTTTGAAAAGAACATTCCACACATAAGCAATACTGCATAGTATTTGTCTTTCTCTGTTGGGCTTATTTCACTTACCAGAGTTCTCTTTGTTCATCCATGTTGTCACAAATGACAGGATTTCCTTCTTTTCTAAGGTTGGATGATTTTCTTGTATGTATGTATGTATGTATGTATGTATGTATATATGTGTATGTGTGTGTGTATGAAATGTATACGTACATGAAAAAGACTCTGCCTTGGTATAGGAACTTCAAAAAATTTTAGCCATGTTATTTATTTTTTCCAACTGCATAATCCCTTTCCCTTTTTTGAGGATCCATATATCAATTTGGATTGATTGTAGCTCATGTGCTCCAACTCCAGGAGCAATCACTGAGAATTCTAAGGCTTGAGAGAGCCTCCGAGAGCATCTAGAATAATCCTTGGATTTTATAGATGAGGAAACTGCAGGCCAGAGCAACACAGTAACCCCGTAAAATAGGCATTTTCATCCCATTTTACAAATGAGGAAGGACGGGAATCACAAAAGTTAAACACATTGCTGTAAGCCACACAGCCAGTTGGTGGTGGGGCGGGGCTGAAGCTCATATGTGTCTGCTTCAAGTGGTCTTTTAACTGAACCATTTCAGTTGAACCCCTGGGACATCATTTCAACTCCCGACATGCAAAAGTTGGGTTTTGTGCAGTGTAAAGGATCAGCCCACCGACCCTAGAGTTGGGGGGAGGGGCGAGAGTAAAGATGAGCAATTTGGCAGTGTTTACTTTCCTCTCTGTTAGAGTCCTTTCTCAGCAACTTCTGAATAGTTAACCATATAATGGCTGACACGAATTCCATCCTGGCCACTGAGTTATTGTCACCTAGGGTCCTACTAATCTAGCTGTCCTTTGAGTATGTTTGATGGTATTTTCACTCCTATGTAAGTTTTTCTGTCTTTATTAGAGCACATTGTTTGTTTTTCATCTTTCTGAAGCCACTTTGATTCCAGTTTAGCAATTCCCCCCAGAAAACTTTTGTTGGCATTTGAAAATTCCAGTTTGAAATGACTATGCTTTTTGTGAACCTGGTACATCTTATCTTTTATCGTAATGACTCAATTAGTTCCCCGTCCATAGCTCAGACTATGAACACATTTAAGGCAGAGATTCTGTTTTCCATCTTTGTTTCTCCAGAATTAACACAACACCTGACCCCAAGTGTGTCTTCATATTTATCAATGTGAATAGACCTATGGGACATACTCAGCTACAGTCAAGGTCTGGTCAATGTAATAAACACAGTAGTGGTGTGCTCACTCCCAGGAGTTGTACACTGTTAGACCTTCCTCATTCTAGAGGTGCAGGCACTGAGACAGCTGTTGAAATGAACTGCTCAAGATCACAGAGCTGTATTTTAGCGAACAGAATTTAGGATGGATCCTTTCTTGTCCGTGGGGCCTTTTTACAGCAACTGTGGTTTTCAAATACCTTTTTAGCTATAAAATGGGATTTTGTTGAAATAAAATGGGATTCAGCCCACTACATCAGATTGTTAGAAGTAGAACTGCTTTGACTGTTATCGATGGTGGTGTTGGCAGGGGGAGAAGGAAGCAGACGGAAGACTTGGCACTGTGGCTGCGGCTGCCAGCTACCCAACCTCTCTCTGCCTCTAGTCCTTGGAAGGGTTCCGTGGAATACAGTTTGAAAAACACCGTGCTACGCTCTGCCCCCTTGCTTCTTGACTTAGCTCTATAAATAGCTAAACAAATTCACAAGGAAGAAAGCAAAATCATGCATACATTCACTGCCCACAGCAACTCTTCTAAGCAGGAAGTTTTGCCCACTTGGTAACCCCAGCAGGGATCAGAGGAGCAAGTGTCATTTTCAGCTGCGCAGCACAAAATGCCCATTCTTGCACTTTGAGCAGAGGCAGCACAGCTGGGCGGGGCTCCCATGGCCCGTCTGCTGGGCTGTATCTCACAGGAAGTAGTGAGCTCTTCAGAGATAAGTTTCACTGGGGAACAAAGAGGGATTTTGTTCACTGGCTCAAGAATGATGCACTGAACCTGGACTTGGCTTTTCAATTCATGTAGCTGGAAACAGGGCAAAAACGACCCAATCTGCTTATTTTTTCTCCTCCCCAAGTCAGGCAGAGTGGCCCCCTCTTCTTGTCTTCCAAAGAGGCTTAGAGAGCACTATCTACCCTTTTCTTTTCTTTTTTAAATTTGTTTTAATGTTTCTTTATTTTTGAGAGAGAGAGAGACAGAGCACGAGTGGGGGGAAGGCAGAGAGAGAGACACACACAGAATCTGAAGCAGGCTCCAGGCTGTCAGCATAGAGACCGTCGCAGGGCTTGAACTCATGAACTGTGAGATCGTGACCTGAGCCGAAGTCAGCCGTTTAACCGACTGAGCCACCCAGGCGCCCCAACCCTTTTCTGTACCAATCATTTCCACTACCCCACCACACTCCCTGAAATCAAGCTTGAATGTTTATAATCGTGCTTATTTCACGCATTTTTTCCCCCTTTGGGAATCTGGGCAGTTGAGCATATTGACAGTAAGATGCTACAAATGGTGGGAGCCATTGTTAAAGGGTTTGAACCCAATCGTTCCAGCAAAGTATCACAGAGTCGCAGTGGCAGAGCCTTTTCATTTTTGGGGAAACATGCTCTTGAATGAAAAGGGACAGGCCTGGGTTTGACATTCAGATTCCGTCAACTGGACCTTGAGCAGTTTTCTGACTTCTCTGTGCCTGACTGTCCTCATTTGCAAAGTGAGAATAATGATATCCCGCTCCTGTTTCAGAGATGAATTCTAGAGAGTAGGCATGCTCTAGGAACGTCCCGCAGCAAGGTAGTGCCGAGGGTATACAGGCAAGGCTCAAGACATACCCTCGGAAGCTGGCCTGCTCATGTGGCAGATGCCTGACCCTCAGCTTTGTGTCTCCATCCTAGCTTCAGCGCACAAATATGACCACATCTGACTTTCCAGAAGTTGTACATTTCCTGTGAGATAATGAGGTGTGGTATGGAGGCAGGCAGGATTTATATGGCAGTTAAATGTAGTTTGGTATCAAAAATATGATTGCATTATTCACTGTGGCATAGCAAAGATCACCTCTGCCCCCTTGCTTTTGGCTGGATCAGCAGATATAGACCACGATTAAGGAAACACTGTCAAGTATTTCTTTATAGTTTAATTTCCCTCTTACTCTCCACTGCCTGCAATGTCCTTGCCTTTGGAAAAGTGGCAGAATAAACATGGCCTTTCTTTCTTTCTTTCTTTTTTTTTTTTTTTTTTAAGTCAGTTTGTCCTTCCTGCTTTTAGGGAATGATTTAGGGATACTGATTGGCTCTGGTGGTGGCATATCGTCTTTGGCTTGTTGCATGTGGGAATAGGGTGGCGAGGTAGGAACTGAGAGTCTCCACCCAAAGCAAACTAAGGGCCTTTTGGCAGCTGAGAAAGTCCTGAGATGGGGAGACCACTGCCTCCTTAAGCAGCCAATTTCGTTCATGAAATGCTCTCATCATTGGAAGCAAACACTTTCTAATAATCAGAGAAGCTCCATGATGGGTTGGGTCAAATGTGGATTATGGGCTTTTAGTCCAAGGAAGTGGTTACATATAAACTGAATGTGACCTTTTCAGGGAAGCTAACAGAGGGATTCCTGCATGAAGATCAGGCAATCCTGGGTTTGAATATTAATTATGCCATTCTCTTCCCTAAACTCTGAGTCTCAGTTTTCTTGTATGTAAAATGGGGCTAATAATGTTTACCCACTGTATTTTTTTCCGGGGATAAATTGAGATGGTCTCTATAAAATGCTTAGCATGTATGATAGGTCCTCAATTAACAATGTTTTCTACTTGTTTACTTGTTTAGAGACATAGGTCTTGGATCTTTGGAAGAGTAAACATCTTTATCGATGGAAAGAATTTGTAATGGAAGATTTCAGGCACTGTGGGAAATGGGCGGGGAAATCATTTTGGGAATGGTAATATGAGCACCTTTGTCTGAGGTCAAGCTTCAATGCCAGAGAATAATTCATCTTAATGTTCTAGGTCAATGTGGGGTCATGTGAAGCTTAGGAAAGCATCAGTTGCCCAGATGGTCAATGTCTCTGTTGAGGGATTGGGGTGTTTACAGTAGCAGTGATACCATGGACACGGATTAGATTGGATCGGAGGCAAGGTGGGAAGTGGTGAGAGGCAAGCATCCAGGATTTTGTGAATTTAGTAAAGTTTTCTTCTACTTTTGAGAGAGAACAACTCTCTTTGGTGTTCTTGCATTATAACACTATCCACAGGAAATTTTATACTGACCTGTATCTTCTCTAATAATCTGTGAACTCTGTGAAGGTGGGAACAGTGGTCTATTTACCTTTGTACTTCTAGCCTTTATCACAGTGGTTGATCCAGAAGCACTTGATGAATCGCTGTGCAACTGCTCTGAAAGTTCAGAGGGTAAGTTGGAGTGTCGAACTGCATTTGCATCTTACGTCTGCCACTACCTATGTACTTGTGAGTAGGTTAGTCACTTAACCTCTAAATGCCACAGTTTCCCCCTCTATAAACTGGGGACAATAATTGTAGCTATGGTGTTTGAGGACACAGGGTGGTTAAATAGTAGGAGCAAAACATTTAAATTAACCTTGGAAAATAATGAGAGTTTAATAAGATTAGTGATAATGTTGTTGTAATGGTAAGACTCCAGAGGGCAGAACTGGGACCAAAAGTTAACATCAACATGAGGAATATTTCAGCGCAAGATAAATAATTTTCTAATGAGGGAGGGGTTTTCTGAAGGCTGAATAGGCTGCCTTAAGAAGGTGTGAATTTTGGTAACCAGAACAGCATGGTAGTGATGTACAGATAAACATACAGAGAATAGAATAGGATGCAGAGTCTAGATATAAACCAATACACATATGGTCAATTGATTTTTGACAAGGGTGCCTTACCATTTAATGGGGAAAGAATAGTCTCTTTAACAAATGGTGCAAACAACTGGATACATATATACAAAAGAATGAAGTTGGACTCTTACCTTACAAAATCAACTCAAAAGGGAACAAAGACCTAAATATAAGATATAAAACTATAAAGTGATTAAAAGAAAACATAGGGTTAATCTTCATGACTTCGACTTTGGTAATAGTTTCTTAGACATGACTGCAAAATCATGAGCAACAAAAGAAAAAATAAAGAGATTGGACTTCATCAAAATCAAAAACTTTATTTTATCCAAGGACACTGTTGAAAGAGTGAAAAGAGACCATGAGAAAAGACATTGGCAAATCATACACCTGATAAGTGTCTGGTATCCATAATATGTAAAGAATCCTTATAACTCAACAACAAAATGACAAAGAGTTCAGTTAAAAAGTGGGTGAACGACTTAAATAGACATTTATCCAAGAAGATCTACAAATGGTCAACAAGCACATGGAAAAATGCTCAATGTCATTAGTTGTTTGAGAAATTTAATCAAAAGCATAACAAGTTACCACTTCATACCCACTAGGATGGGTCTAATTAAAAACAACAGAAAGTAACAGGGGTTGACAAAGATGTGAAGAAATTGGAACCTTCATATATTGCTGGTGGGAATGTAGAATGGTGCTGCTATGATGGGAAAAAAGTTTCATGTCTCCTTAATAAGTTAAACAGAATTATCATAGGAAACATCAACTCCACTCCTACATATATATTCCAGATAATCGAAAAAAAATGTTCAAATGTTCAAAAAATGTTTGTAAGAATATTCACAGGAATATTCCAATATTGGAATATTATTCAGCTATAAAAAGGAATGAAGCATAAAACATGATAATACATGGACGAACCTTGAAAACATTATACTGAGTAAAAGAAGCCAGACACAAAGACCCCATAGTGTATGATTCCATTTATATGAATCGTCTAGAACAGGCAGATCATAAAGGCAGAACACTGATTAGTGGCTGTGGGGAAAGAGGTTATGGGGAGTGACTGCTTATGGGGTATGGGGTTCCCTTTTGGGGAGATAAACATTTTCTGCAACTATATTGTTGTAATGGTTGTATAACCTTATGAGTGCACTAAATGCCACTGAACTGTATGTTTGAAAATGGTTAAGATGGTTGGGGCTCCTGGGTGGCTCAGTTGGTTAGGTGTCTGACTCCTGATTTCTGCTCTGGTCATGATCTCACAATTCGTGGGATTGAGCCCCACATCAGAGCCTGCTTGCGATTGTCTGTCTCCCTCTCTCTCTCCCTCTCTGCCCCTGCCCTGCTCTCTCTCTCTCATGAGCATACTCTCTCTCTCTCTTTAAAAATAAATAAATAAATAAATAAATAAATAAACAAACAAATAAATAAATACACACTTTAAAATGGTCAAGATGGTAAATTTTATACTATGTGTATTTTACTGTAGTAAAAAAAAAAAAAAGAAGTAGTGAGATTTCTCTTGTAGCAGATTTTCAAACAGAGACTGAAAAGCCATTCACTGGGGATGATGTGCAGGGAACTCCACAGGATGATGAAGCCTGGACAAGATTACTGCAAAGAAGTCAGTGACCCATGAGTGAACAAGCGTGGTCCTTGTTGGGAAGCCAGGGTGCCACGTCCAGGCTCTGTGACCTTGGGCGCTACTTAACCCTTTCTGAGTCGCATCTGTAATGTAAGGACCATAATTACAGGGTTGCTGGAATGATACATGGTGAGTGCACAATGCCTGACACATGATAAGTACTCCATTAAGGCCAATCCCTTTTCCAGTTTTGGGATTCTATAATTCTGTAAAGGAACCTCCTAATAGTAATAAAAAATACATTTTTAAGATAATCATGACGTGTTGGGGGTGCTGTGGAAGACTCTCAGAGATCAGGAAAATGTGAAGGCACCTCCCTCCTTTCCCATCTGTTCCCTGAGAAAACCACTGCCACCAGACCTGTTTTTCCAGGCCTTGAAGGGTTTTGTTCCTTAACTTTGTCTTTGCTCTATTTTCATCAGCATCCATCTCTGAATGGGAAGGAAAACTGGACCAAGCCAGTGTAAAGCCTGTGAGAACACCTTCTCCATTTTTTCCTAATTTGTTTCTGGAAAATGTTTCTATGTCCAGCTTGCTTTGTGGGTCCCAGCCCTCCCTGTGTATTGGCCTCATAGTTTCTGTAATACTTTAGTTTGTTAGGATTCTGACTGTAAATGGTCAGTCACCCTCCCTTTCTCTAAGTAATTACATCTACAAGGACTTGCAAGGCTGAGGTCAGCACTTCCACAGGCCTGTGGCATTTTCAGAGTTCACAGTCATGGATTTGCCAGAAGGCTACAATGGAAATTCGAAACACAGGCATTCTCTGACCTCTGAGGATCTAATTTACAGAGGTCAAAACTCCATGGAAGCTTGACCCATACCAGGCAGGGAGCTTGGGAAGACTCCCTTTCCTGTGGGCCCTGGAGAGTGAGAAGGAGTTTCAGTTCACCTATCTTGCCTTCTTACTATGGATGCAATGGCTGGGGGATCAGGGAAGGGGATTGGCATGTGGGGGAATAAGTGTGTCCCCAAGAACTCTCCATTTTCACAGATGATGTGTCACAGTCCTTTCTTCCAGAGCCTGGAATTAGGCAATCAGGACTGGATTAGAAATCTGGCTCTACTTTTTCCTGAGTAAACTGCCCTGCTTGTCTTAAGTTTCAGTTTCTTTATCTATTAGGTGGAAGATAAATATATTTATCTTGTGAAGTCATAGCAAAGATTAAATGAAACAAAATATGTGGCACAGTACCAACAATAGCTGACATGTATTGAGCACTTACTACATACCTGGAACTGTTCTATGTGTTTTGAAGTAATAGCTTATTTATTCATTTATTTAAAAAATTTTAAAACATTTTTATTTACTTTTGAGAGATTAGAGAGAGACAGAGCATAAGGAGGGTAGGGGCAGACAGAGAAGGAGACATAGAATCTGAAGCAGGCTCCAGGTTCTGAGCTGTCAGCACAGAGCCCTATGGGGGGCTCGAACCCATGAACCATGAGATCATGACCTGAGCCGAAGTTGGATGTTTAACTTACTGACCACCCAGATGCCCCAGAAGTTATAACTTATTTAATCACAGCAACACTAAGAATACAGGCATAGTTTGGAGATATTGTGAGTTCAGTTCCAGGCCACCACAATAAAGAGAATACATCAATAAAGCAACCAAATGAGTTTTATTGTTTCCCAGTGTATATAAAACTTACAGTTACACTCTACTATACTGCATATAGTATATAGTGCATACTTACATACGTAAGTGTGCAATAGCATTATGTCATAAAAAAGCACATACCTTAATTCAAAAATATTGCTCAAGAATGCTAACCATCATTGGAGCTTTCAGTGAGCCACTGATCACAGATCATTGTAACACATATAATTATAATGAAAAAAAATTGAAATATTGAGGGAATTACCAACGTGTGACACAGAGACACAAAGTGAACAAATGCTATTGAAAAAATGGCACCAATAGACTTGCTTGATGCAGGGTTGCCACTAACCTTCAATCCATTAAAGAAAAAAAAAAAGCAATATCTGGGAAGCATAATGAAGTGAAGCACAATAGAAGGATATGCCTGTACTGTTTAAATTCTCGTTATATATATGTGGAAACTGAGGCACAGAATAAAGGAAGTACCTTGTCCAATGTTCAGATCCAGTCAGTGTTTGGAGTCAAACCTAGGTAATCTGGTCCTAGTGCCTATGCTATTAATTGTTAAGCTATATCGTCTTCTCAGATACTATTTTCTTCATACAGAGGCCGAATTTGCACTATTATATGGCTTTCAAAATATTATTCCTGGGAGAGAGAGAGAGAGAGAGAGATGAAATGTGTCTCTGATGGTTCTGAGATTCCTAGGATCTCGCCTCAGTGCTAACATACTGCCATACATCACCTTCACGGCTTGACTTGGTTTTTGAGGGTCCTACTGGGAATCCAATTTTTGTTCACAATATTGTCGCTGTGGAAAAATGCATTCAACGTTCTTGAGGATAGATTTACACAGGGTGTTTTTCAATACTACTTATAGTAGCAGAGGTGGTGTAGTTATAATTTTCCTCACTCTTAAAGAAGGCCAATAAGCTTAACATTTCTTTTTGTATTCTTAAAATGTTTAGCGTGAGATGGAGAGGGGAATTGGAAAATTGGTTAGGTTTTCTTTTTTGAAAGCAGAAAACAATGTAATTAGTGGGAAATTTACCCGTAATCTTGATCTTCAAAATCTTCCGCCCTTTCATTCCATTAAGATTGCCTTTTTTTTTTTTTTAAAGGAAGGGGAAAAATGCATAAATAGCTAGGCTACTAAATTCTCTTTAATGACTGAAGCTAATAAGAAATGGCTCTGGTATTTCATCCAGCCTCTCAAATAATGGCTCTGTTGTTTTGATCTCAGAAGTGTAAGGGAAGCTTTATTTTCAGAGATGGGCGTCCCTGTCTCAAGCACCTGAGAGACTGCATTATATATTTGAAAACCATTTTACAATGTCCCTTCCCAGAGTGTGAGGCCATTGATGCTTTGATGTGGTTAGGTAATTTAGTGCAATCATGTAATAGATTAAATTAGATTTCAGCTTCCTTGACATTTTTGAAGAATGCCCATGAAATGAGTGCATCCATAATCTTGCAGCATTTTCCATTTTTCTGCTTTTATTTTTCCATAGTAAAGTATTGGTAGAGAAAGCAGCAGAGTTCCTTCGCTTAATCTTGAGTAGAAGCAAAAGAGAAGTTGCTGAATTGTGTTCTGATGTACCCATGCCTGAGTGGGAGAAAAAATGTTGGAGGAAGAAAGAGGGAGAATTTTTTTCAGACATAGAGGAAGAAGCTGTTTTATTTTTCATAAAATAAATGGTACATATTGGCAGGCGGGGGCAAGAACAAAGATTTTGCCGGAGATTTATAAATAGGCAGATCGAAGTTTTAATCTCGATTCTACAATTTCCTTGTTTTGTTACTCAATCTTCCTGAGCCTGTTCTCAAATCTGTAAAATTGGAATCACAATATTAAAGCTGAACTCTTAGCGTGGGGTTAAATGAGATGATGCAGTTAAATGTCTGTCAGAATGCCTGGCAGAGTCAATCAATGCTTGATAAATGATTGTTCCTTTCCTCTGATTCTACGTTTAGTCAGTTAACAAATATGTACTGAGTTTTTATTTGGAAACATACACCGTAAGCGGTCCTGGATACTGCACTGAATAAAACATAAACTATACACTTGACATCTCTACTTGGAGAATTTAGTGTCACCAAACTTAAAATATCCCGAAACGAATTCATGATCTTCCCTTTTACCAGTCTCCTCTAGCTCAGCACATGGCACCCTCTTCACCTGGCTGTCCACAAAAGAAAACCAGGAATCATCCTTGAGCTCTGCTTCTCCTTCACTCCTGACATTCATCACCAAGTCCTGTCAGTTTTCTTCTAAAATATTGTCAGATCCTTTAATTTCGGGAAAACATTTCCAATGTTAGTCTTGTTAGCCATTCTCGAACATCTTTACCACTTTCCTGAATCAGATGAACTCCTGTCCTCAGCATTCACCACTGCGTACCTTCTCCACCCCGATCTTTACAGAGAGTGCTTTTGTAAATGCAAGTCCTAGCATGTTACTTCCCTGATCAAACACCTTTAGTGGTTTCCTATTGCTTTTAGGAGAAAGACAAAGATCTGTTTTGTTCATTACCTAACATGAATGCATTGCACACGATATTAACTCAATAAATATTTGTTGAATAAATGATTTTTAATTTTTTTTAACGTTTATTTTTGAAGGAGAGAGAGACAGAGCATGAGTGGGGGAGGGGCAGAGAGAGAGGGAGACACAGAATCTGAAGCAGGCTGCAGGGTTTGAGCCATCAGCACAGAGCCCAATGCGGGGCTCGAACCCACAAACTGTGAGACCATGACCTGGGCTGAAGTTGGACGCTTAACACACTGAGCCACCCAGGATCCCCGAATAAATGATTTTTTAAAACAGTATTGGTCTGGCTGCTGTGTGTAGAATGAAGTGGAGGAAGTAAGAGAGCAATCATTGGAAGACATTAAGGACTGAGGATATTATGGCATGAGGAGCTGAGGATATTTCAGGAAGGTGGAACACCACAGGGAAAGGATGGAGTGTGGGTAACAGAGATAAGCAAAATGGAAAAAAGTTGAAGAAATAGTGTAAGACTCTGAAAATTATACTGGGGTTGATATATAAGGAGCTTTTTGAGCATCTTTAGGGCGGTGGCTCTCAGTGTCTTAGTTGTGGACCACTTACCCAAATATTTCAACTTTGCAACTGTCCAAGATTTTAATGCTAATAAATAATCTGAGAAGACAATTAGAAAATAAGTTCTTATTTAATTTCTGAGAACTATGAACTTGTATGCATGCTATATTATAGCACAATGTCCAATGACTCAAGATAACTCAATAATAACATTATATTAAGCTTTGTTATTTGTTTTCTGTTTATTCTATCTGCCAGTTTGTTTTTCTGTTCCTTTTTTCTTAGTTTCTTTTGGATTCTTTGATTTTTTTTTTTTAGAATTCCATTTTAATTTATCTCAGTGTCTGGCACATGGCAGGTGCTCAATACATATTTGATAATTAAATTAGAGAATAAAGAGTGTAGTATCTGAAACATAAAATTCATAATAAATAGAAGCTTCTTCCCTTTCCAACCAACAGATGATGTGGTAGGAGGGATGGAATTTGGTCAGGCACCGGTAGGATTCACTTGACAGAGGTAAGAAGAACCTGGCTATCATTCAAAACTCAGGGCAGAAAGCAGCTGGCAATTGATATCGGGAGTGAAGAAGGCAGATCCTGACCTATGGGGCTGGCCTCAGGTAATATTGTGATAAATGCTCATCATCATTATTATTTTTATAGCATCTTGCATAAGTATGTTTCACATCTTTCAAAGCACTTTTTACACCTATGATTTTGCTTGCTTTTAGGACAGTTCTTAAAGAAAGGCTGCTGGTATTTCATGTATATTAATTATATGTCAGGTGCTATGTATATGTGTGTATACATGTGTAAATTATATATCATAAACAAATTATATATACAGTACCTGATATAATTTCCTGTATTTGCCTGCCAGTCCTATAAAATCTGCACAGGATTAAATCAGAGGGCCTGAAGTTGTTTGGCCCCTAATAACTCTGAGCAACTCATTTGATATTTATAGGAATGTTTCCTTATCTGGATTCTGGTTCTCAGTACTGAGCTATAAAATCTTGGAAAAGATACTTAGCTACCCGTGTCTCTGTTTCATTATCTGCAAAATATAGACAATATTATATATCTCATAAAGTTATTAATTCACTAACACATATTTATTAAGTGCCTACTATATACCAGGCTATGTTCTAGGAGCTTGCGGCACATTGGTGAACAAGAGAAATGGAAACTATTATAAAGTTGAAAGGAGAAGGTGGATGTGAAACAGTCCCTGCCATAAAAAGAGCGATCAATCAGAGCATAATTATCTTAAAAATGAACAAACAGTATTTTCTAAGGTTTAATTCAGTCTGAATTTTATTATGTGTAAAGGGCACTATTATAGTTTTGATTTTGTTTTCTTTCTCATAAATCTTGGCTTTTAAGACTATGGATTTGCCAAGGGTTCAAGAGAATCAGCTTAGAGTTGTTACAATGAATGAATCTACAGTGACAAATCATTATTACCCAAATTCATAATTAGCCTTACCGTTCACTCTTGGTGTTGTATACCGTGTGGGTTTGGACAAATACATAATGACATATATCCACCATTAGGGTATCATCCAGAGTATTTTCACTGCCCTAAAATTCCTCTGTGCTACATCCTTTCATCCTTCTCCACTCTCTCAATGCCTAGTAATCACTGATTTTTCTATAGTCTCTCTAGTTTTTCTTTTCTAGAATGTTATATAGTTGAATCATACAATATGTCACCTTTTCAGATTATCTGTTTCACTTAGCGATATGCAAATAAGTTTCTTCTGTCTTTTCATAGCTTCATAGCTCATTTCTTTCTAGTACTGAATAATATTTCATTGTCTGGATGTACCACCATTGATTTATTCATTCACATGTTGAAGATCATCTTGCCAGGTCCAAGTTTTGAAAATTATGAATGGGAGTACCTGGGTGGCTGGGTCAGTTAACCATTTGATTCTTGACTTCAGTTCAGTTCATGATCTCACAGTTAGTGAGTTTGAGCCCCGTGTTGGGTTCTGCACTGGCAGTGTGGAGTCTGCTTGGGATTCTCTCTCTCTCTCTCTCTCTCTCTCTCTCTCTCTCCCCCCCTCGCTCTCCACCCATTCCTCACTTGTGCTCTCTCTCCCTCATTCTCTCTCAAATAAATAAACTGAAAAAAAAAAAAGAAAATAATGAATAAAACTCTATGTTTATGTTCAGGTTTTTGTGTGGACATAAGTTTCAACTCCTTTGGATAAATATCCAAAGAAGCATGATTAATGTATTATGTGGTAAGAGTATACTTAGTTTTATAAAAAACCTCCAAACTATCTTCCAAAGTGGCTATGTTGTTTTGCATTTTCATCAACAATAAATGAGCATTCCTATTGCTCCATATCCTTGTCAACATTTGTTGTTGTCAGTGTTCTGGATTTTCTCCATTCTAATAGGTGTGTAGTAATATTTTTGTTGCTTCAATTTGCATTTTCTTGATGAAATACGATGTGGAACAAGTTTTCATATGCTTATTTGCCATCTGTATATCTTTGCTCAAGTGTCTCTTAAGGTCTTTGATTCCTTTTTTAATTTGTTTGTTTTGTTATTATTGAATTTTAAGAGTTCTTTCTATATTTTGGATCCGTCTTTTATCAGATGTGTCTTTTGCAAATATTTTTCCCAGTTTGTGACTTGTATTCTTGTTCTCTTGATCAAATGATTCTTATGTCAAAATAGTTTGAGAATTACTATTATATATTATCTGATGAATGGACCATAAATGGAGCAGATTCACATTATTTGAATTGACCCTAACAGTGAAAAGAGTGGGAAATATCTCAACCAAGGAAATGGGGAAGGAAGCTAGCTATACTGGGAACCCACTGAATCCTAGACAAGGTGCTTGGCAATTTATCAATATGATCTGATTTTTTGTCCTTGATAACTGTGTTATGAAATAGGTATTAGGATATTTAATTAAAGAGGGCCTTATTTGAGGTTCTAGAGTTAAAAGAAGTAAAAACAAGATAGAAATTTGGGTCTAATCAACATTAAAGCCTTATGCTTGGTTATACCTGTACCAAATTGCTGAGTATACATTTGTATACTGAATCACGTGTAAGTCAGGAGAACTAAACTTTAATTCCCACTCTGATAGTATTTATCTCTGTGGTGTTAGCTATGTTTCTGGTCTTGTTTCCTCACTCTTTAGAGCTTAAGTGTCATGTAAGAATATGGCTCCATTTTCTATGGTGGTATTCCTTGTTAAATCTCTAATAAAAGACACTGGACCACAGAAAGAACATCCATGGGAACTAAGCCTGGCATCTGAGGGTCACATGTTCTCTTCTCTTCTAAGTAACTATCTGAAGTCAATATTTAAATGTTTTTAAAAAAGAATTCTTGAGAAAGAATTCTATTTTCTTCATTTGTGCAAGCAGTCTGAGACAGAAGTCCAGTGTACTGAAGATGTATTGGCATTATTTATTTACTTATATAATTTAGAATGCTCCCAGTCACCTGCCCTCGAAATAGGGCCATATATATTAACACCAACAGAATCTCAAGAGACTTATTCAGCAAAACTAGAAAAATAAAAAATGGTCTCACATTTGCTATGGCTATTTGCCTTCTACATTCCCGGATAAATTATGTCTAACCTCTGAGACCCTCTGTATACCAGTAAAGGTTAAGGGCTTTTTTTTTTTTTTCCTAGATGCCTGTTCTATTTATAATGCAGCTGCCTCATTCTGGAACTAAATCCTGTGGGAAACATTAGCAGTGGCATCCAGGCAGCCAAGAGATTTCTGGTGGCTCTTTAAGTCACCCATACCTGTGCCCACACTGTTCTCTCAGGCCAGCGGGTGACTGAAGCCATGACAGGGTTGCATGTCCTTCAATGTGACTAAACTTTTCTAAATCATTTTCTCTGGCTCCAACTCATGTTCCATCAGAATGAGTTCTGTGGCCCCTCTAGACTTAGCACTCATACCACAGGTGTTCTTAAGGTCCTTGGTTTGACTTTCTCTTTTATTTCCTTGTATCCAATACCTTAGTGGCCCACAGGATGCTGTCCATGGCCAGCATTCAGCACTCAACACTTAGGTGGTGACTGGCTTTGTTAGCACCCCCAACTCTCCCCGGCTCCCTGATGACTGCAAGATAAGGTGAACAAGGGCTTTAATGAAGACCGGGGTGACAACACACTGGTTTGCCAGTAAACATCCTTGTTTACTTCCTTATCCCAGTATAATTATTAGTAATTTTCCCTTTTGCTTATAAAATGGCCTGGGTTTGAAAGATTAAATTATATCGTCACTGTATGTATAATGTTCTCTATCCCATGGAAATGGTCCTGTAGTGTGACACCCAAAAGAAACAGAATTACATGCCAAATGAAAAGCTGCCTCTGATGAATTTTCGTGTATCATGGAGCTTTTCCAACGTTTTTTTTTTTTTTTTTTTTTTTTATTTATTTTTGGGACAGAGAGAGACAGAGCATGAACGGGGGAGGGTCAGAGAGAGAGGGAGACACAGAATCGGAAACAGTCATGGAGCTTTTCAAAACAGAGTCACTCCTAGCACAGTCCCTGGTGCACCATAGGCATAAATAAATGGAAGTTTCATATCATCAATTCTGGTCACTTGTCACACTACCTGGGTTAGTGTGGATGGTAAACCCACAGTGAATCAGCCCAGCAAAGCATCTGTACTCCCCATAGGACATGCCAACCTCTATGTTAAATGGGGTCTCAGGACATACTTTCCATTTTGAATCAAAGTTCTAAACTTCTCTGACCAGCTCATCCTTTCCATTTTCTATTGTCTGATTGCCTTACTTACCAATTCTGTAACTCATTTTTAGATAAAGAGAAGTATTAAAATGATAGAAGATGCTGTTGCAGAAAAGAAAGAACTGAGGGGTCTGGATGTAATGTGTTTGTAGCTGAAGCAATCTGAGATAAAGGAGGAAAGATAGCACATGAGAAACGTCTACATGGGTTTTATAAGTGATGATAATTTTATTCAAAAAGAAGGGGGACTTGGGGTGCCGAGGATAGGAAAGATTGGGGGGGATCTCTAAAAGTCATTTTTTTTGGTTATTATTTGTTTTATGATGTCTGGCTTCAGTGAAGGCCCCTGTGTTTCAGAAGATGTAGGAAAAGTGCTCTCCCCTTCTGGGCCCAAAGGAAACATGTACTCTCTGAGGCAGCCAGATTCCAGGTCTTGGAATGAATGGTAAGCCTTGCAGCAATCACATGTCCTCTGCTAGGAATGCATTCCTGGGGATTTGTGGTCTCCCCATCTGGGCTGCAGGTGATGGAGTGGTATTAGATCAGGGAGGAGAAAAAGGCCCAAGAGGGGATTTGAGACCCTGGGCTCTGCAGGAGCTTTAGCTGGATTAACACAAAGGCCACGGTCATGGCCAGGCAGAGGGATTTTCAACTCCCATTGGCAGCACCCTTGTGTACGGTGTTGGGGGTAGGTGGTGGGGTTTAAACTGTCATAGAGGAGCACCTGAGTTTGGAAATGAAGGAGAGCAGAAAACTTAAGCAGCAAAGGTCAGAGGAGCCAAACACATAGATAAGAGCAAGGATGAAGGACAAGGGGTTAGTCATAAATCAAGAGGTCTCTTTTGGCATGAAACTAGCTGCTGAGTACTTAAGGAAAGATCCAAGTCTGGAACCCCTTAAACACGTGAAACAACTTGTAAATGAAGACCCAAGTTTCTCAATAGAGGTGCTATGTTCTATATCCTGATTTAGAGTGGTTGACTGAGAGAAAGCTGTATTTAAAAAGACAGAGTTCAAGTCCTGAGTCTACCCTTAACTTTTCATATGTGCTTGGACATATTCCATTTTGTCTCTCTCTCTCTTTTTTAAGTTTATTAATTTGTTTTGGGTGGGGGAGAGGCAGCAAGAGGGAGGGAGAGAGAGAATCCCAAGCAGGCTCCATGCTATCAGTGTGGAGCCTAACATGGGGCTGTGTCTCATGAACTGAGATCATGACCTGAGTCAAAACCAAGAGTTGGATGCTTAACTGACTGAGCCACCCAGGCATCCACCTCTATTTCTTCACTTAAAAAAATTGGACTCTATATCTGTGCCACATAGGATGACTTAAATTTAAATTTAAACTAATTAAATGAAAAAAAAAAAAGCTAGTTCTTCAGTTACACTAGTCACATTTCAAGTGGTCAACAGCTACATATGGTTAGTAGCTAACATATTGTACAGGGCAAATACAGAAGATTCTCACCTCTGCAAAAAGTTCTTTTGAAAAAATGTTGCAAAGATGATCTCTGAGGGACCTTCTAGCCTGGATTTTGCTTGAGTCTTTCTGAGAGCTGTAAAGGAAGTGACTGTGTGTCAGGGTGAACCTAGATGCCATTTGTGCTCATCCCAGGAATCTCTGTGAACAATCTTTGCAATGAGGCTGCTGCGGGGCTGGTGGAGACTTTCTCAGAGTTGAACCACAGCCTGAGGCTCTTTCTCCCAAACTCCCTGTCTCCCCCTTTCCTTCCACAGGAGAAAGATCCAAGTCTGTAAAGTCTGCATTGCAGCTTACCCACTGCTTCTCCTTCCCCTTTTGTCTTTTGGAGGCACTGTCCTCAATAAATCACTTGCATTTCTATTTCCATCTTGGCATCTGCATTATGGAGGGCTGGAACTGACATGTGATGGAAGGTTCTTCATGATGGACAATTAAGATCACCAAAGAATATGAGTGCAAGTCATGGGCTGAGCAGGCAGCCAGGCCTGATTTGTCTCAGAGTCCTTTCTAGTTCTCTTCTCAGCATTAAGCTTCCTAGAGACAACCTATAAAAGATTTCTTGCCCTTCACCTCTCTAGTCTCTGTCTTCTGGGTTCTCTGTGTTCTGCATATTTTATTTGAACAGACTTTGTCATTCAGAGCTCATACAGTCCAGATCTTGGACCACTGTCTTGAGCTTGATATGTTTGACTATACTTTTATTTAAGGCCCACACTTATTCAGGATAGAGATCTTGATTCTCCTTTCCTCTGTACTCCATGGTTTTAGCCACCTAACTTATTCCCAGCCTTGGATTTTTGAATTCCAGCCGAGGGAAATCAGTAGGCCCCTTCTTGCCTGGAAAGCAAGGTGGATAAGACTACAAATAAAACAACGAAAACAATTGGGATTTTCCTATAGGTAGAAGTCAGATGTACCATGCCTGGGAATCTAGTGGTATTACAAAAGGAATCCAGAAGGGTACCAGTCAGTCAATAGGATTCCTTGACAGTCTTTTGGTCTTTGGAGTAGAGGATTGGAAATGAGGAAAGGCTCCTAAGAGGACAATGGTAGAATATATTATGTCATTCATTCACTTTTTTCCCCTTAATATTCAACAAGTGTTTGTGTTGTGCCAGGTCCAGAACTAGCTGGGAATGAAAATCTGAATTAACAAAGTCCCTGCCCCTGAGTGGTTGTGGTCTAGACTGTAGACTTGAAGGAGGGATTCAGGAACTCTATCTGTGGCAGAAAACCAGCCATATACCTGGAAGCAACATTCTAGTCAAAGTATGGGCAAGAGAGTATTGAAGCTGAGACCTTGGAGGTGGCTCTAGGGCTACTCAAACTCTCCTACCTCAGACAGGCCTGGGATTTGGACTTGAAACTCAAACGGCTCATTCTGGGAGAAGAAGAAAAGAACAGTAGAGGGTGGGATCCAGAAAGACTCTAACACTGGCTTCCCTAGATAGATACTTTGTAGATTTCAGGCTTCTATGCCCTCCGAGTGACATGCAAACCATTGGAGGACTCACAGAAGCACTCCTTATTATAATTCTGATTATAGTTCATCATTTCATGACATGTTGTGTTTGTACATCTCTTATTCTTGACATATTTGTCCATTGAAATATACAGAATTCATCCAGACAAATGACTTGCCCTATAGGTAGGTGTAAAAGGATATAGATATGGCTATATAATGGAGACCTAAGTCAATAGAGGCATATCTAGACAGATGTTCAATTCTGTCATATAAATGTGCTGCTGCTAGGGTGGCTCTGATTTATGCATTCATGAAGGAAGGACCCAGGTCTCTTCTCTCTGGTTGCTGCGATATTCTTAGATGATGCTGTCAACCACATGGTCCAAGAATGCTCACTACCATTCCTGGGTTCTATCCAAAAAGAAGGGGGTTGGGGAAAGGGATGAACATATATTTTCCTTAAAAGCAGAGCCTGGACATTACACCTACACTCATATCCCACTGGCTAAAATTTACTCCTAGGCTTTGTGGAAGAGGCCATGTGCCAAGGGGAAGACAATGGCTACTAGGTGATAATTTCCATCAATCCCACTTAATTTACAGTGTGGACCATTTCTATCACTGCCCAGGTGTGGTTTCTAAACTTTTTTTTTTTTTTTTTTTTTTTGCTATTACCATCACTCAGAATTACCTCTATTAATACTTTTTTTTCACTGTGGATTCTAACTCAGTGTTTATTTGTATCTGTGAGCTTCTTGCCAAGTAAAAACTATTCATAACTGTTATGTGCCAAGCCTGGCACAAAGTAGATGCTCAAAACACTGGATATCTGGCTCAATAAATGCTTGGTGAATGGATGAGATCCTTTAGAAATGAAATGTTACAAAATCCCTGCATGAAAAGAGATGTTCAACTATAGGCACTTTTTTTTCCTGCTGTGAGGACAAGCCAGGCTTGTACATATTTTTTGTGTTTTTTTTTGAAATTTTTTGAGATGATTAAAAAAAATCTATTCACATCAGTTATGATTTACTGAAGAAATGACTAAACAGGTGCGGAAGTTACAGGTTTAGCATTCCCAGATGCAAAAGTCACTGTGAATTTCAGCCTCTGGCCTCTCTAAGCTAGTAGCTCTCTCCACTCCTCTGTGGATAGGAACTGGACAACCTTTTCTGGCTTGGTTATACCAAGTGGAAGTAACATCCTTTCCCACCCCCTGCCACATCAAAGGGGCCCTGGGAGCAGGGAGGAGTGTTATTGTGGCTTTTCACTTCAGGAAGCAAGCATAATGATGCTATTCATTGCATTAACTGCAAAAATCTATCATTAAGTCTTTGAATGTCTTATAATCATGGGGAAGGGAACTAATACTTTGGAGCTTCAAATATGCCAGGCGCTTAGCGACCACCATCTCTTTTAATCTTCTCAATATTTTATGAGAAAGGTAATTTGAATCCCCATTTTACAGATGGGAATCATCCCAGAGAGATAAAATAATGTGCACAATGTGATGCTGGGGTTGAAACTAGGATTTGTCTGTCTGAAAACTTCTGCTCTTCCTGTGATGCCAAGTGGCTGTCCCTTATGTTCCTAGACTACTTTGTAATACATAAAGTGCCTTCATAACACCAACTTACTTCACCCTGACGATTACCCTGTGAGGTGTGGAAGGCAGTGGTTTTGGTCCCCATTTTGCAGATGATGAAATGACTTGGACATGTCACATTGCTATTAAATGCAGCCAGAACCAGGTCTTCAAGTCTAGGGCTCTTTTGCCCTGTCCACACTCATCCTATGCAGAAGTTGTGTAGTTGGTAGAAGAGAAAAAGAGTTGATTTCTTCAAGATATCAAACATTGTCATAATGGAGTTATGAAAATTAATGAAGGGAAAATGTACTAGAACGGAGTCAGGAGGTTTGGCAGGGGCGGCTCTTCTGTCCTACCACTTATAGGCAATTGCATACACATGATAAGAAAGTAACTTTGCACCTGGATACTATTTTACTACCCCAGCAGGAGGAAGAAAGGCTTTCCTCATATTCTGGGAATAGCCTAGCCAATGAGAGACAGTCACAACTCAGCCAATGAAAAACCACTATACTTCCAGCTTCCAGTTTAATCCAATGGACTTTTTGTTTATTTAACCTCCCCTCCCAATTTCCTGCTTTCCTCTATAAAAGAGGATTCCCCTCTGGTGTTTAGAAGACTTGCCTATGGTTTTGCCAAATCTTGCTTCTCTCCAATTGCAATTCTCTGTTATTCCCAAATAAACCCATCTTTTGCCGGTAAAATAACTGGCAGTTTTATTTTTAAGATTAACGGGAATGGTAATTGACTTGTCTTGATTTTCCCAGGATTTTCTTGGTTTAAGTACAGAGAGTCCTATATCCTGGGAATACCCTTGGCCTTGGGCAAACTGAGACTGTTGTTTCCCTGACCAGGTAGGATTTTTTGCATTTCATAGAAATCAATAATTTTCTTTGACAACACTATGCCAAGGAAAGAGTATCATAATAACAGTAGATTTGTGAATGAAAATACGATCATCATTGGTTCAAAACTGTTTATTAAAAAAGTTGGTTGGGGGTGGGGAGGGGGGGATGAATTCCGGCGTCTTGAAGTTTAAGAACTTGCTCCAGCTGAGATGTATCTTGTGATTGCACTTCTGATCTGTCCTCATGTTAGAGCTAAAACCCCTCGGCCCCATCTGTGTATTTAGCTAACAGTGGTTCTTGAAGTTTATTATCCACAGAATCACTAGGGAGCTTGTTGAAACACTGATAGCCTCAGTCCCAGAGATTCTGATTCAGGAAGTCTGGGCTGGCACTGTGAGCTTGTCCCTGCAGTAGGATCTCAGCAGATGCTGATGCCACCAGTTTGTGGAACACCCTTTGAGCAGCACTTGGTGAGTTCAATGCTCCCTAAAGTGAGGGTGCAAAGCAGTCATTGGGGTGTGGGAAAATTGAACATTTGCATATATAATTATGAAATTTAAAAAAATTTGATTTTTAAGGAATACATAAAATAAGGTGTTAGTACAGTAGTAAAAGTAAATAATATGTAAACAAATATGCATAATTAAGGGTGTCTGTCAAGAAAATCTTGATAGAGTCAACCAATCAGCTTTTCTCCAGGAAAGCAGGGTGTACCTCCTACACCAGTCACCTCTGTGCCTCTGAACCTGCATTCTGGGAGGAAGCAGGAACTGCATTTTCAGCAGCCTACCTAGGTAATTCTTATGCACACTTAAATTTGGAAGCCCTGACGGAAGTTCTGGGGCTCATTCTCTGAGCCAGTGGTTCTCAAGGTGCGGTTCTGAATCATCAGCATCATCTGGAAACTTGTTAGGAATGCGGATTACTAGGCCCCACCCCAGACCAACTGAATTGAATTCTCTATGGGTCCCACCTACAATCTGTGGTTGAACAAGCCCTCTAGGAGATTCTAATGCATAACAAAGCTTCAGAAACACTGTTCTCCACAGGAGACCCTCAAGGAGAAGGAGCTGGTGACTCAGTAATGGGTTACTCTCAGAGTCCTACTGTTTCTGACTTTTTAACGCAGACAAATCTCTCTTGAAGACTACCTTTCCTGAGAAAATGAATGCCTACTGACTTTCTTCTGTCATGGAATCAGAGAAAAACAAACTAGGTCAGAGCCTAAGCCTCACTGAATCTCAGTTTTTTTGATCTGTAAAATGGGTGAATCCTAATGATGTCTTGATTATAGAGATCCAATGGGATGACGGGTGAAAAAGGGGTTTTGCTGATTATAAAGAACTATGAAAATAGTATTTAACTTTAAATTTTGAGCTCTGTTTAAATTCGTTTCACAGGGTTTGTTCATCCTTCTTGTCTTGTGTATATTGGATCAATTTCCACTTACATTTTTTTTCTAGCTACCCACTTACTACCATTTGCTGAGTGGCTGCTGTGTGCCAGGCACTTTGTTACTGCTTTACACACCTTATTTCTAATCCTTATAGGCCAACTAGTTATTTCCATTTTACAGATAAGGAAACTGAGATCCAAAGAGTTTAAAAAATTCTCCTAATAAGTAGCAGAGCTTGGATTTAACTCAAGGCTGTAGGACTACAAAACCCACACTTCTTGAATTACAGCGTGTTAAATCCTCATTCTGGTCTCATCATTAGAATTGACCTTTGTTTGTTCCTTTTGGGCCCCAACCTCCCATGGCGTGGGGTAGCTTGTCTCCTCGGGCCCTGAGCCCTGATTCAGACACCGCTGCAAAGGGCTAGCAATATCCCACTGGAGTCATCTGATGCCAGAGGCACAGAAGAGTCTGTAAATATCAGGGCTTCACCTGAAAGCAGTTGCATTTCTGGTTCTTCCTCAAACATCTTAAAAGTCTAACTTAAATACCATGGCTTTTTATTTTCAACACACTCTCATGTGGGCTGCCTTAAGACCCTGTCCTATTTGCTCCCTTAGTATCTCAGGCTTCCTTCTCTTCTATTCCTTAAAGTGGTGACCTATGTGTTGTAGGTGCTGGTAGTTGTCCAGCCAACAGCCACTCTCCTCCTTGTTGCAAGACTGATTTATTCAGCTGCCTGCTTACTCTAGGAGTAAGTCCTCATTGTCTATTCATGGCAGCTTGATTCACGTTTTGAGGCACTGGTTTAGGGATGGGCATATTACACAGTAATGGCCAGTGTCTGAGAGAAGACGTCTCCTAAGGGCTCTGGGAAAAAGTTCTTTACTGACAAAAAGATATATAAGAAGCCACACCCCTGCTTCCTGGGCTGCAAGATTGCTTTACATGTGGGTCCTTAAAACTATGGCAGCCATGTTGTCTCTATAAAAATAGCTAGCTTGTGGCAATGCCAATGTGCTGTAATGAAGGAGCTGAATTTTTTACACCAGTATTGAGACAGTGCATAAAACATTCTCAAAGGAATTCTGTCTCTTTGGGCTGCTATAACAAAATACCACAGGCTGGGTAAGCTTATACACAACAGAAATTTATTGCTCACAGTTCAGGAGGCTAGGAAGTCCAAGTATGGTTGTGTTTGGTGAAGGCTTCTTTTCTGGTTCATAGCTGTGCCTTCTTGCTCTGTCCTCTGTGGAGCCTTTTTCATAAGGCACTAATTCCACTTATGAGGGCTCCACCTTAGTGATTTAAGAAATTTCCAAAAGCAACTGCCACCCCCCCCCCCAACCTTATTAATACCATCACTTATGGGGTTAGGATTTCAACATATGAATTTGGGGGGGGGTATAAACTTTCAGAACATAGCACCTACCTTGAACTTGTGTGAGATAATAAAACCTCCATAGATATTAAATCATGTTTTGAATTGGGGTTTGAATGTCTATTATTTGCATCTGACAGCATTATGACTGACACTTGAAACTATTTCCTTCAGTCTCTACACTGGAAGGTGGGGATTTTATTTTTTTTGTTTGAAGTTATATCCTTAGCATCTAGCCTATAACTGACACACAGCAGGTGCTCATCAGATGCTTACTGACTAAATGAATAAGAGCTCTGTCGGGGGAAACTCACTGAAAGTAGAAATGTGATATCCTTGCCTGGGAGGCAGATTGAAATAAAAACTTGAGATGACATTGTGTATGGACCAGGAAAAATTTCTGCTGGATAATACCCACTAGGAGTTAGTAGAATCCTTGGATATCAGAACAGAAAGGGGTGTTGGACACAGTTATCTCCAACTGCCTTGTTTTCTTTTTAAAATGAAGAAAAGAGGCCCCAAGAAGGTAAGCAACTTATCCAAGGCTCTTGTTGTGGACCAAATGTTTGTGGTCCTACAAAATTCAGAAGTTGAAGCCCTAGACCCCGGTGTGACTATATTTGGAGATAGGGTAAGGTTAAATGAGGTCATAAGGGGGTGGGCAGTCCAGTAGGATTAGTGTCAAGAAGAGCGATCGGAGACAACACACACCCCCCATAATGTGAAGGCGCAGTGGGCTATCTACAAGCCAGGAAAAGAGCCCTCACTAGAAATCTAATTGGCCAGCACTGTGATCTTGGATTTCCCAATCTCCAGCTCTGTGCACAATAAGTTCCTGTTGTTGAAATCAGACAATCTGTGTTATTTCGTTACAGTAGCACCTGTATATTTCTTGGCTCTCTTCCTTTATGCCAGCCAGACCCTTACTTGCTATGCTACTTGCTATGTGCCTGGGGCACATAATACCTACTCTCTGAGCCCCTTTCTTTCTTCCTTTCTTTCTATTCAATTTATTTTTTTAAATTTTCATCTGAGTTAACATATAGTGCAACAATGATTTTGCGAGTAGATTCCTTAATGTCCCTTACCCATTTGGCCCATCTCCCCTCCCACAAACATATTTGTTCTCCATATTTAAGAGTCTCTTATGTTTTGTCCCCTTCCCTGTTTTTATATTATTTTTGCTTCCCTTCCCTTATGTTCATCTGTTTTGTATTTTAAAGTCCTCATATGAGTGAAGTCATATGATACTTGTCTTTCTCTGACTAATTTTGCTTAGCATAATACCCTCCAGTTCCATCCACATAGTTGCAAATGACAAGATTTCACTCTTTTTGATTGCTGAGTAATACTCCATTGTATGATAGCAAAGGGGTAATGATTCCTGTTGGCTCACTTCCTAGGTTTATGGAAACAATAAATGCTATGATGGAACTGGACAAGTTTTACAAATTACACAATTCAAATAAAATTTAGTTTGCTCTTATACTAGATGTCAAATATAGGGGTGTTGAGGTAAAATGAGGAAAAGAGCTATAACCAGGGTGCCAGCAGGCCTTGGTTATGGATTCATAGGGAACACATACACAAAAGTATTCAAATAGAAAAGGAGGAGAATGAAGAGACGTTGGAATGTAAAATTGCTAGTTTTCAAGATTTGGTTTGTGCCAGGCACTGCAATAGACCCATGCATCCATTATTTTGTATAATTATCACATTAGCCATGAAAAGGTGTTTTGGTTTTTACCAATGAAGAAACTGAGGCTGTGAGAGGTTCAGAGAACTGTTGAGGTAATGGGTGGTCAAGCAAAGTTTGTACCTATATCACCTGGCTCCAAATGTCCATGGATAAAGAAGATGTGTATATATATACATATATATATATATATATATATATATATATATACATATACATATACATACACACACATACACATAAATATAATGGAATATTACTCAGTGATCAAAAAAGAATGAAATCTTACTATTTACAACAACATGGGTGGAACTAGAATGGATTATGTATGTGAAATATGTCAATCAGAGAAAGACAAATAGTATATGACTTCACTCATGTGGAATTTAAGAAACAAAATAGATGAACATAGGAGAAGGGAGGGAAAAATAAGATAAAAAACAGGGGGGAGGCAAACCATAAGACAGTCTTAGAGAACAAACTGAGGGTTGCTGGAGGGGTGTTGGATGGGGGATGGGCTAAATGTGCGATGAGCATTAAGGAAGGCACTCGTTGGGATGAGTATTGGGTATTATAGGTAAGTGATGAATCACTAAATTCTACTCCTGAAACCAATACTATACTATATGTTAACTAACAGGAATTTAAATAAAAAAATAAAAAGTAGAAAAGAAAGGTATGAAAAAAAAATCATCTGGCTCAGCATCCATGCTTTCTGCCATACTATGGGCTACTCCAGAAACTTGAAGGTGTCTGTCTGGATGACCCACTTTGAGGTCCTTCTGCCTCTAGCATGCCAAGTCTCCCATTTTCCCACAGGTCCTTCCCTGACTGAGCAGTGGGACTGTACCAGGAATGTGGCTTGGATAGCGAAGGTTCAGACGTTATTGTGTATACAACTCTTCCGGCTCCACCAGCTTAGCCCCCCAAAAACGAGGCATGGGCAGTTCTTCATTTTTGTTTTGGTGTATAGTCCATGTAATTTTTCTTTGCTTTGGTTGTGTTTGGTCTACAAACCAGAGCTCTGGGATGAGGGCAACAAGAACTAGCAATTTGTCTGACTTCAAGTCAGGCATAAGTTCAAAGTCCACTGCTCACCTATTGTCTTTGTGCAAGTTTCTTCTAGGTCTCCATTTATTTACTTGGGATGTGGGGATAAAACCTTACTTGGAGGTTTATTGTATATAGTGATGTTGAATATAGTTTTTCCATGCAAGAGATACTCAAAATGTGATAGCCATTCCTTAAATCGTTATAGAGGAGAGAGAAAAAATTAATTCCAGATCCTTACAGTCCAATTACTACCTTTCCCCCCACCTCTCTATACCTTTCTAATTTGTTCTCAAATTAGCTTCTATTTCCTGCAAATATATTTCTGATAGGTCTTACTTTACATTTTTTCTGGTTTGCTTTCCCAGCTCTGTTTATCCCTCTTAAATGGATTGTTTTGTTCTCCACCTCTCTCTTCCACTCTCCCCGTCCCTTTCCCCCTGTCCACTTTGCACCCCAGACTTGTTATACATAGTCATATAGAAGGCTGTGTTTGCCCTGAGTTTGTTTCCAGCTCCATTCAGTGTCTGTCTTGCTCCAGGAATTTTTGAGGCCAAAACATTTGGCTGCAGAAGTGACTCCCTATGGCATCCATTGAGGTGCATCTGGATTCTGCAGCCAGCAGCCTTTGAAGCCCTACAGTGCATCTGGTAGAAAATGTTTTTGGCCAACAAGGAGCTCAATTATCTATGCACTTTTCCCCCAATCTCTTCTTCAATCTGTTAAAAACATCCAGATTTCTTGGGTTCCATTTAGAATGGAAAACTATAACCACTTGGGAACTCTGATAGTAAAAACCTTTGCTGGCTCCCCATTGCCTATGGAATGAATGCTAAAGCACTCTGCAGGCAATCAAGGTCCTCAGAGTCCAGCCTCACTTACAGCCTTTAATCAGAGGTTCTTAATCTGGGGTTTGGGAATCCCTTGAAGTTCCAAGCAGAATTGTTTGTATGTAAATTTTTTTTTTTTGGTCTTCTGGATAGAAAGTTCAAAGCTTTCATCAGTTTCTCAAAGAGTTCCCCAAATCAAAATGATTAAGTACCCATCAATCCATTAGGCTTGCCCTTGAGTCAAGTAACTGGCACATCAAACTATCATTTTCATAGACTTAGTTCTGAACTTCTTGCTCTTCTGTGCCCCTACCTACTGCCTTCCTAGCCTATATATTGCATCTTCTCTCACTTTCCTGCTTGCTGGCTTATGGTTCTATTTCCCCAGTTTTATTTCTCTTTTTTATTAAATTAAAAAAAAAACTGTTCATTTATTTATTTTGAGAGATGGAGAGAGAGAATCCCAAGCAGACTCCGTGCTGTTAGCACAGAGCCCAATGTGGGGCTCGATCTTATGAACTTGAGATCATGACCTGAGCTGAAATCAAGAGCCCGACACTTAATTGACTGAGTCACCTAAGCGCTCTATGTTTTCTCTTTGTAGCATTGTCCTGATCTTCAAAGCTGACCGTTGGTTCTGTTTTTCCTGATAATGACTTTGTCTTTTGTGATAGTTTTCTGATAATGTCTTAGTTTGGCTTCCCCTCAGAAGCAGACCTTGACACTAAGTCAGATGTGTATGGTATATTTTGAGGGTTATCCTAGGAAACCTCAGTAAGAGAGTAAAGAAGGAAGCTGGCAGAGAATTATTACCAAAGAAGTTAAAAACATGGGCAGCTGGAGCCTAATTCTACAGGGCAGCACACATGGCTGCCTCAGGCTTTCCTTACCTGAGGTAAGTGAAGAGAGGTATTTATCCACCATCAGTCCTTGCTTGGACAGGGAAGAGAGCAGACATCAATTCTCTAGCACTCTGGCCTGCCTTGCCTACAGTAAAAGTGGAGTATAGCAGCTAGAGAGTCATAGGTGATAGCAGTGGAAACTGGGGTGGCTTGTACAGAAATAGTATATGATGAAGAGATACAGGTGGGGCCCCAATAGCATCGGCTACATGATCTAAGCTGTACTTAATTTTACTTTCTTCTTCTGACTACCTAGGCTTTGTACCTCCAAGTCTAGCCAGTCCTTGAGTTACTTCTTATGGAGGCACTTCTTTCACATTTGCTGCACAAGACCTCTTACCAATTCCCAGGTGTAAATACTATTGTCTAGCTTCTGTCTGATTTCTCATTTTGTTTTGTTTTGCCTATGATGTCCCTGTCTTCTGCTGAAAACTTAATCATAATTCAAGGCTAAGATAAAATGTTCTCATTTTTATAGATTCATCTAACTAAGAATCAAACACCCTCTCTCATTTGGTCCCTTAATGTTTCATGTTTGCTTCTATGAAATTGGTGAACCATTCTGGGTGGATGTACTGTCTCTTTTCCTAGGAAATGGAGTCAGAGGTCATGTACTGATTTATTAATCTTTGAATCTCAGAGATGAATCAAATGCTTGGTACACAGTAGGTATTTGAAAAAGGTTTGCTGAGATGAAATTCATAGTATCTAAGGATACATTTCATGACTACATCATGCCATTGGACATGGAGTGTTTTGTTTGGTCTCTGAAATCTAACTCCATATGTGGTTTACTTGAGGGATAGTCTTTTTTTTCTTGCATTGATCTATTGTGATATCCTTATCTCAGTGCCTTTCTGGAAATCAGTGCTTTAGGATTGCCTAAAAATCATCCTATAAAGAAGGTTGTTAATTGATGCAGCAAATACTTACTGAGCATTAGCTATATTCTAAGTACCAGAAATATTCACCTAAGTATACTTTCAAGGAACTCTCAGTCCTGCTTCACCACTTTCTGGTCATGTGTGTTTAGCCAAGGAAATTTGACAAGCTGCCTCAGTTTTCTCTGAGAGGATTAGATTCATTATCTTTATAGGAGCCTGTTTCAAACTCTGTGATGCTCAGAGAAATTTTTGATACTAACGATAAAGATAATTTTCTTTGACCCTTTCAGATTCTGCTTTTTCTCCCTTACCAACACTAAATTAGAACTAATACAGTTGGAACCACAATGGCTAGGCTGTATTTACAACCTTGGAGCAGTGCCTGTATCTGTTTTGTATGTATGCAAAACTCTTCTCTTTGTGACCAGATTGTAAAGCCAATGAGAAAGTGTTCAAGTATCCCTGCCCCAGAATGTGTTATGGGTTATTATGACAGACTAGCAAAAATCTTATGGGTAATTTCAGGCCCATCTCAATAATTCTTACTCAGCCTTCAAGGCTCAGTTCAGATGTGCCCTTCAGGAAATGTTTGGTCATTCCGGTTCAGCCCATGTAGTGGTCCTCTAGCATCTGGGGCTTGTCATATTAATATTATTAGCTGTGTTTCTACCTAATTGATTGTCAGCTTATTGAGGTCAGGGGCTGTGCTTTGTTTGGCTTCTTCTTGAATGGAGTATCTGGTGTAAAGAAGGTCTCAATCACTATTTGTAAATGGAATATAATTCACATGCACACTTTTTTTTTGTTTTGGAAGGAGAATCCATGGTAATTCCAGAGGTGGGTGATTTTCCCAGCAGACTTTCCTTTAACATCCTCTTTTCCCCCTCATCTATTCAGTCTTTCATTACCTTCCTTGATTGATTTATAGACTAGGTTAGATACAACTCTAATGAAGCCAAAAAATTGTCACAGTACTTTTGGGGATTGCTGTACTTAACTTCTGGAGATAATTGTTCATTCAGGCTCTTACTTCACCTTTTATTCCTTTGTTCAGAGAAGGAGATGTTTTATGCTTTCTGGAGGGTGAGAGAGGCTCCAAGTTATTTAGGTTAGTCAACAAAAATTTGCTGACTATAGTGGGCAGGAATATGCCATGTCTGTTTTCTGGGAAGTAGTAATTTTAGAAAACCATTGGATAGATTTTAAACTCTTGATGTGTCCAATCATTTTTATGGCCTTTTTCAGATATTTCCTTTGATTTTAATTTACTTTCCATGGATTTTTCCTGCCCCCAAATGGTTTAGTGCTGTATTATCAAAATGTAGCTTTAAGAGTTCAAGGATATGTCCAGGCCTTGCCTGTACCAAAGGATGAGACTGTTAGGGGTCCTTTTTACAGGGAGGCAAAGAGACCTAGAACTGGGAAGCAGGGATCAGTTATCCAGAACAGCTAGAAGCAAGGTAGCCAGTGTGGAGAGCCAGAGCAATCCGGGTTCCAAACTACAAAAACAGTGGAAGTGGGATTGGGAAGGGAGATAGGATGCAAATATGAACAGTTAAGTCATTGAGTAGAATACTCTAGACCAGAACAGTATGAGATATGAGGTACAGAAAATAGAAAATGGTTAAGGAATGAACTTGTCAGTAGAAGAAGCCACCAACACCAGCTGTTTAACTGATGCCTCATATAGAGGCAGGTGCTGCACCTTAAAGAGATCCCAGTTTTCTGGATAGAAGATATAGACAAAAGGTCCCTGTTAATAGGGTTTTTCCTTCACTCTATAACACTTTCCAGTCCCTGGAAACATTTCTGGAGTAGAACTGTACTATCCATGGAGAGAATAAATACCTTAGGCAGTCATGCCTTTTATGATTTTCTTCCTACATCTATTTCCCATCCATTTGTACTTTACTTAAAAAACAAGGCAATCATAGACCTACCATGCCTGTATTTCTGCTGTGTGGTATGTGAGCTAGTGAGGTAGCTATGAAAAGTCAAATATAAAACAGGTGTTCAAGCACTGGAAACAAGAGAGAGCAAGACCAGATTGATTCCAATACCATGCAAGAGACACCCCCTATCTCAATTCAACCCTAAATGCTGCCTATGCAGCCACCATCCCTCTTGTTGTGGCTTTGACTCTCCTAAACATATGCCACATATTATGGAATTGCAGCACCAACAGGAAAGGAGTGGTTTCCATGCAGTTCAGCTCACAGCCCCCTTTCTCTTTACACTAATGCTGACATATGCACCCAAAGAATAAGTGCACTCTCTCAACCCAGATGGACCACAATGCCGTATTATTTTCAAGATTTAAATTCCTTACTCACAAAATGGTTGCCAAAAAGTGAGCAACCCTTACACTCATTCACTCCAACCTTGGTGGACTATCCACTGAAATCAACTCCAATTAGCTATATAATTAAAAGTACAAATTGAAGTCTAATTACTAAAAACCATGGACTAAAACTCAAGACCCTAAATTCAATAAGTGTCTCTTGGTTTTACAATGGAATTGAAAGAAATGGAAAATCCATGTCTGTCCACAGGAAGTTTAGTGTTTAAAGTGATTCAATCCACATCTTCTGAGACTGACAGTGTTAGGCTCCATGAGAACAAGAGACATGGTTTAGACATTATTCCTGGTCTTAAGGAGCTCATGGCCCAGTGGGAGAGATATTCAAGGGTACAATCTGTTGATATAATATGATTAATTCTATCCCTTTTGAAGGTACAAATTAAATATTTCCAAATCTCAATCCCATTGACTACAATGAAGTCTTTCTTCTCAATGCATAATCACTACAGTGATTGAGCCAAGGGTTCTAAAGAACTTGAAATAAATTCAAGGGGTAAGTCTTGCTAATTATTGTCATACAGAGAAAAAATAAATTCTGAGCTGTGGCCTGCATGGTCCTGTTCTCATGGAGTGTTACCACTCAAAACAATTGGTGAATGGCCTGACCATCTCAGTAAATGCTGCAGGGTCCCAGACACTGTCACAGAGACTAGGTGTACCTGTTTGCTGGAAGGTCAGGCAGTCAAGTGCAAGGAACAACTAAAAATACAGACTTGTCCCCAGCCCCCTTGCCACTGGTGGCTAAAAGGGCATAAGCCTGTCTTTGGTTTGGAGTTCAGACATGAGAAGGTGATGCATTTGATGCATTTTCCAAATTAATGCTTGAGGTTTTCAATTTGATAGGAATGTTGGGATGGAATTGCTGGGAAGTTTGTTAGTTTGTTTTAACAAAGCTAGAAATACTGAAGAAGGTGCAGAACTGAAGGAGACAGTCATTATTTCCGCTTTGGTCATGTAGATTCGGGGGCTGCCGTGAAGCATCTGACAGCAAATTTCAAATAGGCATTTGGATATAAAGGGCTGGAACTACAAGAGTGGCTAGAGATATAAATTTGTGTATCATCATCTTATTATTAGTCCCACATTGTAAATGAGGTTAAAAACTTGCCAGAGTCTCATCTATATCTTATATGGTCTCTTCCTGTTTCTTTGTCTCTCTCCCACTCCTACATTACTCTGAGCCTAGAGTACAGTCTTGTCCGAAGGAGATACTCAGTAAATATTTTCATATATCCCCCAAACTCCCTAGATAGATATCTCAGATCCACTTTAAATCTGCTGGCGACTCTTGTCACTTGGAAGAGCGTGCTTTGAAACTGTGAGCTCTCTGATGACTGCACTCTGGGAGACAACAGGCGAGGAAACGCGCGGTGAGACTGCTAATTGCATTTACTGGACCACACGCCTTCCCTGGCTCTCAGAGGAATACACGTTTCCAAGAAATATGGGGTTTGTCTGAGGTCCAAGGGCACTTAGACAATGGAGAAAACAAATCCCTCAGGTTGTGGTTAATGTCTCCGCCTGTCTCAAGACCTGACTCCCTGTTGCCTTATTTATATCCAAACAACCAGGACTTTGGGATATTTGTGTTTAGATTTCGTGTACACAAATTTAAAGTTTTTTCTTGATCTAGGTGAATAACACCCTGTCCAGGGGTTTCAGTGCTCTTAATATGAATTGTATGTGGCGTTCTGGATTTGGAGACTGAAGCCTGGGCTGTGTATGTATTGTAACCCCTAGAAGTATATGACCTTGGGCAAGTAATTCTAATTATCTGAGTTATGTTTTCTTTACTCGTAACAGGGGATTAACATTACCTGCCTCCTAGGGTGGTTGTAAGGGTTCAGTGAAGTGGCCAGTGTGAAAGTATGTACCACATGTTTTTTAAAAAATATCTAGTGGGTATTGGCAAAGCATACTCTTCCAAGTCTTTTGGGGGCTTAATATTTTTTTTGCCCATCTTCAGCTGGGGCGAATTTCTCATCTCACACCTCACTCTTTCTGTGGATAAATGGAGCTACTCTGCCTCAGAAAGTGCCCCTGAAATAATATTTTAAGCCACTCTAATACATACAGATTGCTTTGTCTCTTGAGAAGAGCCATGTCTTTTGGGGTAAATTTTCTTGCTCTAATAATGTTCTGGTTGAGGTTGCTTATCATAGATCCTGCCCTTGGCCAGAGAAACTAGCTCCTGAATTAGGTCATTCCTAGACCTCCAATCCTTTAGCTGTAGTTATTAACCTAGCAAAGTGCACAGTGTCCAACTGGGCCAATGTCTTTCTCTTGAAGTTTAAATGAAAACCGACCCTGGGAGGGAACAGTTTTCTTTCCTGCTAATATGGAGAGAGAATTAGAGGCAACAAGTGGGGAGAGTTCTGGTAACATCAGTTCCTGGACCATTGTCCTTGAGGCCAACTTCAGCCCTTGATTTTTCCAGATTCATTGGCTCAATAGATTCTCCTTTTTTGCTTACACTAATTTGGTTGGAGTTTTGCACTTGTAGCCATCATGATTTTTCCAGTTATCTATTATGGCATAAAAAAACAACCTCCAAATTTAGTGATCTAAACTGTGGACTGCGTCCTGGATTATGTGGGTCGGGAATTCAGACAAGGTACCAGGGGAACAGTGTCTCTCTGCTCCATAATGTTTGAAGCCTCAGCTGATAAGACTTGAATAGATGGGGTGATTCAAATAGCTCAAAAGCTGGGACTACCAAGGGGGCTGAAGATCCCAACACTGAGATGGCTCCTTCATGCACATCACTGGCACCTGGGCTGGGATGACCCCAAGGCTGGGCTCACCTGAAACTGTTGCTTGGAGTAGCAGTGTGTGGCCTCTTCAGGTAGTGAATCTCTTCACAGAATTGTGGCTGGGTTTTAAGAAAGAGTGGCCCAGGGAGAAGCATTGGGAGAATAAGTATTCAAAGACAACAGGTGAAGCTGCATGACCATTTATGATCTAGACTCTGAGGTCACATAATATCATTTCTGACATACCCTGTTGGTAGAAGCAATCAAGTAAAGGGGACACAGACCCAACTACTTGATAGAAAGAATCTCAAAGACTTTAAAGCCATTTAAAAAATAAAAACAATCAGAACAATCTTAATACACCTGTCTTTCCTTTTTTTTTTTTTTTTTTTTTTTTTTTTGTTTACAGCCTTATCATTCTAGGCCCTCATCATCTCTGTCAACGCTTACACTGGTGTCTTCAAAGCTTACCTTCTCCGGGAAGCTCTCCTTGACCTTCTTTATTTTACTCAGAACTCCCTTTGATTCTTTGGTCAAAGGCAAAACATTTATTTGAACTAAAGAAAAAACCAGAGTGTCCTTATTAATCATTGTCTCCTTGGTACTGGTGATGGTCATTTCTTATATATTCTTAGGTACCTCTATGAATCACAGAACCATAGATGTTGAAAGGTGTGTGAGAAATAATTTGGTTGATACTTTTAGTTATGCATATTAAATTCAAAAAACCTTTATTAAATTCAACTCTATTCCAGCTAGTACAGAAGTTAAGAAGTTGAGCTAAGTGCACAGAATATCCATTCAGGAAATTTATCATCCAGGGAAACATTTCCTAAAGCATCTTTTGAAAAGTTAGGTTCCACTGAACGTTAAGCATTTTATGAAGAATAAAAGTTATGTTGTTAAATATTTGAGAAATACAGACTGAACAAAATTAAACATCTTTATGAGAAGATTCTTTAGGCCTCTAATGTACATCTATTAGCCTTGAACAAATGTTTGTCCAATAAAGATCATTGGATGAAAGTGCATTGTACATCTTCAACGTAGGGGTGAAGTTCTCTGATCTCATAACTTCTTTCCTTGAAACTTACACCCAAACTGTTTTACCATGGAAAATATTTTGGGATTGACAACAGAAGAAGAAATCAAACAATTACTCTTCGATTCCTCCCTTTCCCCTTTAGACTGGCTTTGTGCAAGGCCTGGGCTTTTGCTTCACTGTCCTTGTGTGCATTACTATATCCTGATGAAATGTAGACTCAGCCCTCACAGTCTGCTGGTTAGGAAACTCCAACAATATAGCCTCACTCTTGCTAGGACTCCCTTCTGGGAGCTGTGTCTTGTGCCAGACACCTGATGGGCAGACATTCTGCTACAAACACACTAATGTTCCAAACCATGATGCCAGGATTCACCATAATTTGAGAATTCCCCATCCCTTAGATTGGACCTAAAATTCTGCCTGACAGAAACAGGTCTAAGTAAGCTGGCCTCTTCTTAACAAGTGATAATAAGACTAGTTACTATTCATCAAGGATTTACTTCAGACAAAGTCCTGGGTGAAAGTATTCACAATACTTTGTATGGGTTGAACCATACCATATTACCGTTTTTGTAGGTCAAACCAGTTAAATATTGGCAAACATGTGGTTGTGCCTAATATCACTTAATCTTCATAAAATTTCTACAAGTTAAGGCTTAGCTGGTCTAGGTCAAGGCACATGGGCATCATGGCAGCTGAATAATTTGTGCTCTTTCACATTGATCATCTTTAAATTTCTAGCTCTTACAGAGAGGCTGAGGGTAGTGTAGGGGAAGTAGAAAAAGAGGATTCCTGTTGGCCAGCCAGCCATTCTTCTCTTTTGCAGAATAGTTGCACTCTGGCCCAAGATTTCATAAAGCCCAACTGTTAATCAGACATACCACTCCTTAGTAGGTGGTTTAGCAACTATTTTTTTAATATTGCTCCCATATCACCAGCAATTGATTAAAATATTCCCCCCATATGTTTTCACTCTTATGTGGATCCTGAGAAACTTAACAGAAGACCATGGGGGAGGGAGAGGGGAAAAACAAAGTTAGGGAGGGAGCCAAACCGTAAGAGACTCTTAAAGACTGAGAATAAACTGAGGGTTGATGGGGGGTGGGAGAGACGGGAAAGTGGGTGATGGGCATGAGGAGGGCACCTGTTGGGATGAGCACTGGGTGTTGTATCAAAACCAATTTGACAATAAATTTCATATTAGAAAGAAAGACAGAATAAAAAAAATATTCCCCTAGCTACATATTCTATTTTTGTGAAAGAAGTTCTGGAAAATACTTTTCCCTACTTCATTTCATCTTCAATAATGTTTTGATGCATTACATACAGCTGCTTGGAAGGCTTGGTAGATTTCATCTGGCTCTGGCTATTTTCTCTCCATTTTTCAGATGAGAAACTCAAAGCTCAGATAAGTTAATAAATGTGCTAAAGGTCCCAGTGCCAGTATGTGCTAGAGCTGGGATTTTACTCAGATCTGGATGACTCCACATCCAGTTGTCTTAACCATTACAGAGTCCAGCTCTGGTTGCTCACAGGCATAGTTTCCCTCATTAAGTCAGCTAAAACCATAGTCCTTAAGAGTGTGTCCAGCCCGGGCTTGAATACTGCTTTGCTGCTTACTAGTTGCCCCTGTAGGGTAAATTACTTAGCCTCTCTGTTTCAATTTCCTCATCTGTAAAATGGAGATTAAAAATGCATTTTTGAGGGGATTTTGTGAGGATTCAATGACTTAAAAATAGTAGTGACTGCTGTCATTTATTATACCCTATCCCCATACAGTTAATTTCTATCTACCTTGCTTTTCCATTGGCCTGTGTTGCTGAAGACCCAGTCAGTCCTGGACTAGAACTGACTTAAGCTGGAGTGGCCTATTTAAAAGCCTAAAGAATCTGCATCCTCATCTCTCTTTCCACTTGGAACTGGTGCCCAGGAATTCTAAATGGCCAACATTAGGGGATTAAATGGTACAAATTTAATAGCCACCAATAATCACCTAGTGTTAGATATTTAGATTGTGCCAAACTTTTGCAGTTATAAATACAAAGAGCAAGGACAATTAAAGGAAAATGAAACAGAAAATTTTAAAGGTCAAGAGACGGATTATGTGAATAGACAATGGTCAGACCGTATACGACAATAGAACGCTGACCTACAGCCTCTGCAACAAGCAACTGGATTTGGTCAGTGACTGCCAACTTCCCTATTCTGTGCTCTTACTTCAACTCAGAACCAAGCAGAGAAAATCAAATGCTCCTCAAACTGATCACATAAGGTACCTTTCTTCTATTAGCCTGACTCCAGCTTCCCCACATCAACAACCTCCAATTAAAGCATGCCCAAAACCTTCCCATTTTTCCTTCTGAAAAGATTTCCCACTACTCTGCCTGCCTGCCTTTGAATCTCTACCAAACGTTAGTGACAGCAACTAATTCCTTGCTACAGCAGCAAACTCTTAATAAATAGACTCTGTTTGTTCTCATTTTGGTGGTTTTTGTTTATTTCCAGTTTTTCTGGAGGTACCACTGAGCTATAGTCTGCACTGCTCATCACATGGACCCCGGGCTTCAAGCTGGTACAGCATCCAGAGAGGCCCCTTGTGCCTTGCTGCTCACAGCTTACAGACTCAGTGTCTTATGTGGTAAGTGAACACTGGGTCTGAACTCCATACTCTTGGGTTGAGGTTCTTGGATATCTATTCTCAGTTTAGTAATTGGGTTTTGTTATTAGTTCTCATTTGGTTAGCATTCTTGGTGGAATCAGGCCATTCCTTTTTACCCCTTTGCTCTGGTTTGTGCTTTTGCATAGGCCTTGTAAGCCTCTTGTCTGAGCCACCCTGGTGAGTTTGTGGTTCTTACCAGACCAGCATCCATACAAACTTTGCTGTGGGTCACCCATGAGTAAGGTTCTCCTTCCATCTAAATATTTTGTCCTAAGAACTTAGCTTTGATCCAGAGACTGTTTTCTCTTTTTCTACCTTCTGGGGTGTGCTGTCTGTATTTGGAGGCTACCAACTGTCAGATTGGGGCACTGAGACACAAAGTGCACAAGCACCAATTTCAACTGACTATTATCAGCTCTCATGGGGTTGTTTAAATATAAATCCTCTCCAAGTCTTGGGAAAAACTGTCTTATAGGTACTCTCATTAGAATCCTAATTTTTTCAATTATCTCTCTACATGATGTAACTTCACCAAAGATGATTTAGGCTTTCAGTGGCCACTCTGGGGAATGCTTGAACTTGAACAAAATTATTCATTTGAGAGATGCTTTGGAAGGTAAAAGGAATTAATATTTCTCAGGCCCAATGAGTAACATTTTTTGTTTGATTGGTACACAGAAGCCTTCAAACAAAATTCTGATTAAAATAATTGCTTTATTAAAGGATGTTTTGGCCAAGGCTAGTGAGTAATTTAACAAACTTAAGTAATTGTATGCTACACTCGTTTTTTCTAAAAAATCGTTTTCTTCCTTGTCCTCTGGTTGCTTCTCTATAACCAGTTCTCCTGTATGTTATTCAGATCTCTCTGCTTCTTTATCTCTATTGACTCTTCTTACCTCTACACCTTGACAAGATGTTCTACCTTTTCCAAAAGACCCTCTTGAAGACCTCAAAGTGTCAGTTGCCTCTAAACATCCATCTTGCCTATGAGCCAGATATGCTGGCTACGGTAGAATTAAAACCATGAACCCAAGCTGAATTAAGAACTATAAGGATTTTCCTAAACCAAGACATGACCAGCAACTATTCTTAAAAGCCATGAACCCAAGCTAAATTGAGAACAATAAGGATTTCCCTAAACCCAGACATGACCAGCAACTATTCTTAGAAGAATTCAGAATTGTTTTGAATGCATACAACCAAGGCTGCCTGACCTATATCAAGTTTTACACAGGTTGGTTGGAATCTTAGATGGTAGATCCTTGATGGCAACAAGAATTGAACTGATCCAGAAAGGGACCTACAGGAGTTTTCTTTTCATAGTAAACCTGATGGTCAAAGAAAGCCCTGGAAATTAGGGTAAAGTCTCCTGAAAGATGTTTCTTAAACATTTCCATTAAAATTAATTGGATCATATTTAATCATAAAAATAGAGAAAAGAGAAAAATATAGCAGATTTTGGGATAGACCAAAAAATAATTGCTGACAACATCTGTGAGTTAGAGAAAGCACCAACATAACAGCACCCATGACTTTTACTGAAGATTGACTAAGAAAACAGAAATTAAAAAGGAAATAGCCCTTTTACCTGAACTACAACATCTGGTAGAACATTTTGTAAGTGCTCTAGAACACAAATGAAACAGGACTTCAAATAAACATATGGCTCTGCAGAGCAATCAGTTAGTGGCCCACTTGCTAACAGACTACCTTTTGACAAGAATACCTATAGAAACTGTAAAGAGAAGGGACAATGGCAAATAGATTATCCCATCTGGGAAAAGAAAAACCAAGACAAAGTTTCTTAATTCAGATCAATGAGATTGCTCCAAGGAATGAGAAAGTGTCCAATATTCTGCTTTTGTCCTAACGTGCAAGGTAAATCATTATGAATATAAATGGTCAACCTCCCCTATTTCTTATAGATATGTATGCTATTCTTTCTATGTTAAATTCTATCACCTTTGATCAACTTCTTATTTGCAGTAAACGTGCCACACAGATGGTAGGTATTTCAAATAACTCACAAATTCCTTATCTCCTAGTCCTTAACTATAATCCTCAACTGAAAAACATTCTTTTCCTGCTCCATGATACTATTGTTGCAAGTTTAATAAGAAGAGACTTACTTGGCAAATGGAATTGTAATTAGCACATCAGGGGGACAATTTCCTGAGGTTCCAGAAGTCTTCTCTATTTATAATTAAACTGTGTCTGCTTTGGATGTACCTTTGCCTTCTCCATTATAATTGATTCATATCTCATCTAATGATCTTGACAATCGATGAATTAAAAATTTAACTGACATAGGGAAAACAATTGGTGCAGAACCTATTACATTTCAGGTAGATCCTACCAAACTATTACCCAAACTTTTCCAATATCCCTTGAAGCCAGAGGAAAGGAAGGACTCAAACCTATTGTTTATGGCTTTTTATCCAACAGCCTTCTTATAGCCTGAACCAGATCTTGTAAACACTTCTATCTTTCCAGTAAATAAACCAAATGGATGAAGATATTGATTTTCAAGATCTCGGGGCTACCAACAAAATTATAATTCCATGATATTTTGGTAATACCTAACCCAACCCAAATATCATCCTTAAGCCACTGGCTTCACTGTAGTGGACATTTGTTCTGCCTTTTTCAGTTTGCCTCTAGTAGAGGACAGGTAAAAGCTTTTTGCCTTCATCTGGTGAGGATAGAAAAGGTCCTAGGGCAGTCAGTGCCCCAGTGGTTCACTGAAGCACCCTTCTATTTCTAAATGATATAAATTTTAAAACAAATAATTAAACTAACAAACAATAAGTAGAATCAGACCTATAAATGCAGAGAAGAAACTGATGGTTGCCAGAGTGGAGGGGGTTGGGGGATGGGCAAAATGGGTTAAGGGGAGTGGGAAATATATGCTTCCAGTTATGAAATGAATAAGTCATAGGAATAAAGGGTGGAGCATAGGGAATATAGTCTGGTATTGTAATAGCATTGTATGGTGACAGATGATAACTACCCTTAGGGTGAGCATAGCATACGTGGAGTTGTTGAATCACTATGGAGTACACCTGAAATTAATGTTACATTGTGTATCAACTATATTCAAATAATAAAAAAATCTAAATTTCCCCTATAATTCAGTTCTGATACAATATGTAGATGATCTCCTACTTTGTTCAGAGAACAAGTAAGCCTGTAAAAAGATCACATTTTCTTTTTCTTAGTCCAGGCAGAAAGAGACTTAATGTTTCAGAAGATAAAATTATAATTTTACCTTGGTGCCTGGGTGGCTCTGTTGGTTAAGTGTTCGACTTCAGCTCAGGTCATGGTCTCACGGTTTGTGGGTTCGAGCCCTGCATTGGGCTCTGGGCTGACAGCTCAGAGCCTCAATGAGGACTGCTTCAGATTCTATCTCCCTCTCTCTCTGCCCCTCCCCTGCTCATACTCTGTCTCTCTCTCTCTCTCTCAAAAATAATCATTTTAAAAAGTTACAATTTTACGAAAACATAGTCCATTTTTTAGGGGAAGACCTATCCGTGGAAAAAAAACCATGATCTCCCAATAGACTAAAAGATATGCAAACTTTCCTACATCTCTCACAATATGACAATTGAGAATATTTCTCAGTTTAACTGGACGTTGTGGACAATGGATGACAAGTTTTTCTGAGATTTCCATACTTGTTTATGAATTGGCTAAATCCTCAGGAAACTACTCCCTTCTCTGGGAGCCCAAACATGAGCTTCTGGAACTTGAAAACGTTTCTTTGATAGCCTCCTTCCTTAGACATCCTTAACTATGAAAAGCATTTGTCTGTTCATGCATGAATAATCTGGACAAACCCTTAGGTTTTAACTCAACCTATGGGGTACATAAAAAGCCTATCCCTTACTATGGCTTCAATACTGAACCAGCTACAAAGGCTCATCTCTCTTATCTTAGGGCAGAAGCCACTACAGCAAAATTTATCCATGCTTCTAATAACCTAGTTCTAGGTTTCCTACTTGACCTCTTGGTTCTTCATCCAGTCACACTGTGACTGACTCAGAACACTCAACAAATTACTCTTTTCAGTGATCAGATTAATTTTTTTAGGAGAGTCTGTCACTCCCCCCTCTCACATTATTATTCACCACTACAGAACCCTGAATCTTTCCACTCTCTTGCCACAACCAGAGAATATCATTCTCCTTTTACATCAGGGAAACTTCTATCTCACTGAAATTTATAAGAGGTTTTCATTGGGAATCTTGTTCTAATGTTATTTGTTGATGAATCATACTCAAAACAAACTGGTTTCAAGCAGAATTTGCTGTAACTAATTTAAAATATTTTTTTTATAATGTAGTCCTCTGAAGCAAAATCAGCCTGGATAGCAGAACATAGTGCATTTATTAGAGCTTATAAAGACCTAGCCAAAAACCAGAGTGTAAATACACACACACACACACACACACACACACACACACACACACACACCAGGTATACTTGTGGAGTAATACCTTTCTTTGAGATGCTTTGAAAACAAAGGATTTATTACTTCCTCTGGAATTTTCATCCAAAACGGGCAAGTTAAGGAACTTTTAGTTCTTCTCCTACTTTTTAGAAAGATAGCTATTATGAAGGTTGAGGTCCATGAAAAAGGAGTTGAATTTTATCCGGCTCTACCCTCCATGGGTTTACATATGTTTTAGTTATTGTATATCTATTTGGGGGATGTATTGATGTTAAAATATTTCCTTGGCAGAAAGCTACAGCCTAAAAAGCTGTAGCTTGCTAAAAAGCTGCTTGATTTTTGTTTCCAACCTGGGGTATGCCAACTTAGATGATTAAGACACACACTATGGGAGCCATTATTAAAAGACTTTGTAAGTTGTCACCAACAATTCAAAAACTACACAGCTCATACCATCCAAATCTTCTGTAAAGATTAGGAGAAACAATGGCATCCTTAAATTAAAATTAGCATAATTATCAAAGCTTTTAGTAACCCTTGGCTGAAGGTACATCTACTATAGCCCATTCCCTTGGGGATCCATCAGTTATCCATTTATGAACTGTTATACGGAAGGCCCATGCATCAAGGGGTTTCACCTCTAATATTAAACTCTGCCCTCTTGCATGAAAACATGGCAAAATATTGCGTGGGACTCATATGTTATCCCCAGTTCTTTCACCAACAGTGTAAGGCCTCCTTCCCACAATATCTGCCTAAGCAATCTTTTCACGATTTTCCACCAGGGGATTTCATCTATTGGAAGACAAATAAAAGGAAAACTGTACTTGAGCTTCATTGGAAGGTACTTTAACAACAGAGTAGTGAAACTCTAGGGAATCAATCCTTGGGATTATGTTTCATAAGTAAAGAAGTAATACAGAATTCCACACAATTGGGAGGCCACTAAAAAATGAAACCTCAAAAAAGGGTTTTCATGGATCCTTTAGAAAGAGCTGACCTTTGGAAGTAGACAGTTGATCCAAGACCTTCAGAACCATCTGATGGCCTTAGGTAATGGTCAGCTCCCACACAAGATGTCAGACCAATACCTGTGTAACCCGTTTTGTTTTTCATTTGCTGGCTTATTATCACTTGTCTTGCCATTTTATATAGAGTCTTTTTGTTTATTTTTTTCAAGTTTTTATTTAAATACTAATTAACATATGGTATAATATTAATTTTAGGAGTAGACTTTAGTGATTCATCATTTACACATAACACCTAGTACTCATCACAACTAGTGTGCTCTTTATTGTTGTCCACCTATAATGGTCCTTTTTTCCCCTTTAATGACCATTGTTAGGTTACAATTGAGTTAGATAATTCTGATCTAAAAGTCAAAAGATGAACTCTAGAAGTTACTGATGACACCACTCTTGCCCTAGATAGAATGCAACTTGTTGGCACAAGTAGTAGATTCATTGTTGTAGGCTTTTTGTTGGCTAGGCATGGTCTGTGTTGGTGTCATTGCTGATAGTCCTTACTTACTCAGATCAAAGAAACCAGCAGTATAGAGCAGGCTATTCTTCACCTTAAAGAATAAGTGATGGGGCACCTGGGTGGCTCAGTTGATTGAGCATCTGACTTTGGCTCCCGTCATGATCTCACCATTTGTGAGGTGGAGCCCCTCATCTGGCTCACTGCTGTCAGTGCAGAGCCCACTTTGGGTCCTCTGTCCCTTCTCTCTCTGCCCCTCCCCACTGGCACTGTCTCAAAAATAAATAAGCATTCAAAAAAAGAAAAAGTAACTTGATTTTCCGAGGCCCATCCTCATGGCCTATGGGATTTATTCTCTTTTCCTAGATTAGCCAATTGGAATTCCCTGTCCTGACCATCTAAAAGGAACTATTAATTGTTCTTGTTTTTGTCATAGTGGTTATAGTGCTGGCCCATTACATTCTGTGTAGACTTGTACATGCTTCCATGCAGCAGCTCTCTCATCTGATGGTCGCTATGATGATACAACAATAAAAGGGACAAAAAAATCTTGTAATCCAGTCGACTATGGAGACAACTGGTCCATTTCCCATTAAGAGGGTCTGCATCTCCAGTCCCTGTTTTATTTCTCACCCTCCTGTAGGTGAGAAAATGAACAAAAGGGGGACTGAGGGTCTGAATATACAAATGGATGATGGCCAGGGTATATATGACAATAGAACTCTGACTCAAAGCTATAAATATGGAGTTTGGACATAGGATAACCTAAGTCAGGAGTCTGCAAACCTTTTCTGTAAAGGACTAGATACTAAATATTTTAGGTTTTGCAGGCCATATGGTTTCTGTAGCAACTAAAGCAGTCATAGACAATAATAAACAAATGGACATGGCTGTGTTACAATAAAATTTATTTATAAAGACAGAAGGTGGGATCATCTGACCTGCTGGCTATATTTGCTGACCACTGGTTTACTTGTCTGTAACTGAGAAAGCCTTCCCCTTATAATAAGAGCGGAGTGGGGGGGAAGGAAGGAAATAAACACTGATCAAATTCATACTATGAGCTAGACACTGTGCTCAGGACTTCTATATTCATCACATCATTTAATCCCCACAATCATATCCCTGTGCTATAGAGAAGAAAATGGAGTTTCTGAAAGCTAAAATAGATTGTCCACAATCACATGGCTGGTGGAAAACAAAACCTTCTGACTTTAAAGTGTTTTTTCTTCCTCATCATCACAGATTTCTTTATTTGCCATCCACATGCCTTCCCCAGCATCTCTAGCCATATTTGCTTTCAACTCTATAGTAACCACCACAACAAAGAAATAATAGCAGTTAAATGTCCCTGTTTGACATATTTATAATATATGTTCTTATTTTTATTAAATAATTTATAATTAAGTTATATTAAATTTATATTAAATTTATATAAAATAATCTCCACAAAAATCCCAGGAAGTATATTTTCCCTTTTGAAACAGGGATGGGGAACACCAAGTTCACAAAGCTGGAAATTGGCAAATGAAGCATAAGAACCCCTATTTCCTAATTCCTAATTTTCTAACTAGGACTTTATTTCCTGGTCAACATTTGTTTAATTAACACAGAATAATATTTTCCTTTCTGTGAACCTCTCTAAGTACAGCTGCCAAGTCAATTCTGACGAACAGAAGTAGCTGAGACTAGATTAATGGTTTTGGAGGGAATATCAAGTTTAATGAAATGAAATTCTGTTAAAGTAATATAGATTGGTGTCCAGGAAATATCAGAAACTCGGTGCTTTGTCAACAACTTGGCTATCAGGCTGAAGGCCACCTGGATTCCTCTTTAAGGAGTTCCCCAAGTGAAAAATGGCTTTGCAGAACATCTAACTCTTAGATCTCCCAAAGTTCTGGGCAGGAAGAAGCCACTGTCTTTGGCTGACATTTCCCAAAATATAAATTCAGAGTCTCAAGGGTAGGAAATCTTTTTATTTTTAAAGCTGTGTATTGAAAGAGAGAAATCAGGATATTCCCAGATGATACTACTGGAAACTCTTCAGACTTTTTCCTTTTGTAGCTCTATCATAAGCAGTTTTCTGGTTTGACCTGAGAGGAGCTTCTGAAGGAGAAGTGTGCCTGTCTCCCAGTCTCCTGGATCAACAGCCTATTCTTTGGTAGCCTGTGCTAACAGGATGTTGGGGGCTATAGAGCAGGCTTGAGGTGAGGCTTTCAGTGGAACTGGTCTGATGAGGAAAGTGTAATGTAAGCCCCAACACTGCTTGACTATGTTAGGATCTGACCTTGCAATCTCAGATGTGGAAATGTCATTAAGGAGGGGAGGGGAGAGGAAGAGGAAAGAGAGGAGAGGAGAGGAGAGCAGATTAGAGGGGAAGAGAAGAGACATACCTCCTTTCGTTCCTAAATCCAGGTCCATCCCTGGGCTTTAGATACCAGTGAGCCAGCAAAAGCAAGTATCTAGCATTTCTGCTTCTATAAGAAGCAATTTTATCGTCCAACAAGATCCATGCTGAGTAGCTATCATAAATGACTAATGACCATGAGAGTCTCCTGCCCCAAAGCCTTGACCTTCACAAACTCTTGCTTTCCAAGGAACCCTATAGCGGCATTCTCTCTAGAGGACACTGAGTTCTGAACCTTTCCCTCTTCATCTTTCACCCCACAGAGTCCTTCTTTCTTACAATGGGCTTTGTGTATAACCCCAGAATCCTGGCATCTCTGTCACAGAGGCACAAAAATGAACACCCAGGCCAATGTTTTCAAACAGAATCTGGGGAACCATAGAGCTTCCTCAGATACCCCATACCAGTGAAGGCGCTTTCTCCCTTCCCCACCCTCCCCATCCATACCCAGCCCATTTCAGTTTGGAGGAGCTCATCTGTGAATTGTTTTGCAGATTGGGCTTTTCTTTTGAAGGAGGATTCAAATGTTTATAGCAACTGGTGTAGCCCAAGACCATCTTCATGTCCCATTCCTCTTTGTAACCCTGGTGCCTTCCACACCTCTGGCACAACAGAGGTACTTAATAAATATTTAGGCATAAAAATACATATTTAATTCATTTTTTCATTCATGTATTCACTGGAGAAACACTTGTTCAACTCCTGTTGCATTGTGAGGATCATTTGCCCATAACTTCTGCGACTCCATTGACTGCCAGTCCTCGTTAGTCAGTGTATGTGGTTGGAAACAAACCATCCATTTCCCCCCTCACTACACCAGCTCCGTGCAACTCATGCTGTATCCCAGGCTGAATCAGCCTGAGGGTTAAAAGTGAGGTCATATTAACAGTAACAGACTTTATTTATTTATTTATTTATTTATTTATTTAGGCTTTACTCCCAATCTCTTATTGTACATTTGTCTCATTTGCTGGCCTCATTTCTCTTTGAGACATGCTTTGCTGTGAGCTTTGTCTCCTTACTAACACAGGATAGAAGTGGTGGGAAGAGCCTTTTGTTGCAAAGATTATGGAGCTTTAAGAATATATATCTGAAAGTACTTTGAGCAAGGGAAACCGTTCTTCAAGGGTCAGAGGTTGTTATTAAGTAGGGCTGCCTGCCAGCCAGCTGGGTACTTGTGAGAAATTTAGGATGCCAGGGAGAAGATACTCACCCAGAATAATTGATGCTGTTGTTAAAAAAACACTTTGCGGTCAAGTCTCAGACAAATCTTAGTCTTTCCCGTGGGGAAAAGCCACAGCTTGTTGGTAGTGTTTCTATTTGGTACTGGCATCATTCTGCTGGCTATTTGAACTAGACTGTGGCCCTTTGCTTCATTCAGCTAACATTTAATGAGAACCTTTTAATGTTTAATTTGCACATGCATTCATGCAGCCATTCATTCATTTACTGATTCAGTCAACAGATACTTATTGTGTTCCTACTATGTGCTATAAGGGTACAGCAATAAATGAAATGATCTAGAATTTCCACGCTTTTGCAGTTTATAGTCTAGTGGTAGCAACATATAAGTGAAAAGTGAGGTGAAGATGTAGAAATATATGGAGTCTCAGATGGTGATAAGTGCTGAGAAAAAAGCAGGGAGGAGAGATAGGGAATGTTGGGGGGATGGGATCACCATTTTAGTTAACATGGCCTAGGTAGGGAAGATCTCCTCACAAAGATGATGGCGATTCTATGAGCTAGATGCTAGCTCTATTGTGTAGATGAAGTACCTCAGCTCAGAGAGGTGAAGTGACATGGTCAAGGTCACATAGGGAGTTAGTGACTGAGTAGGTACTTGGGCCCAGTTCTGTGTGACCTTAAATTCAGATTCTTTCAATAGTGGAACACTGACTGCCTACATGTTTTCATCTATAAAATATAAGGCTGGGCTAAGCCAGGACATAGAATGCTTCCTTTCTGGCTTTGACATACCTTGGGTCAGTGGTCTTTTCTGAGGGCTACAGAAATTTGTAACTGCTTTCAGTAACATCTGAAAATGACTGATGTTACCCACTCTCTTGCACAATTTGAGGCAGTAATTTCTTGTTAGAGATTTGGCTTCAAAGTTAGATCTTGAACACACACAGACACAATACTGAAAGGTGAAATGGAAGAGACGTTTTGGTGCTGTGTAATGCTGTTAAAATGAACCAATGCGGGAGTCATAAGTATTATTTATGATAATAGATTATTTAGATTTTAAACAATATTCATGAAGATCATAGAAAAGTAATGCTGAAAAAATCTATATGTATGGAATGCCAGAGAATTCTGGAAGGGGGTCTGTAGGTCAGGCTGTGGATGGATGTGAGAGTTCTGAGGACCAGTGAATCCTGCGAAGTGAGATGTAAGGAAGGGGCATGCTGCTATCTTGAAGTGCTTTGAGTGCAGAGCCTCCAGAATTAAAAGCCAGATCCTGTGGCTAAGGTCTACCCATGAGGGCAGGGATTGACTTTTGATTCTTTTGTATCTCCAAGGCCAGGCAGAGTGCCTGGTACTTACTTGATGTCTCAATAAGTACTTGTTGAGTGAATGAACGTAAGATGACAAAGAGATCTGAGACCATATAATACAAGGAATGGATGCTGGAGTTGAGACTGTACATTGCTTTTTTCCACACTTGCAGATATTTCCTTCTTCCATTTGTACTTTTGCAAAGGAACATAAACTAAGTTATGACACTATTAAATCTCTCTTTCTCTTCCTCTTTGGGTCTCAGTGTATACATCTTGATATTATCCATCTATCTCGTTTCATATTTGTTGTTATTTTTGTTGTTGGTGGTGGTGGGTGTGTGCACATGCGTGCGTGTGTATGTGTGTGTATGTGAAATTGCATCCGAGTAGAAGATCTAATCATTTCTTCAGTAAATTCTGTTAAGAAAATTGTAATAATGTCTGAACAGGAATAAACCTTTCTTTCATTTATGATATTCAAGCAGCTGTAATTGTCTAGTGCTTTTGACAATGCTCTGCTGATTCCCGAGTTGTCATTGCTATGTAAGCCCCATTAAAGGCTATACAAACCCTTTTGAGCTTTCTCACAGCTAACTAATTATGCCTTGATTGATGGAAAAGTAAGCACACCTTGATTGCTTATGTAATTTTGAATTAATTACATTACTTCCAGATTTGTATGTCATTGAGGAAGGTACTTATCGACTGATTCCAATTAATGTATAACAAATTTATGATATACATAGAAGCTTTACAGACTTAAGATATTATAACTCCCAAGGTTCAATTCATTCATTCATTCATTTGTTCAGTCATTCAATGAATATTTATGGAATTTTTAGTATGTAAAGATGCTTTGGGAGTTGGTATGGTAATGCAGAGAACGTATAATACTTGGTGCCTGCATCCTAAAATGGGAGTGACAGGCACACAGATAATCACAAAGTGAAAATGGCAATACATAGGATAGTTACTCTAGCTTTCTGCCTTATCTTCATTTATATTAGTTGAACTAGGGAAAGAAAAACCTTTGGGGAATTTAATGCAGGGAATTGGTTACACAGGTGATAGAAAAGCTGGGACATCAGCAAGGGATGGTAAGGCAACTCAAAGATTTGTGGCAGCAAGAAGCTCCCACCTCTGTAATTTAGAGGGACCAAAGAAGTATTCCTGGAGCCCAGGGGTGGACACCACTGGACAAAGCTTGACCATGGCCAGGCTATCAGATGGTGTCTGTAGCTTTGGAAATGATGGGGCTCTTGAGCATAGAGAAGGGGTGGGAGATACTCTGGCCCCCTTCCTCTTGCTCCAGTCTCTTAAATATCTCTCCTGGTAGTTTCAGGCTGAGGAGGTGAGCCCTTGCTATGATATGGGGCAGAGGAAGGGTGAGGAATGGATCTGAAGACAAACTGGCCTGAGTCTTGCACAGAACTCTAGGGTTTATGACTGTCTAATACACATCTACATTTAAATGTAGAGAAAGTGTTTACATCATATTGGAATCACATGCAAGGTCAGTTTGTGGAGAGGACTCTGTGTGTATCTGTGTGCGTGTCTAATGTGCACCCTGGGTGTTGGGGGGGTTGGGGAGTAGGATGGGGTAGACTGCTAGCTTGGAAGAAAAGAGAATGATAAATTTCTCCCTAGTAGTGGATCAGATGTGAGAATTTAGTGGTAAGCTGTCTACCATTAAGGTAAAATATTTGGAAAAGGATTAGAACTTACTTCATGATTGAGTTGAGGTGGGAATCCAATAATATAGAGGGTATAAAAATATAGCCTTACTGGGAGACACTTAACAGTGGTTAGTCCATTAACTAATTAATTCAACAAACATCTATTAAAAGCCAACTATAGACCCAGTGCAGGATCAGGTGCTGGTGATACTATGATGTGCAAAAATAGACTTGTTTCTGGCCTTAAGGATTTTATACCCTAGTGAGTGAGAAAGATGTTTACTTTTCAAATGATTACAAATGTGAGTAAGTACTGACTGTGATAAGAGTAATAAGAGTACAGAGGATTATAATGATGTATTATAGGGGGACGGTGATCTGCCTGAGGGATCAGGGAAAGCTTCCTACAAGAAAAGCCAGTTGATCTGAAATTTTTCAGTATTATAGGAGTAGGACTAAAAAAGGGAAAGAGAGTGGGGATGAATGGTCCAGGGTCAAAGAAGAGCCATGCAAAGACCCTGGTGTATGAGGAAACATTCCAGTGAGATGGGCTGTGGTGGGAAATAGAAACTTTCAGTGACATTTTCAAATAGGTGATCAACTACAGTCAAAAGGACTCACATATCACACTTTTCTGTAACCTTCCAACCCTAAAATTACGTGATTTACAGCATTTAATTGCTTGCTGACTTTGGGTTCAATCCAGTGAGACATGCTTTGAGAGATGAAAGAAGAGCAGGAGACGGGGTGCTTTGGTGAGGAGAGCATAACACGCCAACAAGTTGAGTAACCATATACGACAGCATATGATTAAGTACTGCAATGAGGGGTCTACATGACTGGAAGGATTGGAGGTCAGGGAAGAAAGCAGAGTGGGATGGGGCTTCCTGTTGTCACCTCTCCTGATCAGACAGCTAGATTTCTCTACTCTGCAGGAGGGCGTCTTACTGAAGAGAATTCTTGGCAGCTAGTAGGTAATCACTACATCAGCTGCCAGTGTGTAACTCACAGGAAGGAGCAAGAACACAGCGGGTCGGGGTACCATTACTGTTTTGTGCCAGGTGTTTTAAATGTATTATCTCATTTAGTCTTTATATCCACTGTATAAAATAGTAAGTATTAGTATTCCCATTTCATAGACAAGGAAACTAAGATGTAGTGGCTTGGATCACATGCCCATGGTCACACATTTATACAGTGGCCAGCCTAGGGTTAGAACCCAGTTCTGTCTAGCTCTAAACTCAATGGTTCTATCACAGAGGCTTCCCTACTCACTGCAGTTTGTGCATGTGTTGTGTTTTCTTGCTTTATTCCTTATCTTAGAGTATTACATTCTTAAAAAGAAGGGAAATAATTTTTGAAGGATCTGCTGTTCACCAATCAATATGCTTGCTAATTACATAGAATATTTCATTTCATGTTTACCAAAAAGTCCAAGCTATGTGTTATTCTCTCCCTTTTATAGATGAGGAGACTGTTAAGTGTCAGGTGTAAGGTCTTTCATCTACCAGGGTAGCAGAGCTGAGATTAAATTATGGGTCCACTTGAGTCCAAATTCCATGCTCTTTCCAGTCAATCACTTTTGTCTCTGAGACCTTCCAAGTCATGGTTATATCTTGCACTATCATGAAACTTCTCAGGTTCAAAAGTATTTATTCATTTATTTACTATTTATACATCGTACAACGTTTTTGTGGTAGACACTGTAGAGAGCACAGAGAATGGAAAATAATTCTTTTAATTCCTTTTTTGGTTTTATGGTCAGTTCTAAACATTATGACACTTAATTGTTCTCATACTCTTTCTTGGATTTTACTCCATGGATATTAGCACTTAAAGGGGTCTTACAGATTACTAGTCAGTGTTTCATATTCTAAAAGATACTTGTAATCAAGATTTTAAAATCCCAAATAAAGCATCAGCTAGCAGAATTCAGCAGCATATTAAAGAATACTATACCATGAGAAAGAGAAGTTACTCCAGGAATATAAGGATGAATCAATATAAAGATATATATTAATAAAAATTTTCATACTAATAGATCTCATGACAAAATTTTTCTGATCATTCTCTAGACATAATGAAATGCAATTGATTAGTGCAAAATCACACATATCTTATGAATATGCAAATTATATATGCATATATTATACATGTATGTATAAATGCAATTATGTGTTTATCTACATGTATATAATACACACACATACACATACTTTTAAAATTTCACAGAAGAAGAGCTGAACAAATAACAAGGCATATACTAAGTCCTTGGATAGAAAGGTTCAACCTAAGACATTTTTCCCTTCATTAACTTATAAATTGGATACAGTTCTAATAAAAACACTGAAACTTTTTTAAAAGTTCTTATGGAAAAAGAACCAATAAGAAGAGCCAAAAAAACAGAGAAAAAGAGGGGAAATGAGGGAGCATGAGTAAAGCGTATCATAAAACTTCAATAAATTAGTGAGATTGGTTGATAGCAAGACCAATGAAAAAGAATTGAAAATCCAAATATATATGAAATTCAAACATATATAGAAAGTAGGATATAATAAGGTTAGCAACTCAATTCAGTGTATGTGTGTGTAGAGGGGAGCAGTAACAGACTAGTCCATATGATAATAACTGGTAGCCACTTGGAAAATAATTTGATTCATATTTATATTAAGCACTAATATGAATTCTAAATGGACCAAAGTCTCAAAAGTAAAAAATGAAATCATAAAGGAAGTAGAAGAAAATATGTGAGAATTTTTTTATTACTCAGGAATGGGAAAAATCTTTTCAATTATTATACAAAATGCAAATGGCAGAAGAAAAATATTGATAAATTTTACTTTATGTATCTAAAAAATCTGTATGCAAAAAAATGTAAGCAGCGTCAAAAGACAAATGACCGTAGGCAAAACATCTGCAGCTTATCACCAAGGGTTAATCTCTTTAATATATAAATAGCTCTTACAAATCAATATAAAAAAATCATCAATTCACTACAAAAATGGGCAAAGGATCTACATAGACAGGTCAGAGAAAAGGAAAATCCAAAACTAAAGTCTCTTAAAAAAAGGGAGAGTCGCTTGATTTTTTGCATAATAGTGGAAATGAAAATTAAAAATGTGCTCATCTACCATTTTCACCTATCAAATTGGCAAAAATTCAAATGTTAGGTGATACCCTCATGTTGCCAAGACTGTGGAAACACCCCTATAATGCTCCCAGTGGGAGGGAAATTGGTATAGTTTCAACAATATTAAACAAAATTACAAATGCATCTCTTTGTTGACTTCGTTTACCATTCCACTTCCTGGAAATTATACTATGGATATATTTACCCATGTGAAAATGCCATATGCAATATTATTCTTCATAGAAAAGGATTGGAAATAATGTAAATATTCATCAACAGAAGATTTGTTAAATGGAATTATGCAGCTGGAGCTTTTTAGCAACTGATTTGGAAAGATCTCCAACTTGCATTTTTAAGTGAAAAATTAAGCTGTAGAACAGTGTGTATAGTATAGAAAGAAAATGGAAAAAAAGAATAAATACATTTGCTTCTATATTCATTAATAATATCTCTGAAAGGACTCATAACAACTTAATGATAGTGAAAACTTTTTCTGTTGTTTTGTTTCACTTTTTCTTTTGGAGAGAGGTGTACTGAGTAGTGGGGGGATTTGAATAGGAGAACATTTTTCATTTGATACATTTTTCTACTTTTTCAATTTTGAACCATGTATAATATATAAATGATTTTATTTTAGCAATTCAATACCTACAAAATATGTGAATGAAAAAACCCCAAATTTTCAGGTTCCTTTTCTGGGTGATATTAAGAGGGCTGACCCATAGACCCATTCAGTGTATCCTCTCCTCTTCTCAATGACCACCATAGCACCATTGATGGACAGTCTGAAAACCAACTTTTAAACTCTGAGAATTAGTACTTATAGAGCATCTCTGAGAGGGCTGGCACATAGTAATTATTTTGGCAAATGTTATCTGTTGTTTTTATTTTTATACTTCGTATGTGGGTAAACTGAATCACACAGCCAGAAATTGTTAATTAGATTTTAATATCCTTTTAAAATGTTTCTTACATGGTAGTTATCAATGACTTGACACATAGTGGATATTCAACAAGTACATGGTGATGGATTGACCTCACCCTGTGGTATCATGAGTGATTAACAAAGACCAGGGGTGCCTGGGTGGCTCAGTTGGTTGTATTCAACTCTTTTTTTTAATGTTTTATTTATTTATTTTGAGAGAGAGAGAAAGAGAGAAAATCCTAAGCAGGCTCTGTGCTGCCAGCGCAGTGCCTGATGCAGGGCTTGAACTCATGAACAATGAGATCATGACCTGATCTGAAATCAAGAGTAAGAAACACAACTGACTGAGCCACCCAGGGGTCCCAAGTGTCCAACTCTTGATTTTGGCTTGGGTCATGATATCCCAGTCATGGGATCGAGCTCCCCATCAGGCTCTGTGCTGGGCATGTAATCTGCTTGAGATTCTCTCTCTCTCTCTCTCTCTCTCTCTCTCTCTCTCTCTCTCTCTCTCCCTCTCTCCCTCTCTCCCTCTCTCCCTCTCTCCCTCTCTCCCTCCATCCCTCCCTCCCTTTCTCCCTCTCTCCCTCCCTCCCTCCCTTTCTCCCTCTCTCCCTCTCTCCCTTGGCCCCTTTGTCCTGCTCACACTCTCTCTTTTAAAACCAACCAACAAACAAAACAAAAAAAAAAAACAAAGACCATATTGTTGGTGGAGGCCTATGGGCATGAGGTAATGTATCAAAATGAGGTAGCTTGTCCTGTCGTAGGCCTGAGGAGCTTCACCTCCTGAGAGAAGAGTGTTCAGCAGGCAAGATAAATTTCAAATCACAACCTATGGAAGAACATGGGGTGATAGGAAGCTCATGGAATCTTGAGTCAAAAGATCTAGTATAGATTCATGGTTCACTTACAGAGTAGCTTAGAAAACCCTGAGTGGGTCTCTACCTATCTCCATTGTTGACTGCATCCTTGCAATATCTGCCCTCCTCTCCTCATGGCTGCTATAAAGTCAGAAGACCTAACTATATTTCAAAGCATTTCAAAACTATATAGTAGCATAAAAGTTGCAGCATAATACATGACAATTTCACAGTAACATTAGGCCTGTTCACTCTCTCTGCCTAAGTAGAGGATTTGTCGCTGGTGAAGACAGTGTTAAATTTACAGAGCAACCCAAGAAGAGACTGGCTTGCTATAGGGGGAGACCCAGGACTGATGGTAGGCACTTAACAGCATGTTCCAATTACAGCCTTTAAATCTAATTGCATACTCTGTTAATCTCTGTCAGTGCGGCATCATTTAATATCATCACGGCAGCCTCTAATATCGTGAGCAATGTGAGCTGAGCTGAGACTATTGAAAAAGTTCAGTCCCAGGTCTTCATATCCCCTTTAATTCTCTCTGTCAATTATGCCACAGCCAGGAGTTCAAACAAAGGTCTTGGGATCCGGGGTTGGAGCTACCTTTTTGAAGCGAAGCCTCTTATAAATATACAGATTATATCAGGAGCCTCCAATCCCTTCTCTTGGTTATTTTTGATGGGTTAGTTAAATGACTAGTCCCTGAGATATAACTTACTGTGTGCTTATTTCAAATAAATATTGTAAATGCTATCTGTTCCACAGATTATAGTTTTGGAAATAACATGGTGTCACTTGCACATGTATTTCCCACCCTGCCCCCAAACCTCCTGGCTCGAGAAAGGTTGATGGGGAAAAAACCCCGGACACCTACTTAGCTCTATTCCTTGTACACAGTAGGCTTTTTACCTTTGTTTATTCTCATTACGAGTGACAGTTTACTAGCATGAAACTGCTGGTCACAAACTTAGATTTATTTTTTAAATTAAATTAAATTGATTTTAGGGGAGGCTGGGTGGCTCTGGCTGTTGAGCCTCTGACTTCAGTTCAGGTCATGATCTCATGGTTAGTGGGTTTGAGCCCTGCGTTGGGCTCTGTGCTGACAGCTCAGAGCATGGAGCCTGCTTTGGATTCTGTGTCTCCCTTTATCTCTGCCCCTCCCCCACTGTGCTCTGTCTCTCTCTGTCTCTCAAAAATAAATATATAAATGTAAAAAAAATTAAATTTCAGTATAGTTGACACACAATGTTACATTAGTTTCAGGCATACAACTTAGTGATGCATCAGGTTTATGTATTATTCTATGTTTGCCACAAGTATAGCCACCATCTGTCCCATTACATTGCTATTACAGTGTCACCGACTATGTTTCTTCTGCTCTGCTTATTATTCCTATGACTTACTTATTCCATATCTGGAAGCCTGTATCTCCCTCTCCCCTTCAGTCATTTTGCCCAACTACTACCCCTCTGGCAACCATTATTTTTTCTATTTATAGTTCTGATTCTGGTTTTTGTTTATTCATTTTTTAGGATTCCATTTTTAAAATTCCAATTTAAAAATTTTTAACTGGAATCATATAGTATTTGTCTTTCTTAGTCTGACTTATTTCACTTAGCATAATACCCTTTAGGTCCATCCATGTTGTCTCAAATGGAATGATCTTGTCCTTTTTTATGGCTGTGTAATATTCTGATATAATATTTGATATATTTGATATAATATAATATTCTGATATAATTTTCTAAGCTTCTCTAAATCTAAGCTTACTTTTCTGTTAGTTTAATACCTTTGTTTCCATTGAAGCACTGTTTGGAGGATTAAATGAGATAACCTATGTAAAATACCAAGTACAATTTTGAGCACTTTTATTTTGATATGTTCAAAATTTTTTTTTTTGCTAAGAGTTAATGAATTGTTACCATCTATCAATCAAAAGGTTAAGCCCCTACCATGAATCATTGATTCATTTAATTTTTCTGGCAGCCCTATAGTTAGATACCATTATCATTCCCATTTTCAATTAAGGAGGTTGAAACACAGGAAAATGGAGTATTTTGTCCATGGTGTCGCAGATGGAACATGGGGAGCAGAAATCTTAACCTAGGAAATGGGAATCCACAAGTGTGTTCTCTAAGACCACGGTAAGATCAATTCCATGCCTCCAAGGACTTTTCTTCAAATATTTCTGGAGAGATGAGGCTCACCAGAAGTAGTAATTGATTAGCCAAATCCAGCCACATGTGATTAAGTGCCTAAGTGACTCTGCATGTTTTGTTGGAAGGTTCTGAGACAAGGTGTGTTAGAGGACAGGCTGAGCCACTCGGACACATGATGTAAATGAGGTAGCCCAAGTGTTTCTCTCTCAAGAAGTTGTCCAGAGATACATTGTCCTGGAATGCTTGGTTTCATCTGCCCTCTGCACACAAAGTTGATTTCAAGGCAGCTGCTCAAATTATTGTTAGTCTTGGGTTCTTCCTATTTGTGTGACCCAGTGTTATGGTATAGTGATTAAGACTTCTGTTGTCTTCTGCCTATGGGAACTTAGGGTATTTACTCTCTGCTTTAGTTTTCTCATCTGGAAATAGGCATAATAATAAAGTTGATAAAATTGGAAAATGTTTAGAACAGTGCTTGGAACATAGTGAGTGTTATATTTTGTATGTGTTATTATTATTTGTATATAGTGGGTCTCAGTATTTGCGCATCAGTTGGCTCCTTGAGATGGGTGTCCCCTTTCTGGAGATGCCAGAGGTGAATTTACTTACCTGAAATGAATGAGATTTGTAATCTTCTCAATCTGGAACTCCTGCAATGGTAACAGGGACCCAGATGGAGATTACAGGAGACAAGACAGAAATCAGACTACAATGCAAAGAGCATAGGGCAGGGCTTATTTGTCTGTAGGCAGAGGGGTTCAGAAGCAGTATGGGGTAAGTGATGGGATACTCCACAACCACTATTAGAAGTGCAGACTTTTCCTGTCTTTCCCATCCTTTCTTTACTCCTACAGAGAAAATGAATTCCAATTATAGTCAATGATATACCATAGACCATAGAACTAGACAGGGATACTTTAGCATTTTAGGCAACGTTTCTTTGAAGGCTCTGCCAAAGATAATTTCAAACATTTTAAAATCCAGCCACATCCCCTATTTTCTATAATTATATATAACCGTATGAGTTGAGTTGTAGTCTAGTAGCTGACAAAATGTTACATTTATGTAGATACTTAATTCAACATTCATTCATTTTGATTTGCAGTTTGTGTTGCTTATTTTGGAACCAATATATATTTTTTATGCATGGAAGTTAAGGCTCTGAGGTCACAGTACCAAATGGTTTAAGTAGCCTTGGCAGATGGTTGGGAGCAGATGATTTGGTCAAAATAAAAAACTGGTTGAAATGACGATTTTGCTTTCCACTGATTTCTTTTTGGAAACTTTGTTCAGAACCTGTGTGGTTGGAATTCCTTCTGCATGGGAGGGGGGAAAAGCCATAAACTCTTGCTCTTTTTTACTCTTTTGGGATTGCTCTTCACTTTAGATGGCAAGGTAAGATCATCCAGGGATTCTTCTCACTGAGAAGATGGGACTCTACCGCCAAAAGCAGCACAGGGTCAAGATGGTGCTCAAAGGAACCCAGAAGTGAATGCCTCAAAGGAACCCAGAAGTGAATGCTTAGGTTTGATGCTCGAGTGGGGGAAAAAGATTCTGGAAGTGTCTCACATATCTTCGTCCAGATAGTTGGAGTATGCTTTAATAATGGTGTGACCTTCAGCAGAGGTTAGTGGAGTCATGGAGTAGGAGGGGTTTAGAAGCTGTAGGAACAGGAATCTCAGTTGGAATGTCAGCAAACTCCAGGGCCCTTCATTGATATGACCACAAGAAGGTTTTATAAAGATATCTTTCTTTCTTTTGTGGAGGTGGAGGGGGGTAAGGGTGGGGCAAAACCTTCTGAACGGTTGGTGTGAGTTACTTAATTCCTGGCATCCTAGAAGCAGAGACTTTTCCTGGGGACAGGATTGGGAGGATCTCTATAAGCCAGTCACTTTTCTTACCTTAACTAGACCAGGGCAAGTCCTGGAGGAGATTGATAAAATGCCTTAAAACTTCAAGTTTCCTTCTGTTTGCTTTTTTGGTGACCCCTTTTCTGCCTCTTAGTAGTGATGAGCAGTAACAACCCTTATGATAAGAAGGGATAATGAACTCACCTTTTGGGAAGAAACATATATTTTAAAAAATACTTAATAATATAACCCATATGAGAGGTACTTACTGAAGGGAAAGGTAGGTTCACAGATGGGGGGCAGGCTTGAGATGAGGGAGAATAGTGGTAAAGAACCAAGGTTTTTGAGTTAAATCAACTTGTGTTTGAATTTTACTTTGGATCTTATTAGCTAGCTGTGTGATGCTGAGAAAATGATTTAATCTTTGTGAGACTCAACGTCCCCATCTATAATATGGGTCTCATCATTGTCATGATATCTTTCCATAAAAGGCTTATCATAGTGGCCAGTACACACAGAAATGTAACATGGGGAAGTAAAATCATGTAGAGGCAGCTTACAGTTGGGAAAAAAAGATGCTGCTGTTGCCTCTGCTTCTAAGGTCAAAGAGACACCTGCTATAATATCCAGCACTGGCCACATGTGAGTTTTGTGTAGCATGGCATTCCAAAAGAAATGGTAGGACAGCACTTTACCCGCATTGTCTAGTCAAATAAAGCTGTGTGTGTGTGTGTGCAGAAATTATTTTAGAGTTGAATGGAAGTTAGTCCCCTCTTCCTACTCTAACTGAATCCTTGGGATTTTTCAAGAAGGGAAAACTGATAATTCATTCTCCAGATGAATGTTTGCTAGATTTAAGACACGTTCCCAGGATCCCACAGTTTGGAGACAGAACTTGTGCAGAATGTTGGAACAGGGTGAAAGTCATCTGCCTATTGTGGGTTCTTAAGGAACACTGAAAAATCCCACATACTTCTGCAGGTCTTGAATTTGGGTTGATGAGGGTAAGGAGACTGTTGATCTGAAAGCTCATCAGAGATGACTGTAGATATTAAAGATATTATCTGGAGTCATGCCCCCGATCTCTTGGGGGACTCCACCATAGGGCCATGTCCAAGCTGGCTGAAGAAACTAGTGCTCACCTATCTCAGACCATGAGTAGAAAGGCAATGAGAGAGAAGGGAGAGAAGGCACCAGAACTCACAAGTGTGTCCCTCACATTCTTCTGGGGAACAGGCTGCTCCTCCATTGACCCCCACCCTGAGAAAAGAGAGTACATGAGCATGATAATGAATGGTCAAGAGCAGGCCACCCTTTCCTCTCCTTTAGCAGTGGCCCCCGGCAGGTGCTTAATGGAAGATGCAGGGATGAGGGATGATAATTCCTACATGGGACTGAGTATTTACCTGAAATAAATTAGAGGGTCCATCCACAAACTGCCAAGCCAGTTGGACTATTGGAGGGACTATGATATGGTCAAGGGTTATTTGTTAATTTAAGGTAACACCAAACCATTGCCCCAACCTTACCTCTCCACTAGCATGTGGTGGTGGTAAGTGCTCAAAAAAGCAGGCAGCATATAAACAGAAGATTACAAAAGGGAAAAATAGTGTGATAGAGTTAAGTAGGGAATGCTATGGGTCCACATTCAGAAAGTGAGGTCCATGCCTATGGAGGGTATGAATGTGCAGTGGTGTAAATATTGAATAATCCCTCTCTGGGAAGAACGATCCTGATTCAGGTATTTGCCAATTTCTGTGGTGTAAATACTCTTACCACGGCTATAAATATGATGTCACAAAATGAGGAGTTGAGAAGAAATGTGCACAATCAGCTCTAGCAAGCTAGTTCCAGCTACCTCCAGCATACCAGAATGTGTATGTGTGCATGTTTGTGTGTGTGTGAGAGAGAGAGAGAGACAGAGAGAGTGTGTGTCAAAGAAGGCTTTCGGGGAAAAGGGACCCCTGACCTAAGTCTGAAAGGATGAATAGGAAATAGCCGGGCAAAGAAAGGTAGGAAGAGGAAGGACATCCCAGGCAGGGGAATAGAATGAGCAAAAGGAGGAGACCTAAAGAAGCATGCCTTCTAAGGACAGAGCATTCAGTACACTTTATGGTGGTTACCAATGCTCAGTGCAGTTCTGTTCTTTTTATTTGTGTTGTAATTGACATGCATGTTACTCAAGTCATGGCCATCTTTAAATCTGTTCATTTTATTGACTCATCATTCGTCAAACACAACAAATGTTGATGAGAGCCTACTTTGTGTTTATTAGGAGGTAAGGATTTAAAGATGGGTAGGACATAGTTCCTGTCCTGAAGACACTTATAGGTAGGGGCAGAACATAACTGTGTAACAGGTAACACCATGGTGAGCACAGTGGTTACAATATGTATACGTTATTAGGGATTGTGGTAGGCTAAGTAATGGACCCCAAAGATATTCTTGTCCTAATTTCTGGAACCTTGTGAATATGTTAGCTTACATGGAAATAGGGACTTTGCAAATGTGATTAAGTTAAGGATCTTGAAATGGGTAGATCATCCTCTGTTATCTGGGTGGGCCTTATCCATAAGAGAACAGTTCTCAAAAAGAGAACAGTGGTGTAAGGAGAGAAGCCGAAAGAAAGAGAAGGTCCTGTGCTTTGAAGATGGAGGAAGGAGCCTTGAGCCAAGGACTGTCAACAGCCTTTAAAATTTGGAAAAGTCAGGTAAAGGAATTCTCCCCTAGTCTCCAGAAGTAATGTAGACCTATCACAACTTGATAGCTCAGGGAAATGGATCTCAGACACCTAACTTCTAGACTGTAATTCATGTTGTTTTAAAGTCACTAAATTTGTGGTGATTTGTTACTGTAGGAGTAGGAAATGAATACAGGGGTATTAAAGGGTACGATGTAACAATGATCAAGGATCTTGACTTGTGAGTCAGATTGCCTCTTTTTTTCTTTTTTAGGTTTATTTATTTATTTTGAGAGAGAGTGTGTGAGCAAGGGGGGGTACAGAAAGAGAGGGAGAGAGAGAAACCTAAGCAGGCTTCGTGCTGACAGTGTGGAGCCCGACATGGGTCTCGGTTTCATGAACCATGGGATCATGACCTGAGCTAAAATCAAGAGCTGGAAGCTTAACCCACTGAGCCACTCAGGTGCCCCCTCAGGTTTCCTCTTTTACAATCATGGCCTTATCTCTTAATAGATCCATAATTTTGGAAAAGTTACTGACTGCCTCAAGCCTCAGTTTCCTCATCTGCAAAATGACATAATTATACCAACTTCATAGGTTTAGAGTGTGGATGTTGTAAAATTCTATACATACTGCACTGACTCCATAGTGAGCAATCTGTAAATGTCAGCTATGCTTTTCTTTTACACTATCAAATTTCCTCCTTTCTACTTCCTGAACTGACTACATTGAGGATTAAATAGGTTTTTGTGGTATGGCCTGGATGAATGGCTACCATTCCCAATGTTATTTTTGTGGACAAATATGATCTCAAGTTGGAAAAACCCAATACTTGACAAATTTTGGAGCTCCCGTACAATTTTAATGTGAGGCCCCTCTTCTCTTGGAAATGAACACTCACGCTCCATCAGCCAATGAAAGGGTTAAGAGCTGTGTGTCTTTCCCATCTCCCTGCCACCCCTCACCCCCACCCCACCAATAAAAACTCTCATTTTGTGCACCCTGTCTTTGGCCCGAGTATTATTCTCTTCTCTGTGATTTGGAGTCGGCCTGTCTGTCCCCTGACTGAGCAGGAGCAGCTGAACAGCTGTGAAAACAATGGAGAAGCCGAGGAGCGCTGTGATCAGTGGGGGAAGCTGGGGAAATCTGGGACCCACCGGCCCGTTTCCCACGTCAGCACACAGCCTGCAGAACCCAGGTGTCACGTGGCCAGGCTCAGCCTTGGGGGTCTGCTCCCAAGTCGGGTCTCCCCCATTGCTGGCCCTGGCGCAGCTCGGACTCTCTGGCATCCTCGCTTCAGAAAACTGTTCTTTTATCCCCCCTCTCTTACTCCTTCCATGTTCTCGGGGCTGTTGCATAAACATAGTGTTGCTAGGCAGCCCTCAAGCTTCCTTTCATCCTGGATCCCAGGAAACTGTCCAGGCAAATTCACTGGAGTGTGCTTACAGCTGGTGTTGTGCTCAGAGCCAGCTCTCCTGTCTGGCCCCGGGTTTCCCCTCCAGAAGCCCCCCAGAGTCTGTCTTGTACGTTTGATTTTCTGGATGTGGATATCAAGGCAAGTTTAGGGACCCCCCCCCAAAACGTCCCCCTACTATTTAGTGCCCCTTACTCTGCAGGCTGTACATACACAATGCCTAACTTAATCACAGCCCTTTGCCAGCCTGCCCAAGATTACTGGACAACAAGGAATTTTGCCGAGTCTTCACTGACATACCCAGTGACCACCTAGTAGTGTTCTGTATGTCACCCCACTTTTTCCTCTGAGCCACAGAACTCACCACTCCCTTTTCCCAACTTCCTCCCACCTCAGCTTCCTCGTGCCCATCCTCTCCTGGTTTTCCTTTCCCTGAAATGGACAGCATGTTCCCCTTCCTCAGAAGTCAGCAGTGTCCCATTCACCTTTATAACCAGCAACCAGCACACATTTGGTTCAGTAAGCATTTGTAGGGTGAAGAAATGATGAAATTATTTAAATAGATTCCTTCCTTATTTATCTCCCGCCTTTGAAATACAATTTAAAAAATCTTGGGGCGCCTGGGTGGCTCAGTTAAGTGTCTGACTCTTGGTTTCATTTCAGGGCATGTGGGTTCAAGAATTGGGGTTCCACGCTGGCAGTGGAAAGCCAGCGTTGGATTCTCTCTCTGTCTCTCCACCACTTACGTTTTTTCTTTCTCTCTCAAAATAAATAAAATAAACTTAAAAAAAATCTTATTACCATCCTGATCTTGGTTTAATATTTTTCTCTTTTGGATTGAGTTGTCACTATAATTATTCTCAGTTCTCATTTGATCAAAATAATCTACATACATTATAAATGTTGATAAATATTTATTGAACATAAAATTAGAATTTCACTGAAAAAGCATCTCTCAATGAGATGAATGGGCTTATTCATGTAGTTTATGTATCTGTAGATGAATACTACTTATTTTTAGAATGACTGAGGCTTCTACATTAATTCTATTCCAATATTCTGTTTCTTGAATATTATATATTATTGTAAATTTCAAATATACGCTAACTGGAGAGCCTAATATAATACAATTATCATTCACCTCTTTTTCTGGTTGCATACAATTAGTACCTTCTAGATGCAGATGAGCTATTTAGCATGTGTAAGTTTTTGTTTAGTCAACTTTTATTGAGTGAATGATGTAAACATCTGTCCTTATTTGACTTTTTTAATTGTTATACACAAAATATTGTTCTTATTTGTATTAGGCTGTTGGAATGTTGACTACGCATCCTATGTGGCATCATCCCTTTTTGGGGCTATGGCAGATTTGCTGATTAATCAGAATATTGGCTTCTGCTGAACCTTGATGCAGCTCAAAATTCCTCTTAACATGGTGGCCAGGCAATGACTACCAACCAATTGGATGAGCATGAAGCCAACACCAATTTTATGGCCTTGCATTTTTTTAAAGAATAATATCTTTATTATTTTTGCAAATAGAGTACATATGAATGAAAAGCAAACAGTATTGAAAAGTTCACAGAAGCAAGTAAAACCTCACCCCAAATTCCTCCACCTATGCATTAACATCATAAGTGTTAGACAGTATTGTTTTGTATACTTCTCTTTGCAAACCTAGTGATAAAGCTACGTACAAATAATTTCATTAAAAATGTGATCATTATATGCCTATCATTGAGTAAAAACTACATTTATTTTTTCTTGAATTTAGTGAAAAAAAGATGGAAGTGCTGAACTTCAGATTGTTTCTTTATAAGAAGAAATATTAATTCTTACAAGAGAACCTCAAAAGTTAAGAAAAACATTGTGAAATAGACTAAGGAGTGAGGAAAAATTGCTTTTAAATTACATGTTTCAAATTGGGCAGTATCTATAATGCTGTCTTTGAAATATGAGAATATTAGGTAATCTAAGTCTCCATATCCCCTCCTCACACTTCCCATTTCTTTCCTTAGTGAAATTATTTTCCAGTGTTGGAACTCATAATATTAGTATTCTGATCTCTAATTCTGACCATTGTTTAATCTTAATTCAATATTCAAATCCGTTTAGTGCTCAGTACTAGCCTTGTTACCATGGCTTTGCCGTTAAAGAGGCCTTTTATTTTGAAACATCAATTGTTTGGTATTTTGTTATCAGGTATCTTTTTCACAAAAGACTCATAGGTGTCATTTTTAAATTTTTAATATGCTTGAGAATGTTCTCATCTTTATGCTTGCATGGCAGATAATTGTCCTAATGATTTTGTGATCTGGACAACAAGATGATACTATTATTTCTTTGCGAAGGGACTTACGGATGGCCCACGTCTTCAGCCTTTGGGTGTTCCTCAGAATCCTGCCTGAGGTCTGGGAGGATCAATCCTCTGCTCACAGCCAGCACAGCTGCCCCAGGAGGCCCCCTTCGCCTTTCCTGCATCACTCTGCCTCTCTCCAGTCCCTCTTTGCTCTTGGCCCAGCCAAATACCTTTTCCTTCCTTACCATGTGGATCCTAGTTCTGGCCTTCGTCCATCCTCTGTGAGATTTAATTTCTTTAGCACCTGCTCTGGAAAGATCGTATTTCTCACCAAATTTCCTCTTTCTTACTCACAAGGAAAATGCATTCTGTCCTTGGCACCTCTGGAAATTGGAGTAAATGATTTTTCTAAGCCTTTCTGCAGGTTTTGCGACTTATTCCATTAGGATTTTCCTTGTCATCTCTCTCCCTTTTTTTTCTCAGCCCAATGTTTCCTTCTTTCAGGATACAGCTGCTTGCTTTGAGCAGTTCTTTATTGTGTCTAAAAATGGGTTGCTTGTCAGAGACCTATTACTTCACAGATCTGAGATGCAGACTGGTTCAAAGTCTGATAACCAATTAGCAACATCTCACTTGGTTTCTGTCTTCTACTCTTGCCCACTAAACTAAATAGCAGTAATAACCCTTTCTTAAAAAAAAAAAGTTTTATTTATTTTGAGAGAGAAAGAGAGAGAGCATGAGTGAGTGGCAGAGAGACAGAAAGAGAGGAATAGAGAGAGAATCCCAAGCAGGCTCTGCACTGTCAGCACAGAGCCCAATGTGGGGCTCAAACCCACAAACCATGAGATCATGACCTGAGCTGAAACCAAGAGCTGGACACTCAACCAACTGAGCCAGCCAGGTGTCCCAGTAATAACCCTTTTTATTAGCATGGTACAAATACAAAACCTAACTAATTGCGGGTGATGCCTGGTTTGTGATTTCAAGGGGAGCAGACAAGATGACAATAGTTCTAATGCAAGTGTTGCTTTAACCAGGATGAGAGGGGGGATGGTGGGAAAAGATGGTCTAAGCCTGTTTAAGGGCTTCAGGGAAGATTTTACAAAGGATTTGGCATTTGAAGGGAGACTTGTAGACCAAGTCAGAGTTTGTCAGGAAGTCAAGCCCTTGGGGAGAGTACAGCAGAGAATGACAGAATGCGCAAAGTGGCAGCAAGGACAACACGGTGGACTGTAGGGACTAGAAGTCGCTTAGCATGGCCTGGAAGGAGGAGCATCAGAGTCTATGGCTGGTAGGTATGCAGAGCTGTGTGTACCATGTAGAAGAGTTTTGATTTGATGATGAAGGTGGAAGACGGAATGATTTTAAAAGGCAGGTTTGATTTAATTGGATGTGCATGTCATGGGAGGTCACTCTGGCAGGGAGTGGGGGCTGTTGTCAGAGGGTGAGCCTAGAGACAGTGAACAAAAGGCTACTGTAAGTGTACAGGTGAGAGACAATGGGCTTGACTTGGGCCTGACTGACTAGAAAGGCAGTGGTCGTGGGGATGACCGCACTGTGAGATTTCTTAGATGATCTAGAAGACAGACCGCAAGATTTTAGAGAAAGGATCAACAGCTCTGAGTGCATCAGACCTGGTGCAGCACTGGCTCTGTCCCTGATTGACTGTTTAATTATGGGATAATCACTAGACAGCATTAGACTCAGTTTCCTCATCAGTGTATGGGGGAAAAATGCTCAACCCACAACTGTGAATGATATACATAGAGCTCTTGCTGGGAGAATGCTGGTGGCTAGCGACCCATCAAAGTGAGTTAGGAGCACCTGTTTCCAGCCTCCTTGACATTTAAGATTCTTTGACTCTGTGAACAGTTATGCCATCAACTCTCTGAACAGTGGGGGTGAACATTCTGTATTTTGAACTACCCTAGTACCACCTTGTGTTACTGAATCGTTCAGAATGTGAGTCAGGAATATAAAATCAAACCAGCTGAGTACATTTTGCATAAGATATCTTATTAGACACAGGATGAAAGGTGATACAAATAACCTCTCTTTGCAGTTTCTTGGGACTGAAATCCATGTGGAAAGTAGGGTGGGAGGAGGTATATGGCTAGTAACACTATCACTATCACACAGCTACTAGTCCTAATACTTGCAGCTACCAGTAATTGAGTACTTAATAGTATGAGGCATTGTGTACCAAATATTTTAATTGCATTATATCATTTAGGTCCCACAATAGGCTTATGAAGTGGACATTTCTCATCTATTACTCAATAAGGGAGTATTAAAGTAAAGCACTGTAAATAACTTACTTGAAGTCACTTACCTAGAAAATATTGACTTTGGAAACCAGAACTGTATCAGTTAGCTTTTGCTGAATAACAAACTACCCTGAAATGCAGTAGTTTCAAATAACATTTATTATTACTTATGACCCTGAAGGTTGGTTGGATATTTTGGGGGATTTAGGTCAAGCTTGGCTGATATTGGCTTGGCTTTCTTCTGCATCTGTGGTCAGATGGAGGACTGACTACTGGAATGGCCTCTCTCAACAGCCTCTCTGGCTGTGGCTGTTGGTCAGCTATTGGCTGGAGCAGTGAGACTGAATGGGCCTCTTCAACTAGCAGACCAGCCTGGGCTTCTTCGCAAGACTGACAGGGAGTGCTCCAAAACCAAGAGCAGGTGTGAAGAGATGCTTGAGACCCAGGCTCAGAATATCACTTCTGCCACAGCCTTTTGGCCAAAGCAACACAGGCCCATCCAGAGGAAAGGATGGAGAAGTGGATTCCACCTCTTGGTGAAAGAATTGGAAGGAATTGTGGCCATTTTTGTAATATACAACACAAGCCATGGCTTTGGGCTTGCAAGTCTATGATCCTGCAGTAAAGGATGTTGTTTTTGTGCTTATTTTGTAGATAGAAACACTAAAGTTCAAAGATATTGAACAATTTGCTCAAAGTCACTTGACTTAGTAGCCAAACCATTGTGTGAAGCCAGGCATGTCTGACTTCAGTCAGTGACTTTTTGCTGGATACTCATGGTTCAAAGTCTGTGAGATACAAAGCCATACCCTTCTAGAGGTGGAAGGAACCTCAGAAGTTGTCTGATCCATTAGCTGATAGAATTCTGAATTTCATAGGTTACTGTAATTTCAAAAGTCATTTTGGCAACCAACATGGATTTGTCAACTTTTTTTTTTTTTGCCTAGTCAAAGCACTATAAAAACCATCTCCTAGCTTCCTCATTTAATGGAGGAAAAAAAGAAAATTTCAATGCCAAAAAGCATAATTTTGTAATAAAGTGAAATTGTTTAAATTGAATTAATTCAGCTTTGCAAAAAAACAAAACAAAAAAACCTTACTACTTTGTCTTTAATTTTGCTTCTTTTGTTGTGGGCCTGTGATGTCTTTACATTGGTCAAAAGATGAGCATACAGGAGATACTAATTTAGCCGATTCTCCTCATTTGTTAATACTCAAATGCCCTCCAGAACATTCCTGACATGTGGTCTTCAACTGTTGCATACTTCTGGTGAGAGAGCTCTCTATTATCTGAAACAGTTCACTTCATCTTTAGACAACTGCAGAAAAGAATCTTTTCTTACTATATTGAGACCAAATCCTTCTCCCAGTGATGTCTACCCACTAACTGAAGGTCGTCTTTCGGTGCTCAATTATAAGAGATGAGTGTACAAAGGTATCTGGAAATAGTCGTGGGTCCCCTGGATTGTCATTAACCCTAGTTCCTTTGGTCTCCACTAATATAATATTGCCTTGGCGTGCCATCTGCTTTTGTCCTGCCCTCAGGCTCCATCCAGTTTGACTACATCTGCCTTCATGTGGATGCAGAAGTCAGTTTATGTCTCTGGATTTGGCCTGATTAGCTGGCATAGATTAGGTCATACCTTTTCTCTCTCTACATGTGATTCCTCTGTTAATGAGGTTTAAGATCATATTAGCCTTTCCAGGAAATCTTATCAAGCTGTTGACTCAAGGTTCAACTTTAAGACTCAACTTCTGTATGAACAAAATGTGAGCACTGTAGAGCTGTTTCAAAGGCTCAATAAGTACTTAAAAAATGCAATACAACTTCAGTAGCATTTAAAGAATATCTGTCATGGATTTGGCTCTGTGATAGGTGCTGGCACTATGAAGAAGAAAAGACAGTCTTTCTGTTTTCAAGGAAGTCAGAGTCCAGAAAGTAAAACAGACACACAAAAATAATATTACCACAAGATGACTGGCTTTTTTGGGTGGTGTGTTCCAAGTGAAGATGGGTGAATAGGAAAAGGAATATCAGTGCCTACATGGGGCTCAAGGAAGGCTTTCTAGAGGATGTAGCCCCTGAACCAAGGCCTGGAGAACATTAAGATTTGCCAGGTGGGCCTGGTCTCTTTACGTTCATGGCAGGTGTTATATCATAGCAATTAAATAGTGCAGGCTTTAGGACCAGACCATCTGAACTCCAGTCATGGCACCTGCCACTTTCACAGGTTAAACCCCTGATTCTTCAGCTTCCTTCTCAAGGATATTATTGCTCCCTGGTAAGGCTTAGATGAGTCAATAAGCATAGGATTGTTGGCATAATCCTGGTGCATAATGTGGTAACTATTCTCATTCCAAATGACTAAGATGACTCAAATTCTGAACTCTTCTAGTTTGATCAAGGACATTTTAACTCTCTTAACCTTTGTCCCCTGCCCAATGCAATGAACAGCACACCCAGGATGCATCCTTACCTGTCAACATCTTAAGAGAATGACTTCATGAAGAATGCGTGGGTGGACCAAGAGGCTGTTGCGTTCATAGTGCTGATATCCACTGAAGCAGCTGGATAGTCTCAGGTGATCAGGTTCACATTTCTCTTCTAAAATATAATTGCTGGAGGGGTGCCTGGGTGGCTCAGCTGGTTAAGTGTCTGACTTCAGCTCAGGTAATGATCTTGTGGTTTTTGAGTTTGAGCCCCACATCAGGCTCTGTGCTGACAGCTCAGAGCCTGGCTCCTGCTTCAGATTCTGTGTCTCCCTCTCTTTTTGCCCTTACCCCACTCATGGTGTCTCTCTCTCTCTCTCTCTCTCTCAAAAATACATAAAAATTAAAAAAATATTTTAAAAATAAAAATAAAAAATAAAATATAATTGCTGGAAACCCAACCCAACATTAAAAAAATATATATTGTGTATATAAACCACAATTTCTTTATCCCTTCATCAGTTGATGGACATTTAAGCTCTTTCCATACTTTGGCTATTGTTGAGAGTGCTGCTATAAACATTGGGGTACAAGTGCCCCTATGCATCAGCATTCCTGTATCCCTTGGGTAAATTCCTGGCAGTGCTATTCCTGGGTCATAGGGTAGATCTAATTGTAAATAATTTCAAACATGAAGAAAAATCAATAAGAATAGTACCATATGCTCTTTATACAGGTTCTCCTATTGTTAGCATTCTGCTCCATTTGCTTGATCATTTCCTCTCTTTTTCCCTTCTATACACACACACACACGCACACACAGGCACACACATACATACATAGACACACACAGGCACAAATAGACACAGAACAAATAGACATACACATAGACACTCATACACAGATACACACACAGACAAAAATACACAGACACACACATACACAGACATGCAGGCACAAATATACAGACACAGATAATATACACACACACATAGACACCCATACACAGATACACACAGACACATCCAAGGATACAAATACACAGATACAAAAAGACACACACATAGACACACATACACTGATACACATGGACACACACACACATATGAAAATTTTTTCTGAACCATTTCAGACTAAGTTGTGTCTTTATCTTTACCTTTTCCTGTTGGCTGGGAACAATGATGTTCTTTACATAACCACAAGGTGATTATCAGCTTCAGTAAGCACTGATATAATAATTTGATATACTCTAATGTCATTATTCCAATTTTGTCAATGTACCCAATAATATCCTTTATAGATTTTTTTTAACCTCCATTATAGAATCTAAAAGTCAAAATTTTATAAAAAGCTCTACCCAGAGGGGAGCTACTTCTTTCCCTCCCCTTCTCCCTGTTTTCTCACTCCTATAAGTAACCCACTTAATTGTTTTCTGGTTTATCCTCTTTTATTGGTAAAGATAAGCAGGGACTTGTATGTTTTCTTATTTCCCCTTTTATTTTACAGCAGTGCATATTATATATGTTATTTTGCATTTTGCTTTTGTCACTGAACATTATCTCCTGGAAATCATTCCATGTCTGTGTATAGAGACCACCATCCTTTTTTTACAGCAACCTAGTATGACACTGTGTAATACTATGGTTTTTTCAACCAGTCTCCTGTGCTTGAGCTTTTAGATAGTTTCCAATGTTTTGCAAATAAAAACGAGGCCGCATTGACTGACCTTATGCATTTTATTACAGGTGTATATTCAGGGTAAATTCCTCGAAATGATATTGCTGTATTGAAAGGTGAATTACATATGCAGTTTTTTTCTTGCTAAGACAACATTTATTATACCAAACACATTTAGTTCCCTTTCTTTTTTTAATGCAGTTTTAGTATATATATTGACAAATTGTCTTCAAAGTGGTTATATCATTTTGCATTCATACCAGTAAGAGAGTACCTGAGAAATCCAATGTTTTGGCTTTTATTTTTGCACAATGATAAATTAGGAAGGATTCAGGAGCCAGAACAGGATGAAGATCAAAGGTCAGGTGCTGCATGGAGTAAGAAAAAAGGATGCCCAACAAAAAATCAATTCACAAAATGCTTTTTCAGACACTTGGACACCATTTGCTTAAGGGCAGGGCAGTCTTATTTAATTTTTCACTCTAGGGCGAGGCATCTCTAGTAAGATATCTTAGCAAGGTGCCTAGAACATAGTAAATGATCTATAGATAGTGACTATTTAAATAAATGAAAGAATAAACTGGCAAAAACCTGGCATGGCCCATGGGAATAACAAAACCTGGCTGGGAGATTATTTTGAAGGAGCACATCTCACCTCTTCTTCTCCCTTCCCCTCCTAGACAGATGCTTCCTTGTACAGTCATTCCTGGGGACTGAGCAGTTTGAAGTTTCCAAAGATGAAAACATGTAAGCAGTCCTTGCATTAGGAGATGGGGCTGCACAGAAGCCTATTGTCTGCAGGGACACAGGGAGCTCTGTGGTGAAAGGGGAGTGTCTTCCACCACAGCCTGGCCTTTTCAGGCTGAGCATTGCCTTTTCTCTCTGGAATGTAATATTCTACCCATGCCCTTCGAGTGGCATTGTGCACTAGCAGGGTCAGTACTGAGGGGTGGGGGCCGTGGTGGGGGTGCAAGCAGGGAAATGATCTCTGTGCAGGCAATCCAGTAAGTCAGAGGCAGCATCAGAGGGCACGGCCAGGTCTGGGCTCTGAATGAGTGCTTTGTGAGAGTCTTGGTGGCAGTGGCTGGAGAAGCACCTTCCCCTTGCAGCTCACCTGGTGGCTGAACAAAGCTGTCTTTCAGGCCTCAGGCCCCACAGCAAATGCCGTGCAGGTGATAGATCTGCTTTCTTGCCCTGCAATGGCCTGGGGATCGCATTTCTGCCTGGCATTTCTTGTGGGTTGCCACTAAGGCCTGTACTCCCTTCAAGATAATGAAATAGCAGAACTAGCCCAGGAGGAGATGGGCCACCTGTTCCGAGGCCAGAGGGGTCACTGCAACCCTGAGGATTTCTTTTCAGAGTCACAGGGGAACAGGCACGGCTAATCTAGGTTTCTGCTGACTCTTGGCATTGTCCACATGAGCAAGCACTCTTTGTCCAGCCCTCAGCATTTATAAAAATTCTTTTTAAAATTTGATCTCCACGATGGTTTTCAGGGGTCAGCGTGACAGCTTTTACCCAGGAGAAAATGGAGCCATCATGAGCTGGAGTGGGTGGAGCCTTCCAACTCCAGAGGCAGAGTTCTCTCTCGGACACTGGAATCCACAGTAGCACAGGAATCAGTGTGATGGCAGGGGGCAAAGCAGGATGCTGCAACCGCATTTTGGATTTTGTTCTGGCTACGAGCCACACTTGAAAGGACAAGAGGCTTTTCCCTCTCCCTTAACGTAAGAGCCAAATCTCTGTATTCTGAGTTTGGCTTCCTTGTCAGAGGGATTGCTAGTTTTTCTGTGTCAGGGTTAAAAACAGATGCTGTGGAGCACCTGCAGAAAAACACTCCTGGTTCTATTTGGGTTTATAAGCTCATGGCGAGAGGCCGGCGCTGGGATTCAAGGGACAGAAAGGGTAAATCCGGAAGCGGAAGGATGGATTTCCCTGTGTTAATCAGGGGAAGTTAGTTAGTTGCTTAGACAGGGTTAGTTAGGATTTGGGGTGTTTTTGTGAATGGCAGAGATCCAGGACCTACGAAGCACCAAATATAGGGAGATGTCCATGAGAGGACTGTGAAGGCCTGCTGCCAACACAGAAGCTTTTGGAGCAGGTGTTGGGCCTGTGTTGAGTGGAGAGGCCTGCTGTGGAGCACCTCTGAGCCACCTGGAAGACCATCATCTGCTAGATGGCCGAGGATGGTTGGCCCAGTACTGTCACATACAGAACGGATACAACTAAGGATGCTGAACACCATGCAGCCATCTCTCATTTTGTGGATACCATCGAAACATCCAAGATTGTTTTTAAAACCCCAGGGAGGGAAGGAAATCCCCCTTAAAAGTGACTGAAATTGAATCCTTCCTGTACCTATCAGATAGGAGCTCAGAGACAAATTTAATTTGCTTAAAGAAAATGAAAATTCACTCACTCATGTATTCATTCGTTCAACAATATTTATTGAATGTCTTAACAAAATTTGACTAAAATGGAGTATTTTGATATTTGGCCTCTGTAATGGTTCTGTTTTTTCTGTCATGTTTCCTCTTTGTGGGTCCTTTGCTGCAGTGTTTGCTTAAATCCTACTCTTCCTTCAAAATATGGCTCAAATACCTTCTTTTCCACAGATACTTTCTTCTTCCACCCAACCCATAAATTAAGGTGGAGTTGGGTCTCAGCTTGAGCATGGGCCATGTCTGCTCGTGGATCCAGGCATGTCTGAGAGTGTCTGGAAAACTGCAGATTCAGGCCTGATGGAACTCAATTTTGGGGGCTATGAGAATCCTCCTGTGAAAGAAATCATGATGTTTCCACTTGTGAGATCCAGCCAGACACATCTCAGCATGTCTGGAGAAGCACTAGAGTGACTTCAGGTTTTAGGAGGGGATAGCAATTTCCCAAGAAAAACCTTATCCTCTAGTGAGAAGGAATCTTACCTAAAGATCTTGGTACAGTGACAAGCTTTACCTTCAGAGGCCAGAGAGCAATAACTCTGAATATAGTATTCAGATATTTGCCATTTGGGTTTGTCTCCTAGCTTGCCGGAGGCTCTTTTGGAGGCTGGCTCTTGTGAACACGGAGTTGCCATATATAAAAACAGAAATAACTACTTAAATCTCTGCAAACTTTGGGATAAAATAATCCCTCATGGTAACCTTTCTCTGCCTCCTCATTCTTGGAGAGTTACACAAAAGGGATAGAAATATTCTCCTCCATTTGACCATAAAATTGTGCTGAAGCTTTGGCACCTAGAAGTTTGAGTCATTGAAGGTAAAATTTGTCAAAACAGAGTTAGGACAGCCACAAACCTTGGTGTTGGGCTTGACTGGGTAGCATAGAGGAGCAGCCAGCACCATGGTGCCTAATGTCAGGTGTAGAACTTCTTCAGAAGTGGGATCTGCCTCTGGAATTCCAGAAATTACTTGAAAGACAAGTCTTGCAGGTGGTTAGTATTAGTCCAGTAGATGCAAAATGCCACAAAATGTTTGGATGTTCAAGTAATGTAACCCAGATCCATAAGTGTGGGTGAAAGAATGATGGTGACAAAGCTGAGGAGGGCAGTGGAGGGTGATGATGGACAATCTTGTAGCCAGTCCAAGGCAGTATGAATTGATCATGAGGACTGAGGTCAGATTGTATTTTAGAAAGATTATTCTGGAGGCTGATTGGTAATTAATAGAAGATAGGTAAAACTTAAGAAGAGGAAATTAATAACATTGATAATAACTCAATGTTTCTAGGGCTGTGTCTGGCCATGGAATATGTCCTGTCCAGGAAATGGCAGCATTTAGTCCCCAGTGGCCTTTGTTTGGATGGGCTAACTATCTGGGGAATAAGGTGCAAACTTAGTCTTTATCTGGAATTCTTTTTTGATGACTCTACTTCCTAGTTATCAAAGAAATCTTTGACTTACAGGCATTTATTAAAGAATCCTTCATATTACAAATCTTGATAATCAAACTTTGGTCTCAAAACTAATTTCTGCCTTTATTGTGGCATCTCAAAGATCTGACCATTCTGGGATGGTAGTGAATAAAGAAACAATGAATAAAACCTGATTCCTCCAGTGGGCTTCTCACCCTCCCATGTTTTCCTCATTTTGCCTTAAGTAATAAGAACACTCCCTTCTTTAAAACTTCTGTTTGCTTTTAAGTATATTTAGTAATGTTTGTCAACCCTCACTTCTCCCCTGACCCAAACACACACACACACTCTCCCATACCGCTCACATACCACTCGTGAAGTGCTTGACCCTCTCTCATCAGAAATAGTGGTTTATTCTGACCAAAAAATTGGGGACTTTGAAGACACGACCAGTCATGTAGTTTGAAAAATTTCATGTAGAAATGTTGCTATTTCTCAAAGGGCTGAGAATCACCAGCCTTGTAGGATGGAGGCCTATTTACCTTTTGGATCATTGACACCCACCTTCAGGATCTACCTACAATGGCATTTAGAAAAGCAAAATATTTATGTGATCTCTAACTACCCAGAAGAATTTTACCTGTGGGCAATGGAAGAAGATTTATGTGGAAATCCAAACACAAGAATTATTGAAAACAAATTTATAATGATTTCATTATTCTTCATTTAAAATGCCATTGGGATAGGGGTACCTGGATGACTCAGTCAGTTAAGTCTGACTGTTGGTTTTGGCCCAGATCATGATCTCCTGGTTTGAGAGTTCAAGCCCCACATCAGGCTCCTCACTGACAGTGCAGAGCCCACTCGGGATTCTCTCTCTCTCTCTCTCTCTCTCTCTCTCTCTCTTCCCCTCCCCTGCTCGTGTTCTCTCTGTCTCTCAAAATAAATAAATAAACTTAAAAAAATTCTATTGGAGTAATCAAAGAATGTTTTCCCATGGTGCCTGGTGAAGATCCACAGGGCTATGAAAGATGGACTGATGGGTCATGTGGACAGAGTGGGACGGCAGGTTGTCATGGATGATTGCAGTGACATAATGAGGAAGTTTGAATTTTTTTTCCTTCTTAGCTATTTATATGTTTTTATGACAAATTATTTTAGGATATTAAATGGCAATTACACCATTATAATATTATCTTTTAAAAAGATAATTGAGCTCCTTAACAGTGTTTAGTATTATTAATCTGGCAAGGATCAGAGCTGGAACATTTCAGTTAAAGGTCTTTCTTCCTTTCTCCCTCCCTCTCTTTTTTTTCTTTTCTTTTCTTTTCGTTTCTTTTCTTTTCTTTTCCTTTCCTTTCCTTTCCTTTCCTTTCCTTTCCTTTCCTTTCCTTTCCTTTCCTTTCCTTTCCTTTCCTTTCTCTCAGAGAGTGCAAGTGGGGGAGAAGGGCAGATGGAGAGAGAGAGAATCTTACGCAAGCTCCAGGTCAGCATGGAGCCTGAGATGGGGCTCGATCCCATGATCCTGGGATCATGACCTGAGCTAAAATCAAAAGCTGGGTGCTCAACTGACTAAGCACCCAGACTCCCCTATTTATTCTCCTTTTAATATGCCTTGTTCCAAAACAAGGAAGATTTAAAGGTGTATTTAAAGGTAACTTAGTTGTTCAACAAAACTATGACATGTACATTTTTATTCTCCATGTAAGAATTTTCCAAAATGGCCAATGTTTCTGTCCCTTTAAAGTATCTTTAAATATTAAATAAATGAAGGAAGGAAGGAAGGAAGGAAGGAATGAAGGAAGGAACATGAAAATCTAGTCAGCTAATTACAGTCATGTTATTTATTTATTTATTTTCAGAAACCTTTTCTCCAACCAGGATTGTACATGCAAAGGGATGCCCAAATCTTCCATGGCACTTCAAATCCTCTTCTGCCCAAACACTGAATTTCCTCAGAAATGGCTTAACATTTCTTGGTCAAGCCATAGTTGAGGACTATTCTTTTCCTAGTTCTAGAAAAAAAATCTCCTCTGTCTCATTTTTATTTGTACAAAAAATGGTTAAAATGGGACAATGCCATTTTTTTTTAACCTGAATGGTGACTGCCAGCTATTAAAATGCTAATTTCAAAAAAAAATTAAAAAAAAAAAAAACCAAATAGAAGAGCCAAAGACAGCCAGGAAACAAGAGGAATGAAGTCTACTGAGTGATTAATCATTTGATTAACCAGGTAAGTCTCTGGCACATTACTAATTAGCTCACTTACAAAGCCCTGGACTGAGCAGCCCTGGTTTGATTAAAGAGGTGCCGAGCCATTCAAACCCTGATGCTCCAGCTTCTTTTATAAAACAAAATGCCACTTTCATGCTAAGCTCATCTCTTTAATCCAGCTGTGGTTTCTCAGGCCTCTGACACTCAGGCCTAGGCACATAAATCAAAGAGTAGAAAATGGTCCTCATGAATGCTCACAGAATAGGATCTAAATTTTAGGACTCTGTTTTTTTTTTTTTTTCTAATTTAAAAAGGGGTTGTTTAAATTATGAGGTTGTGGTAACTACCTGTTGACTGTATTAAAGCTGCTGCCTTTGATGACCCTTTAAGGTTATCTACAGGCACTGGTAGAGGCCCTGCCTTTGTAGGAGGGAATAAATCTGCTCTCACTACACTCTATTACTCTGGGAGGATTTATGAGCTCTAAACAAGGATATTTGAAGTTGATAATACAGATATTCTCAACTTTACTAGGGAGTCTGGCTTTAAAATATTTTCAAAGCTTGGGGTGCCTGGGTGGCTTAGTTGTTTAAACCTCCAACTCTCGGTTTCGGCTCACATCATGATTTCACTGTTTTGTGAGTTCGAGCACCACATCGGGCTCTCCACTGAGAGTGCAGAGTTGGCTTGGGATTCTCTCTCTTGCTCCCTCTCTCTTTTTCTACTCCTCTCCCACTCACACTGTCTCTGTCTCTCTCAAATAAATAAACATTAAAAATTAAAAAAAATATTTTCAAAGCTTATTTCTTTGTGGTAGAGTATTTGTATTCTTAGTCACATTAATGCCACCCTACTCCTCACCCCAAAATATCCATCTTCTTGGTGGTACTGAAGTAGAGGCATCCTGACTGTTTAGTGGAAGCAGTGAACTCTTCCTGCTCCATGATTCCACTTCGGATCCTCATACAGGATCTTTGCTTCTTTACTTGAAAGCTTGCTTAAGATGACTGAATACTTTCTCAGGCTGTGCACTGTATCAGTAAATCTGGCAATTCTGTTGTGGTTTCCTTTGTGACTGTTGCAGGAATAAGGAAACTAACAGAAATGTTGGCTGGATCAATTGAAGTATAGGGTTAAGGTCAAAGCTAAATCCTCATCTCCTGATATTCCAGGTTGATCATATCATGGCTGGATATTGTCTCCCTTGTGGGTGTTGTATTTTGAAGGGGCACAAATAAAAAGAGCTCATCTAGCCAAGGCCAGGAAGGAGAGGATGGTGGGGGACATCTTGTCATGAGGGCAATAGCTAAGAATCTAGAGAAGAGACTAGTAGAGTAGATATGGAGTAGAGAAACGTGGTACCTGTCTTTAAATTTTTTAAGTTTATTTATTTATTTTGAAAGAAAGAGACAGAGGAAGAGAAAGAGAGGGCATGAGAGGGAGAGGGGGTAGTAAGAGAAGGAGAGAGAGAGAGGGAGAGGGAGGGAGGGGGAGAGAATCCCAAGCAGGATCCAAGAGCAGTACACCCAACATGTTGCACAGTGCTTGGTAAAGAGCAGCCATAAACAACAGTGATCACTATTTTTTGAGCACATGTTATGCTCAAATTAGAGCATATGCTAATTATCTCAATTAGTAATTATTATCTCCAATTAATAGTGAAGGAAGCTCAGGCTCAAGATGGGAAACTTATCTAAGGTCACATAATCAATATCGAGGCTAGGATGCAAGCCAGGTGTGTCAGGGACGGAGTACTCCTCTCAGTGATGCTCTGCCTGGAAAGATACCTCTCCTGATGCAGGAATGAGGATGATGTCACCAGGGTCTGGGGTGATGCTTCAGTGACCAGATTTTATCACTTTTATTTTTTCTCTTGTGGATGAAGAATCGCAGTTAGCGATACAGAGTTTCCACAGCCAGTATGTTCCAGACTCAGGATTGAAACCTATGATTGCCTTGTACAAAATTCAACCTCCCGATCACTATGTTTTTATCATTTTCCTGGTGCAAACAAATGCAATTCATGCGTGTTTCTAGTTTGACCTGGGCGAAATACTGCTATTTCGAGTCTGAGTCTCTGTTACCCTTACCTTCGGCTTAACCTCTGAACACTTGAGCACTCCCTTGTCCTCTGTACCTGAATTCCTGGTTTGCCCTCATCTGGTGCTCTGTTACTCTTTGGATCCTCTACCTGGCCTGCTCCAGCTGACGTCCCTCCCTGATGGAGATGAGGATAATATAATTGAAGTTTATGGAGTGTTTTGTGTCACTGTGAAGATATGAATTGCAGTCCTGAGGCTTATTCTCATCGCATTTAAATATTCCTTATAACAATCCCATGAATATAATGAGTATTGCCTACATTTCGCAGATTAGCAATCAGTATCACAGGTTAGGTAGGTTTTCTTAAGGTCACACAGCTAGTTAGTTAATGCCTAAATTAGCCTACTAATACTAATGCTAATACTAATACTAATAAATATTACATTTGTTTTTTTCTACCACATGCATGCTGGGAATTATTTCCACACTTCTCACCTTCACTTGCCAACTTTTTCCTTCTTGTCCAGCAAAGAGCATGAAGATCCCCTACCTAGTTAACCAGGGCATCACCAGGTAGGTACCATCATCATCTTCATCATCAATTTATGTTGAAAACTCTAAAAAACGTAAACAATTCTCTATTCTAAGAGGAATTCATTACAAAGTAGAGAAACTGAGGCTTACAAAAATAAGGTGCATTTCTCAGTCACTCAGCTAAAGAGTAAGAAGGCGGTGCCTTAGTTTTAGAATCTTAAATATTGGAAGCATGTATATTTGAAACAGGAGCAGTTGGATAATCCAGATATTGGTAGGGGAGGGAATAGACAAAGATGGGAAAATGTTTAAGAGATCTACAAAAAAGGGGTGCCTGGCTGGCTCAGTTGGTAGAGCATGTGACTCTTGATCTTGGGGTTGTGAGTTTGAGCGACACATTCAGTGTAGAGATTAGTTAAAAAATAATTAATTAAAAAATTATTTAAAAAAGATCTACAAATGATAGTGAAAGGTTATAGAAATGTCATGGAAGTCTTAGTAGAGCATAACTGAAAACTTTTAGTGGTATTAGGCTGTCTGTATAGCTATGTGTGGGTAGACAAAGCAGCCCTTTTTAGTTCAGAGGGGATTCCTCTGCTCAGACCTCTCCACTGGCTTCTCATCTTGCTCAGAGTACAAGTGTAGGTCTTTATGTCAACACCCCTTATGATCAGGCCTCTGCTTAGCTCTTTTGTTTCCTATGTCTATTGTTCTGCTTGGTTCTCTCTCTGCACCTGCCACACTGGCCTCCTTGATGTTTCTCAGTCATGGCATGCATGCTCTGGCATCAGGGCTTTTGCATTTACTCTTCTATCTGCTTTGAACTCTATCTCCAGATATTCACAATGCCTGTCTGCTTGTTTCTTCAGATTTCAGAAACCACCTCACTACCCAGTCCTTCTGCGAGCCACCCGGCTAGAAGAGCCAGAACTTTCTCTCACCACCTTCGCCCTTGGTACTTTATCACTATGCCCGGTTTTGTTTCTCTTCCTTGCACTTGTCATCATCTGACATATTCTATTTTTGTTATTGTTGTTCATTTGCTTGCTTTTTGTCGTTCTCAGAAATACAAGCTACTGCGTCCCCTTTGCCTACACACCTAATGGGCACTTGTAAATGTTTTTAAATGAATGAATAAAATGAGCATCTGGGTATGTGACCTTGGTCAGCCTAACAGTCTAAGCAGTTATGATGACTGCTGCCCAGGGAAAGTGGTAGGGGGCTGGTGGTGGACCCTTGTCTGTCAGATCTCACAGGCCCAGCCTCAATAGTGACCTCATGTGGCATGAGAGTCAAAGTCAGCAGAGGGTTGACGTTAGACCCTTTTCTCTCTGCCTGGCCTGGCATTTGTAAGTAGGACTGAGTAAGCTCCAAAGGGTCCTGGGCAATTGTAGGTGGCATGTTTTTTAAAATTTTAATTCAACATATGTGGTGATAGGCAATATATTCTCATGGTTTAAGATACAAGAGTAGCTTAGGGTATATAGTGAGGGGTCACCTCCTCCTCTTTGCTCCTAGTTACCCAGAAACCCCTCTCAGTTCCTGTGTGGCCTTCTGGAAATATTCTATGCAAGTTTAAACAAATACATATAGGGACCTATATATTTTTCTCTTTTGCTTATATTGTACACAATACAGGATATTACACATACTGTTCTATATCTTGCTTGTATTTTTTAACTAAGACAAAACATCCACAGTAAAGTGCAGAAATTTTATGTACAATTGATAAATTTGTCTTCCCATATATGCTCATATAATCATCATCCAGATCAAGATATGTATTTATAGCACCCGAGTGTCACCCTGTGCCTCTTCTCAGTCTCTCCTGAGGTCATTGCTATTCTCACTCTTATCACCATCTATTTGTTTCCCCCAGTCTTCAATGCCATATGGATGGAATCAGATAGTATATGGTGCTGTGTTTCTGACTGTTTCACTTAAGGTCATGTGCTTTTTAACATAAAGACATATGTCTTTTGTGGGTGGCTGGGTGGCTCAGTTGGTTAAGCGTTGGACTCTTGAATTTGGGCTCAGATCATAATCTCAGGGTTGTGAGATCGAGCCCCATGTTGGGCTCTGTACTGGGTGTGGAGCCTGCTTAAGATTCTCTCTCTCCCTCCCTCTCTGCCCCTCCCCTCCTCTTTAATTAAAAAAAAAATCTGTTTTTGATGATTGTATCTCATAAAGATAAAGGACATAAAGAATTTCTTCATCTTCTTTTATGATTCCATGGTATTCCTTCGCAAAAATGCCCCATGCTTCATTTCACGGCTCCATCCTGGTTTAGATGGGTGTTGCAGTAAAATGAGCATAAACACTTGTGTAAGTGTATCTGTTCCTTGAGTACAGGGAAGTGGGATTGCTAGGTCAAACAGTGTGTATGTGTATAATTTTTAGAAGGCTCTCAGTGTCCTTCTGAGGTGTTTGTAGTGATGTGCCCCACCAACAATACTTGAGAGTGCTTATTTCCCTAAGTGTTTTCAAACTGTGGATCTTTGCCAATTTTGAGAGAGGAGTGATATCTCAGTATAGTTTCTCATTATGAGAGAGACTGAACATCATTTCTTATTTTAAAGACCCATTTTTTTCTTTTGTAAGCTATGTTCCCATAATTTGATCATTTTCAATGGGGTTAGTTATTTTCTCTTATCCCTCCCTAAACATCCTATTCGTGTTAGGAAAATTATCCCTTTGGTGAGTTTCCAATATATTTTTCCAAATATTTCATTTGTCTTCTATTTCTTTAGCCATTTACAAATATTTTGTTTTTATGTGGCCAAACTTATTAATTTGTTTAAAGTTTCAGAGTTTTGTGTCATTGCTTAAAAGGGCTTCTCTACTCCCAGATTGTTAAAACGAATCATATATTTTCTTCTGGTCTTTTTATAGTCTCCTCTTAAATTATTAAGTGTTTTGACACTTCTGGAAGTCATTTGTGAGTAAGATATGAAGTAGGGATCCAACAGTTTTTCCCCCAAATTACCCCAATCATGCTCATTCTGTGTATTCACGGATCCAGTTTTCCCAAAACTGAAATGCCATTTATCCTATCCTAAATTCCCCTATGCATTTGGGTTTCTTTCATAATTTGACATTATGTTCTATTTATGTGTGTGCCAGACTAAACTATTGCAGCTTTACTATAATATTTGGAAGACTTGACTTTAATATCTGGAAGACTTATAAGTAGGGGTATGACAATGTGGAGGTACTGTTTTTCCTTCTAATAATGACAGCCGGCTCCATAGCAATTAATTATAATAACTGAAGAGATATAACTATATTTGCATCTCAAATGTGGGAAGCAGAATGCAGTAGCTAGAGAAGAATAAAATACAGCAATTAGAGGGATCTTAGACTAGGATTCCAAAGTATATGCCTATCTGCCTCCCACCTCCCATCCCCACCCACACCCCCAGCACACACACACACTTATCAGATTGCCTGCCTGGAGTAGACAGGACAGTGTGCCCAGAGGAGTGTGGATGGTAACATGAAATTGATAAGTCAGAGCTTGACTGAGGGGGCTCTTTCTTTAGTCCTCGTCCTCCAAAAGTTATCTTATGAATAACAGAGTTTATAAGTCTACTTTTGTAATAATTTAGAATTTTTTTCATCTTAATTTATAATTAAAAAAATTATTTTTTGAAAAAATATTTATTGACTACCCACTTGTTAGAATGGCCAAAGTCCAAAACACAGCCAGCACCAAATGCGGGAGAGGATGTGGGGTGATAGGAACTCTCATTCACTGCTGGTGAGAATGTAAAATGGTACAGCCACTCTGGAAGGTTGGCAGTTTCTTACAAGAATAAACACAGACCATATGACCCAGCCATCATGTTCCTCGGTATTTTAGCTAAAGGAGTTGACAACTTATGTCCACCAAAAAACCTGCACACAAATGTTTATAGCAGTTTTATCCATAATTACCAAAACGTGGCAAGATGTTCTTCAGTAGGTGAATGGATAAATAAACTGTGGTACATCCAGAAAATGGAACATTATTTAACACTGAAAGAAAATAAGCTATCAAGCCATGAAAACATGTGGAAGAAGCTTAAATGCATACTACCAAGTAAAATAAGGAAATCGAAAAAGGCTACATACTGTATGACTCCAACTATGTGACATTCTGGAAAAGGCAAAGCTGTGAAGAGAGTAAAGAAATCAGTGGTTACCAGGGGTTAGGGGCAAGGGAGGGATAAAGAGAGCACAGAAAATTTTTAGGGCAGTGAAACTATTCTGTACAATGCTTTGATGGCGAATACATGTCATTATGCATTTATCAAACCCCTACATTTGTCAGTGTAGCTTCACTGATTGTAACAACTGTACCACTCTGGTGTGTGTTGATAGTAGGGGGAGATTCTGTGTAGGGGGGAGCAGGGGTATATGTGAATCTCTGTACCTTCTTCTCAGTTTTGCTGTGAAATTAAAACTACACTAAAAAATAGTCTGTTCAAGAAAGTTTTTTTAAAAAAATATTGAGCTTCCATTTGATTTTAGGTAGTTGGCATTAAATGATAGTCCCTGCCCTCATGGATCTTGAGAATTCTGATTTAAAGATTAAGTAATATCTGATGAAAGAGTCCTAAAAAATATTGGAGGGAAAGCAGTAAGAGTTGAAGGGGCTTTGGTGGCAGTCAGCTGTTAAAATTCTGACTACACAAATTACAAGCACAACTTTGGACATATTTTTGAGACTCATTTGCTCAGTTGCAAGAAGGAGATTAAAATTTGTCTCTTGTGATATTATTCTGAGGATTAAATGATAAATGTAAAGAACCCAGAGTAGCACCTGACACATAAGAGGTACTTATGAGATATGAGATATGAGATATCCTTTCTGCTTCTTTGTGTGCCATTTTACTTGGGCAAACCAAAGGACAACTTAGCTCAGAGTGCTGGCAATGCTTTCTGAACATGCGGCATGTGTATATCCCTCTGTAGAGAGCTTGCCTGGCCTTGGCAATTTCCCCCAGAATCTTCCCAGATTGCACATGTTCTTTTCAAACTATTAGACACAGACTAAACATTCATCTTTCGCTTCCATGTACCTTTCCTTGGGCTTCTCTTGTTTATTCTCTCCTCTTCCTTTGGCTGAAAACTTGGCTTTGTAAGAAATTTCTCAAGTGATATGCTCTTCTTTTCAACTAAGAAGGTAGACGCTTTTGACAACTGAACATCATTATGATATTTACGCCATGTATAATATTCATAACATCTGGTTTTTTGTTGGTTTCCCAAGGCCTAAGCTGACTACTAAGAGGAGAGGCTGATACAAAATCAACTGTGTCAGTCTGATTCACAGCTCTGCTTTTGGAGGGAGGTATTGGAGGTCAGAGCTGAGTGTTCACTCTAGTATCAGTGTGAACAGAGACTGAATTATGTAGCCCAGACAGGAAATATGTGCCATTGTCTGATTCCCATTCTGGACTAGATTCCTTCCTTTGTTGCTCTCGCAGCTCCTTGTGTGTTTGCCCCTGGACAGGTAGTGTTGGACAGTGATTAAATCCCATGGGTTCTGCAATCTTACTGCTGGGTTCAGAGCCAAGTACCATCATGAAGGCATTTTGGATCTGTATTAAATTGCTTATCTACTCGGTGCCCTAGTTTTCTCATTTGTGAAATGGGCTTAATAATAGCACTTGCCTCACATGGTTGATGTGAGGATTGAGTGAATTAATGCATAAGAAGCACTTGTGCAGAAGTGCTTTTTATGCATTAATTCATTCAATCCTTACAACAACCATATGAGGCAAGTGCTATTAAAAGTGTTCAAAAATACTATGTTTTTCTATGTCAAAACAGTTTTCACAGTGAATTGTAAATCTATGTTTACTTGTAACTTTACCCCCACTAACCCGTAGGGTCTTGGTGGCAGGAAATATGTTTTGTTCATTGTTGTATCTTCATATCCCAGCATTGGGCTGGAACATAGCATGTATTCAATATTTATTTCAAAAATAAAAACAACATGGATGGGCCTTGAAGGCATTGTTAGGCAAAGACAAATACTGTATGATAGCACTTATATGTGGAATCTAAAAAAGCCAAACTGGTAACATAATAATAATAATAATAATAATAATAATAATAATAGAGTAGAATGGTGGTTAACAAGGGCTAACGGTGGGGGGTGGAATGGGCAGGTGATGTTTAAGGGTACAAATAAGTTCTAGAGACCTAATGTGGAGCATAGTGATTATAATCAACCAATACTGTACTATAAACTTCAAAGTTGCTAAGAAACTAGATCTTAATTATTCTAATAGAGAAACCCTGGACTAGGCAATCACTTACATGGTTTCTTTTTTACAACTTTTCTTTGTATGCACAGCTTCCTTAGTTAGGCATCCCGAAGGGGAGGAAGGGCTGTGTGCTAATATTTGAGAAACAAAACCCCACCCTCAAACCCCCAAATGCCATGGTCCTTGACCGTGACCACAAGAGGCTGGATATTATGGAAGTTCTAGAATCAGAAAGACCTGCATTGAATCTGGGCTTCATTACTCTGTGACTTGGAAATGTGTCTTAATCTAAGTTTCTTCGTTGTGAAGGGGAATCCTGTTTGTATCTACCACATAGGGTTCTTGTACAGATTCTGCGTGATAATGTATGCAAAGCACTTACTATGGGAGTGTCTGTGGGAAGTGGGCAATAAATGCAAAGTAAAATCATTTTAACTAGTTTCCCATTTTGAAGATTATCAAGAGTATCTTCTCTTGATAACAGCCATGCTTATTTTAACTTGAAGAGATAATTAAATTCAATTAAAAATAGCTTATTCCCAAAGTGAACCATTGAGCTAGAAGTGAATTTTAATATTACCTTTTCTTTTGAATGTGTGGACACTTTCTATGTGTTTAGCTTCATTTCCCACTGTTTTTCAACACATATGTTTCTTCCCTTCACTTCATAGAGTCAGCACTTCAAGGTCATGGGGGCATGCCCTGGAGACCCAACTAAATGACAGTTTCAGGATCAGGAAAGTTTATCAGAGAAAATAGCAACTCACCTGGCCAGTGAGAGTTACCCAAGCATAGCTTAGGGGTGGAGGGTCCTGGCCAGCATCACCCACAGGAGAGAGAAAGTTGGAGAGCTGGGGGATTTGCAAGTCATTTGTTATGATTGGGGTTGAGGGAGAGGAAGGAGTGGCTCTAGGTAAGTATGTAGTCATTGGCAGGCATTAGGTCATAGAGGGTCTTGCTAGCACAGGAAAGAAAGGGCTTTCTAATAAGGGCAATGGAGAATCACGGCGGGGGGGGGGTGTTTAATAAGGCTGCTGATATGAGAAAGTGTTTTCTTTAGAATGATCTCTTTGACTACAGTGTGAAGAATGGGTAGGGAAAGAAAGACAAGAGGCAATGAGACCAGTTAGGGAGTTACTGCAATAAAGTTACCAAAAGATGTTGATGGTTCACACAAACAGAATGTTCTTGAGGATGGAGAAGAGTAGATGGATTCTAGAGATACTTTAGAGGTTAATGTATGAAACTCCATGATTTATTGGTTATAAGGAGTAAGAGGTGAGACATCCAGATTTAAGTAATTGGGTGATGTGGTATCATTAATTAAAGTAAGAGAGAAGGAGCATGCTTTGTGAGAAAGAAAATCAGTTTTGCACATAGTCTATCAAAACAAGATGAAAACCAGGAGTTGATAACACAAGAGAAGGCTTCCCTAGGAGAAAGGAATGACCACCAGTATCAATGCTGCCAAGATGTCAAATAAAAAAAGATTATCAGGGAGATCTAGGTTTCAGTGAGGAAAAACAGGTTAAAGATGTAAAAGGGTGTGGTTTCCATGGAGAGAGATTTCTTGCAAAGGTTTGGGAGAGAGGGGAGCATAGATAATAAGTCTATGGAAAGTAAAACAGCAACATCAATAACATTTATCGTGTGCTTACCATGTACCTTGTAAAATGTTTTACCTGTATTACTGGAGTTGATAACTCTCATTGTCCTGTGATTGACTGGAGTTCTGAAAGGTTAACGAAATTTGCCTAAGGTCACATAGCTAGTAAGTGAGAGTCAGAATTTGAACACAAACCTGTAGACTCAAAATCCTGCTCATCATCACCAGCTATGCTGCTGCCTAGATATCATGCACAAAACATTGTGAAGAGTAGAAGGTAAGTAACAAATGGCCACCAAGACCCAAGTCTTTGAGAGTCTAACCCTGTGAATTGCATCAGTTAGGGTCCCTTGCAGGTTGCCTTCTGATTGCCTCCAGCCAATGGGAGATTGGTGGGTAGGAGGAAAGAGACATCTTTCCTGTTTTGGTGTCCCACATCTGGCAATAGCTGTCTACTTCTGGGCAGCCCCTCGTTCTTTAGGGCTATAGTGCTCACTGTGCTCTGGTAGAAGACTTACTTGCTTTGTCCCTGAGGCCATAGCAGGGGGTAACTGCTTCCAGATATTGCTGGCCTCTTGGCACCTCACCATCCTTTGTTTATTCTCTTAACTATACCCACCCCTTTCTAAATAGGGGCTTCATTAGAGTCTCCCCGTTTGAACCATCTGGAAATGAATCATTTCTCCTGCAGTGACTCTGAATGATAGAGACAGTAGCCAGGGGTAATGGGGACATGGGGATTGAAAGATTTAACGGGCAGCAAAGCCTATACACTCCATCACCATAAATAGCAGTGATGAGAGTCATAACACCCACTCACGGTTGTTGGCACTTTACAATTTATAAAGTGCTTTCACATAAGTTATATCATTTGAGTCAAGAAATAATCCCAAATAGTAGGTGCCATTATTTACATTTAGACAAACAAACTGAAACTCAGAAAAGTTGATTTGCCCAAGGTCTCCCAATGGACGGAGCTGAGCTTCTGAACCCAGACCTCTGGAGACCAAGGCCAGCATTCTTTCTACTGCACCTTGTCTGCTTCCCATTAGTTACTGAGGTGACAGGATACCTTTTCTGTATATAGCCTCCTGCAGTAGGCAGTCAAAGAACATCTAAATAATTCCAGGAATCCCCAAGGACTCAGTGTGTTTCACACATAGCTAGATTCACATGAAACAAAAGTTCCCTCCACCTCCTGGGAGCTGTCTCACTGTGTTTCTTGAAGAAGACAAATAAAGTGTGCCAACTTCACCAACAGTATCAATATAGAATGGGAACTGATAAAAGGTCTCTAGGTGATGAAAATAACTGGACAAAGTACTAAAAATCACCCCACCATGCCAGGAGATCATGCTGATGATTGCATTGAATTTATTCTCTTTTCCAACATGTTGGGCATTCCTCTATGAATGTTGTTTATTTCTTAAGATCCATCCTAGCTGAGTATAGTTTCAGATTTGAAAACGTCTTTTGACAGCCTCCTCTGTGCCAAAAGTTTTCACATGTATGATCTCATTTGAATTCCCATAGCAGCCCAGACAGGTGAGGTGTCTTTTCTCAAGGCCGTAGGACTAGTAAGAGGATGGAATAAAACCCAGGTCTCCTGGTACTTTTCAGAATATAAGTCTCTCAATTCTGTTGCTACTGGTCAGAAATCAGCTCCTGAAATTTCATGCCTATGTATGTATGTCAGTATGTATTTATTTATTTGAATTAAAACTGGCATAAAATATGACATTAGTTTCATGCATACAGGATAGTAATTTGACATTTTTATACATTATGAAATAATCACCATGATAGGTCTAGTTACCATCTGTTACAGTATGAAGTAGTATTGTCTATATTCCCTATGCTGTACATTACATATGGGTAACTTATTTATTTTATAATTGGAATTTTTGCCTCTTAATCTACTTCACCTATTTCACCTGTTCCTCCAACCCCGTCCCCTCTGACAACCACCAGTTTGTTCTCAGCTCTGTTTCTCTTGTTTGTCCATTTGTTTTGTCTTTTAGATCTAACATATAAGTAAAATCATACAGTATTTGTCTTTGACTTATTTCACTTAGCATATATCCCTTAGGTCCATCCATACTGTTGCATATAGCAAGATTTCATTCTTTTTTTATAGGTGAGTAAAATTCCATTGTATATATACTATACTTTTTAATCCATTCATTTATCAATGGACATTTAGTTTGCTTTTATAACTTGGCTATTATAAATAATACTGCAATGAACATGAAATGCATATATCTTTTCAAATTAGTGTTCTCATGTTATTCAGGTAAATACCCAAAAGTGACAGTGCTGGATTGTATGGTAGTTTCATTATTTTATTTATTTATCTATCTGTCTATCTATCTATCTATTTATTTTTTTAGGAATCTCCCTAGTATTTTACATGGTGGTTGTACCAATCTACATTCCCATCAACTGTGCACCAGGGTTCCCTTTTCTCCACATCCTTGTCCACACTTATTATATCTTGTCTTTTTGATAATAGCCATTCTGACAGGTATGGTGTGGTAGCTCATCGTCATTTTGATTTTCATTTCCCTGATGATTAGTAATGTTGAGTATATGAATATATAGTATATTTTCTTTGCAAAATGCCTATTCAGATCCTCTGCTCATTTGCTAATCAGGTTTTTGTTTTGTTTTGTTTTTCAGTTTTATGGGCACTTTGTATATTTCCAACTCCTTATTGGATATTTGCCAGTATCTTCTCTTGTTTAGTAGTTTGTCTTTTGGTTTTGTTGATAGGTTCCTTCATTATGCAAAAACTTTTTAGTTTGATACAGTCCCTCTTGTTTATTTTTGCTTTTTTTGTTTCCCTTGCCTGAAGAAACATATCTAAAAACATATTGCTAAGACTGATGTTAAAGAGCTTACTGCTTATCTTTTATTCCAGGAGTTTTATGGCTCCAGGTCTTACATTTAACTCTTTAATCCATTTCGAGTTTATTTTTGCATATGATGTAAGAAAGTGATCTAGTTTTGTTCTTTTGCATGTAGTTGTCCAGTTTTCCCAACCTTATTTGTTCAAGAGATTATCTTTCTTCTTCTTTCTTTCCATTTCCTTGGATGTGCCTAGGGGAAACTGAAAGGAGGATCAAGTTCATGGGGTTGGATCTGTTGATTCAGTCTAAGGGTGTGTGGAAAGGGCTCTGCTGAATAAATAGGGAATAAGACTGATGGAGTGGAGATTTATATTGTCCAACACCCAAGTCTTCCTTTCGTCTTTCCCTAGATGCTTAGACAGAAAGAAAGAGGTCTAAACTTGTTTTTTCTTTTTTTTTTTTGGGTTATGAGAAAATAGGCTTGGAAAACCTCTCCTCTAAAAGTAGCTCTTGAGAGGTGTTCTAACCCAGTTCTCCAGCCTGAGCAGAATAACTCCCAAAAGTGACTCTGACAATGACAATCAATAATACTAGCCATTATCCTCTTTATCATTGTTTACTGCCTAAATTATTGGAATAGTGTACTAGCCTCAGGGTTTATAATGTGAACTAATGCATGGTTCATCCAGGCATCATTCTTGATGGGAGTTGTCATTCTCTAAGTGTGACACTAATGGCCTGAACATGGCAGTGGCAATGGAGATGCAGAGACCCTTCTGTTGAATAAACTCCTAGATGTTTAGCATGGACTACAAGGCTTCTCAACTTGATCCAAACTTATGCTCTTGCTATGTAACCTGCTTATGATTCTCCTCCATGCATACTGAGCTACAGTTGCACCAAATTATTCAAGCTCCTTGAACACACCATACCTTCGTGCCTCTGCGAGATTTTCCCGTGTCAGACTTCCATCCTTTTCCATTTGAGCGATGTCTGTGTTTATTTTAGGATGCAATTCAAAAGTCATCTTTTCTTTGGAGCCTTCTCTGATGCTCTCCTCTCATTCCTACTGCTCTAGAGCTGATCACTCCTTTTTCTGTGCTCCCAAGGTATTGGCATCTTACCTTCAGTGCAGGGTTTATTACTTATAGAAAGCAAGCTATCTGTGTTCCTGACATTCTGATAAACTCTCTTCAAGGGAGATAGCTGTTCCAAAGTGGGCACTCAGTGGAAGCTGATGCCTGGGTAAGGGATTGGATCCTAATTCTGCATGTGGAGGATTCTAGTGTTCGATAACTCTCTGGTCCTCACAAAGCATTCCAGATTGTGGTTATACAACGACAATTTATATCTTTGCCTTCAGATAGGACCAAACTTTGGCTTGATGCCTAACAATATCGTGGACATAAATTAACAGTGAAGCAATTTACAGTCTGTCATGTCTTATTGCTTAATGAATTTGTCAAAAATCATATTACTCTGAAAATTATGGCAAGCAGGGTCCATGGGGCTTATGTCTTTAAGAGCAAGATTGCTCTGGCCTCATTCAAGCAAAACTGCTTCACTACTTTCGTCTTTTTAATACGGACACCAGAATCTCTGAGCACTTCTGTTTATTTATCAAATCTCTATTGACTTTCACTTTGCATTAGGACTACCAGGGTTGACCTTGGCCAGTTTGCAAATCCTCAACCCCAGTGCACCTGCTGTCGGAGCCAAATAGGATTTAAGAGTCTCTTAAACTCCTGATTCTATGCTAATATGATGTCATCCATTTCTGGCTTAGGCTCACCCTAGACTTTATTACTCATTTTTTGAACAAAGTCAAGCCTTGTCCTCTATTATAAGGGCACCAAGAAGAACCCCCTTTTAGTTCTGCCTCAACTTCTCCATCCTCTTCCTCTTTCCCCATTCATTTGCCCCCCAAATCTCTCTTAATGGTTGTTCCTCTTTGTTTCTTAGAATATGAGTTGTTTTGAATGATGCTATTTCACAGGGTAAAGAGACTTGGGTTTCTCTAGGCACTACTGTCCTCATTTGTGCAATGAGATTAACATTAACTCATTGGACTAGCGTAAAGATTAGAGTGCCCCGGTGTCCATCCATCCATCCATCCATCCATCCAACCATCCATCCATTTATCCATTTAGAACACATTCATTCATGTTGTAAATAATGTCTGAGAACTTAAAATGGGTCAGGCCCAGTGCTTTATTTAGGATGCATAGCCAAACTTTAGACTCTACTGTCAAGGACCTTTGAGTCTACTAGGAGGATGGACAAATTAAAAAAAAATAGCTAAAAGCTAAGATGGGAAGTTGAGTGATTGAGACATGCTCACACAAGATGGCAGTTTCATAGTGATTTTCACAGGCCTCCCAGGAGGTGTGTGGAGGGCTGCCAGGGCTCTGTCCTGGAGGGACAACTGCCCTTAGGTTTGAGGCCATAGTTAATACTCAAAAATGGTGATGGTGCTGCCGGTGGGAGCAACAGCACTGGCAATAGCAGTTTTGACTGTTGTTCTCATATTTCTGTCAGTTTCTCTCTCTCTATTCTCTGTTCCTCTTTTTGTAAGGCTCTCTCCTCTACATTTCTTCATTTCTCCTTTTACACCTTGTCTTATAATTCTTTTGGGAGCATGTAACTATGGATTAACTGATGGCCGATTAAAACACAATTGGATCTTTTTATTATGTGTTTTTCCTAAGGAAAAATTGCCCCAGTGGCACCTGAACATATGGAAGAGCCACGGCTCGGTTGCAAACCAGTGGGGGCTGCCCCATGAAGGTGGCAGATGCCCCCGGGCAGCTCCCTGGCTCATCCTGTGATCTGTCTGGTTGGCCAAATGGAAGCAGGCCAGCCACCTAACAGTTAACTGTGATGCTTTTTTTCCCCATTTCATTTCAATCTCTTTGTTCCATGCAACCAAAGAGCTAATGCCTGGCGAATTTATTATGACCCATTGTTTGGCTCGTGGAATAAACCGATTCTTCCCCTTTCTGTGTTCTGACTCCCCCCTTTGTCTGCAATTTTATTTTATGGTTCTTTTTGTACACATCCAACACATGCTGAGGTTATTGAAAAGCACAAATTACACAGAATTCAATTTGCATATCTATTGAGGGTCCAATCCCAGAGTCCTTAGTCAGGCAAAATGCCCGTTTACTCTTACCTCCTTTACTCTGCTCCTTCTTGGCACCAAAACCTGCAGGCTGCCCCTCTGCTGCTTCTAGCAGACCTGGCAAGTGGCCTTCATGGAGGTTTTAAGCAGAGTCACACCGTAGAGGACAATGAGTTGGGTTTTTGTAAACTTCCAACAAAGTCACTCAGAGTATCTTAGTGGACAAGGTAGAGAAAGAGAGGTCAGATGACAGCCAGGTGGGGTCAATTTAGTACCGATGTGACCAAGAAAGTACAGGTGTTAGAGTCACCCAGGGTTATGTATGAATCCCTGCTGTGTCAGTTACTTGCTTTAAAAATTTTTTTTGTTTTGAGATAGCTGTCGGTTCACATGCGGTTGTAAGAAATAATAGAGAAAGAGAGTTCATGTAACTTATACCTGGCTTCTCCCATCATTTGCTTTTGACCCTGGGCAAGATACTTAATCCATCTGTCTCATTTTCTTCACCTGTAAAATGGGAGAAATAATACTACTTACCAAATTAGATTGTTTTGAAGAACATCTGAAATAACATCTATGAGATAACTTAGGATAGTACTTGTACCTGTACAAGTGCCTATACCATAGTATTTGTAACCTAGTCCCCAATAAACAGATATTCCTCTCAGAAATAAGTGATGGTGGCTAAACAATTCTGATCATTGAGAAATATTAGTCTGGAGAGAGTCTCTAGCAGCACATTCATAGTTTTGAGCTAAATTCGGTCATGAAAAATAGCATATGTATTTAAATTTTGTTGTAAGAGTGATATTTTTTTGTAGAAACATTTAAAAAAGAGAATAATATAAAATAAAATAACCTAGAATTCTAATAGCCAGATCAACTTATTGCTAACATTTTGTTGTTTTTCCCTCATAGGTGTATTTTAAACAACAAAAAATGTGATCATACTTCTCATAGCCTTTTGTAACCATTATTTTAGGGTTATGTGATATTGTACAGTAAGGATCTGAATGATTATAACAGTCCAGGCAGAAATGTGTTCTCCTATTTTACAGATGAAGGTATTGAAACTCAAAGAGTTAATTTACTTGCCCAAGGCCAGAATTGGTAGAGCTAGGTGTTGGCTTCTTATCGCCAAATGTTATGGTTTTTAAATTTTCCATACCGCAAATTTTTATTGGTGAATCTAAGAGGAATCAGTACAAAGTAAAGAAGTTGGACCTTCAAATCCAAGTGGACAAAGAACCCCATTAGGAGATGGACTTTTTCTAAAACATCTATCAGAAAGACTTGAAGCAGCATCCTCGAAATATTGTCCAAAAATCACTGACTCCAGAATTTTTGGTGGGGGAAATTATTAAAAATTCAGGTTCTTGAGCCCCACCATAGATATACTGAATTAGGATCTCTAAGTTGGGGCCCAGAAATCTGGATTTCTAACAAACACCTACATGATTAGCATCACACCAAAGTTTGAGAACCAGTGGTTAAGAGTTTTCATGAAATTGGGGTTTATTATAAATTGGCAGGGTAATATTCCTGAAAAGATAAAGAGGTCTTAATGTGAGCCAAATTTATATTGATCAAGAGCAAACACACCTACACTGTTGAAGTCACTGTAATGCACACATTTGTAGAGAAAAGTAATCAGCATGGTGGGTATATTTGATACAGTTCCAGGCATTGTTACTGCTCAGGCTGGAATAGAGAAAACTTATATACAAAATAGCACTGCTCTCACCCAGTTACAGGTAAGTGATGATATTTGCAATTTAGTACACAACAGCATTCAGCTTTTAGGAAATCAGAATTGGACATTAAATTTGAATAGCACAGTCTAGATTCCTGCTTTTAATTATTATGCTAAAAAACTTTTGTATATGTTGACTGAATAAATTAGTCAAATAAAGGGCTTATAGTAATGACTATTGTTTTCTTGGATCTAGTAAAGTTTGGCTTCCAGAAAGTATATTCTTTTTTTTTATTAAAAAATTTTTTTAATGTTTATTTTTTTTTTTACAGAGGGAGAGACATAGTGCAAGTGGGGGAGGGGCAGAGAAAGAGGGAGATACAGAATCTGAAGCAGGCTCCAGGCTCTGAGCTGTCAGCACAGAGCCTGATGCAGGGCTCAAACCCATGAACTGCAAGATCATCACCTGAGCAGAAGTGGGACACCCAACTGACTGAGCCACCCAGGTGCCCCAGTATATTCCTTTCTCATAAGAATGAAGCTTATTGACAGCTTTTTTTTTTTTTTAAGACTAGAATGAGGGTAGGGCCTTTATGGTTAGACCAAGCATTTAAAAATTATGTTGAAGCCCTTTACTTAAAGGAAGGTCAGTCAAATATTTCTTAAAGATAGAAAAATAATGGATCATAAGAGAAAAGATTGATAAGTTGAACTTCCTTAAAATTAAGAATTTTTCTCAATTTAAACCCCATTAAGCAAAGGAATATACAGTTTTCACACTTGGATAAGCTGTGTACCATGCACACCTATAGAAAGAACTTATTCAGAATACACAAAAATTCATATAAGTCAACTAAACAGCAGAAAACAACACAATTTAAAAATGAGATAAATACTTGAACAGTTTTTTCATAAACAAGGATAAATATTTGAAAAATTACTCAAAGGGCTTCCAGCAGATAAGCTATTACATCTGTGTTCTATGGCCTTAGTGCATGACTTGGACCAGGGCTGATATGCAGATGACATGAACTGCATCAACCTTGCAAGTTGTTAATTTTGTGAATGCCACCCTAACTTCAGTCCAAAGGACAATAAGCCTTATGGAGGGCTCGATCACTGCTTAACACAAGACAGAAATTCCTCACAGTCAAAGATGACATGAACTGCTCCTGAAGTAACTGAATTCCCATCAGTGGGGATGTCAAGTTCTCTGGACAAGTTCTTGCAGATGCTATGAAGAAGATTTGAGTATCAGTTGAAAGCATGGACAAGATTTGTGATCTTCAAGCTATTTTCTTGTTTATTGTTACTGGCAGATCCATTTCTCAATGGAAATATTAGATAAGGGCTCAATCCATAAAAGAGATAAAAGAAATGCTAAGATGGGGTGTCAGGGCTTCCTCCTTACACTCCCCTGCAGAGGCCAGCAGTACAGTTGGAAAACCTAGGACTGGGGACCATATGTTCTCTGTAGCAGGGCAGTACAAGCTCTCATCTTGGAGGCACCTGTGGAAGTCTTTCTCTAGCAGGAGGAAGGGCTGTCATACATGGGATGAATGGCAACTCCCCTCCACTATCCCGGATTTAAAATCTATGTATTTAAACATCTATGTTTAAAAACACTGTGTTCAACGGTAACAGAGCTGATCATGCTAAAGTAGGAAGGAATGGAACAAATTAACAATAAGTTCTTGTCCCTTTCCACAACCCTGCTCCCTAACTTACAGGGCCATTGTAAAGAATGAGTAACTATGTATGTGAGGAAGGACCATGACTCTGCCAAACTTGGTTTAAAATGCATTATTATATTCCTATTGTAATCCTTGAGAGGCAGTTGTTGTAAACCCCCTATGTTATAGTTGAGGACACTGAGGTCCAGCAAGTGAAAGCATCCTACCCATGGCAGTCATTGGCAGCTCTTCATAAAGGAAATTGTTGGCACTACGTAGAGGTGAGGGGTGAGGGGACTGTGGTCTTCTGTAATGTCATTGGTGAAGAAATGTACCATGATTTAGGTAAGATAGAAACACAGAAGGGTCTCAGGAGTAGAGCTGTTTGATAAATACAATGGGTCTAGGATAACCTTGTGGCAAGGATGATCTCCTCTTGTGTGCATTTATGGAGTTCCTGCCCTGAGTACACACTCTGACAGTCACTGGAGAGACAGCCAATAGCACACAGTTTCTGCTATTAGAGTCCCCTCAATACTTGCAAAATCAGTTTACATTTACACTTTTTGTAGATTCTGCTTCCTTCCTCCTGCCTCCTCCTTCTCTTCCCTCAGTTACCGGCCTGTGAAAACACTGCCAAGATAGAGTGTGGATATTCTGCCTCCTCTCCTTCTCACACTTTGCCTTTTTCCTGGTAACAATTTCTTATATACTTACTATGTGCCAGACTTTGTGCTGCACACTTTATGTAGACCATCTAATTTAGTCTTCATAACAACACTGTAGGATGTTTAATGATCCCATTAAAAAATAGATCTGGGATGTTGATTTGTTCTACATAGCGTGTCACGGCCAGTAAATGTTCAAGCTGGCTTTCATGCCTGGATCTTTGGTCTTGAAGTACACCACCCTTCACATGATAAAATAACTGCGTCTATACAGCATGCATATATGTTTGCTGTTGACGTTGATAATTACTTTGGTAGACATTAAGAATAAAAGGTTAACGGCTTTTGGAAGTCATATTTTAAGAGAGTCGATGTGCTATAGTATGGAAATTATAAGTAAAGGTCATATGTCTAGGAATTATTTATCTCGTAGGCAAAATTAGGAATGGGTACTTACATGCTATCATTGTTAAGAGCCTGTAGAGTTAGAAAAATTGGATTTGAGTCTTGCTTCTACCATTTAATTGATGTGTGACTTTGGAGATTTTATTCAATTTTTATTTACTTATTTTTTGAAAGAGAGAGAGAGGACACACAAGTGGGGTAGGGGCAGAGGGAGAAGCACAAAGAGAACCTTAAGCAGGCTCCATGCCTAGCATGGAGCCTGAGTTGGGATCGATCTCATGACTGTGAGATCATAACCTGAGCTGAAATCAAGAGTCAATTGCTCAACTGAGCCACCCAGGTGCCCTTTATTTATTTATTTATTTATTTATTTATTGAGACAGAATGTAATTTTTATTATCCTCATCTGTATAATGGGAATAATAATAGTGTCTTACATATGGTAATTACAAGGATTTGAAGCACAGCATAATTCCTGGTGTGTAGTAAGTGCTTATTATTACTATTATTATTACTATGATTGAGATGTTAATGTTTTTCAGGTACTCTCATGGGTCTGGTAGAGGGTGCTGTCATTTTTTTTTATGCTCCATCAGTGTAGCATGAGTGGAAATTTCATGAGTTATTCCACACTGTTAGAAGGAGATGTTTTCTCCCTATGACTTGCTCTAGGCAAGTTTTTAGTTTCCTTTTTTTATGGAATTGCTCTGTCTCTGGAGAGGTGTCAAGACTTCATGAAAAAAATTAGGTAGGAATAACTTGGGATGACCTATTCTTTTTTCCTCTTGGGGAAAAGCAGGACCACTCTCCTGCAGTGAACTTTCCTTCTGCTTAGCCACACTGTGAGTGTCACCTGAGCATACCTGTCCTACGTTACCAGGTTTTTGTTTTCAGTGCTAGAAAAGCCATTTTGATTCACCTGCTAGCTTACATACTCCAACCTATCAGCACAGGCACTGAAGTTGGACTTTGACCTTCACCTTCTATTCTTATTATTATTCTGCTTATTCTTAAATGCATTCAGGACTCAGGAGAGGAGGGGTACTATTTATTCCAGGTTCCTTCAGAGACCCCCAACAACACTTTTCAGTTAATTTAGCAATAATTTATTAACAAGTCTAGTGAGACCTACATTGCAAGGTGCTGTTAAGTCTAGGCTGTAAAGGGCTTACAGTGACATGGCAAAGTCAGGACTTACCCTTGGAAGACCGTGGCCCCAGATGACAATGTGGGTTGTACAGTCAAGACAAGAAAGGACAAAAAGAGGAATCGGTATGGGCTAGGATGGAGTTGGAGGAGAAGTGAGCCTTGAGATGAGGTCTGGAAGGATGGAGATAAGATCAGGTAGTTGAAGAATATTTGGCAGGCCTTTCAGGGAGGAAGAGAAATGGTACTAGCATCAATGAAATGGCTGAGCTCTGGCGTTTGAGAGATTGTGATTACTGTCCAAACAGGATATGGACCTTGTATAGCAGTGGGGTCCTCCATTTGTAATATACTCACTGAATGAACTTGGGCAAGTGAATGCCCCTCTGTGAACTATGGTTTCATCATCCTTAGAACAAGAACAATAACTTTGCCTTTGCCTGGCAGTTGTGAGATATTACTGAGACAATGGATAGAAAGCAACCAGCTCAATGCCTGGCACATATAAAAGCTTAATACATTTATTTGTTATGACAAGAGTAACCACAGTGCCTGTAAATGAAGTGGCTTGCCTGCAGTTAGTGTCACCTATGCTTTCTATAAAATCATGTCAGAATTCTTTGAGCTCTGAAAAAAAACCCCCTAATTCTTAAATGGATATACTCATTTTTCAGTAGACCAGAATTCAACCTTTAACTTGTAGTTGCAAAAATCTTTAAGCTCTCCTGTTTCTTCAATTATTCATTTTCACTAAATTTTTAATAAAAGAAATGTAAATACAGAACTGGCATGACCAAATTACAGTTCTGATGTTTTGTACCAATTATTACATGTAGGTTTTAAATATTAAATACCAGGGTTACTAAGGAGGATTTTATGAAATCAAGTCTTGCTAGAGGTTTCCTCTGCCTCAATTTCTTATTATAGGTGTTCTATCAAAGTCCCATTTCCTGTCAGCAGTTCAATTGCTTATTTTTTTGTATGTTTTGGAATAAACATGAACATTAGGTAAAATAGCCATGTCCTTAGACAACAGATAGTTTACAACTAGTAGAATAACAAGTATTCCATAGGAAATAAAAAACAGTTCTTGACATGCAATCAGAACCAGATTGCAACTTGAACCACCCTGCCATTTCACATGGGCCACCCCAATGATAGTGGTGGACTGTCCAAATCACCCACTTGGTGACCATTGCCATCTATATACAGGTGATTTCCAAATCTATGTCTTCAGCCTAGGGCTGTCTTCTCTGCCCCACATCCACTTGCTCAGCTCTTTAATGGGCTTTTCCACCATGACATCTCAATTGCCTTAATGAATATGCTCCCAAAGAAATGTAATTCTTTCTCCCAACATCTCCTTTCCCCTGTATCAGGAAGTAAATGGCATGACCATCCGTCCAGTAGCCAACAAAGTCACAGTCAGTCACTCCTGGGAGTCACTCTTTGTAGCATAGTATTGGTGATATTAGTAGTTAAGAACATAGACTCAAAGGGACAATGACCCATTCATTAGCTGTGGGACCTTGGGTAAGTGACTTAACCTTTCTGTGTCATATTTATCTCATTTATAATACAAAAATGATAGTAGTTCTAATTTCATAGGTTTGGTGTGATGACTGAGTTAATATTTCCAAGTGCTTAGAACAGTGCTTGGCACATAGTAAATGCTATGTAAGCATTTATTAAATAAATACATCACACATAACATTCCCTGAAAGGCTATTAAATTCAGCCTCTCCATCTCCATGAAGTCTCCCTTCATTCAGACTCTACCTCCTTTGGAATAGTGCAGTGATTTTCATTTTCTCAATGAGCTTCTGCCCCTCGTCTTGTGTCCCTTCAGTCTATACTCCCCATGACAACCAGAATGACATTACTGAATGCAGAGCAGATTGTGTTTCTCCCTTATATACAACTTTGAGTGATTTTTCAGTGTCTTACCCAGGCTAACTTGGTTCTTCATAGTCTGGATCCTGCCCTCATCTCCAGCAGCCACTCCCTCCTTGTCACTAAATATGACAAACAAATTCCGTTTCCCTAAGCTTGTCTCCATTTACTCTGATTCCTGTTGGTAGAAATCTCCTCTCTGCCTTATTTACCTTTAGATCCAGCTTAAGCATCCCTCTCTGTCTCTGAAGACTCCTTGATTCTTCCACCAGGAAGAATTCCTTCCCTTGTGTTTCCTCTGTATAGGTGGTTATCATTGCACAATGACCTTTATGCATTTATTTGTTTGCACATCTACCTCCCCCCCCACCAAAATGTGAGCTCCTGAGGGCATGGAATGTTTCTCTGTCTTACTCAAACTTAGTTTTAATTAACTTTTTTTGTTTTATTCTAGTAACTTTCCCAATGTCTGACATAGGGTAGATGTTTAATCAACATGCATTGAGTAAATAAAAAATAAACTGAGTGGCATCTTTTTAAAAAAAATTTAATGTTTATTTATTTTTGAGAGACAGAGAGTGAGCAGGGGAGAAGCAGAGAGAGAGGGAGACATAGACTCCAAAGCAGGCTCCAGGCTCTG
>NW_026057585.1:56147460-56149253 GCF_023721935.1 Panthera uncia
GAAGTCGGATGCTTAACTGACTGAGCCACCCAGGTGCCCCATGAGTGGCATCTTATTGATCACTTAACCCTTAATTTTGTAAATGAGAAAACAGATCTCAGAGAGGTTAATTATCTTGTTCTAGGTTACCCAGCTGGTCAGCATTAGAATCTAGACTAAAAATATCTTTCTAGCATTTCTCATTACAACATAACCTCAGTTATTAAGGCCCTTTTGGATCAATTACACAATTTTAAATTCTCAAGTGAGGAAGCTAAGTGCTCCCTGACCCCATTCTCCTAATATATTCCCATTAGAAATACCTTTCTTGATACCCTGGATTCAGACCCTGTGGTCATGAATGTCAGCTTAATCTCTAAATCACTTAGGGCTTCTATGGAAAGCCTACTTTCCAGGCACTGGAAGTGACCTTTATTCTTCAGCATTTTAACTAGGGTTGGGGTTGGTGCATCAGGCCACTTTTTAAAATTTAAATATGGGAACTCTTTTAAGGAGAATTATTTTGTCCTTGAGAAACTGCGTGTGTGTGTGTGTGTGTGTTGAGCAGGGGGGTAATAGGTTACTTGAAAGAATGGTTCAGAGATGAGAACTTGGGGATGCCTTGAGTTTTGCATTCCTGTTGAAAAGTCATCAGAAAAGAGTAAGGTCAATTCTGAATTCTGCCAAGTTTTGCCTTCCGTGCTGCAGAATGAAATGAGGTAATGTACTTTATGAACTGTGAAGATTACAGAAATGTGAGGCATTTTTAGAATCATTGATTTATAGAAAAGGAAAGCCTTTAGAAATGATGTAGCCCTCCCACTTCCTCATTTCACAGAGAGGGGAAGTGACTCTCCCAAGGTCGTAGCTAGAAGGTAGCCAAGCTGGGCCCTACTCTCTCCCCAGCCCATAGCTTGCCTCTCTCCATAGGTACTCTATAATCTCACCAAATAATGTGGCCCTGAAAAGGCTGAACTCTCCATTCTTCTGTGCTTTTACAAATGCTATTCCCCATGCCAGGATTCCTTGATTTTCATGATGCCTTGGATACCTCCTCATCCTCAACTGACAGTGCTCTAGTCTTCCAGCTCTGTACTCCTAATATCTGGTCACAATACAAAACATGTAGAAGACAGCCCTTCCCTTAAAGACATTTACAGTGAGCTATTTCCATTTCAAAGGATGTCCCTTGAGTACAAGTTCCCACTCATAGTTGTGATCCCAACTGGAGATGTTTTAGGTGGTGGGAGATGGAATTAGGGCACAGAGAAGGTCCTCATAGACACATGATCCTCTTGGTCCTTTCCAAATCATGCCTCATAGGCCACGTCCTATGATATTTAAAATCAGGGAGTTTATAGGAAGTAGATATCTTGGGGCTTCAAAACTGCCTGAAATATCTATCAGAAAAATGTTTGCTTCTCAAAGAGAGATGGAGTTGCAGAGGAAGACTTAGAATCAAGGAAAACCTTTCTTACTAGGGATAAACAACCATAGATGGGTGTGCATCCCTGAGGAGGTAGAGATCTCCCTGTCCCATGGAGTGTTCAAATATGGCAGCAAACAGGGCTGAATCACATGACCTCCAAGCTTCCATCTGGCTCTGAGTTCCTCGATTCAATGAAAGAGTTTCCATCTCATCTCCAGTATTTGCAGCTTGAGGTCTTAATCCACAAAGTGAAGAGGAGAGTTGTTTCTGTGAACCTCTATAGATGTGTTAGTATAATCAAGATTGGAATGACCAAATGAAGATTTCTTGAAATGTTAAAAAAGGTCATCATTATGGTGTGTGTGTGTGTGTGTGTGTGTGTGTG
>NW_026057585.1:56149263-56216591 GCF_023721935.1 Panthera uncia
AGAGAGAGAGAGAGAGAATGGAGAAGCAGCAAATATAGATATATCATTTATTTTTTCTTTTTTTCCTTCATCTTTTCCACCCACTGGTAATGCTGTAGAACCCTTCAATACACATATATTGAGCACAGATTCTGTATCCCAGCCTCAAAGCTAGATTTTGGGGTATAGATTAAAAAATGAATAAGATTTGAACACTTTCTAATTTGCTTAGCTTAGTGGGAAGAGAGAGAGAGAAAGGAGAGCCTCTCTACTTAGCCCTCAGCTGTTTCAGTGTCTCAAGGTGTCCCTAAAAAAATATACTCATTTCCCCCCCATCTTTAATGAATTCCCATGTCCACATATTTATTTGGAATCCACATGCAGGACTTAGTCCCAGAAAAAAATAGATGACATACTCAAACTAGGCAATTGGGGTAGAATTGAATAAAAGATTCGTTTACAGAGCTATGGATAGGTTGTATGGAAGCCACAAGAAAAATACAGTGTCTGGGACTATTAGCAGCTGGCTATTTTTACCCTTGTGTGTGAGGGATAAAAGGAGAGAGCAGTTAACAGAATCTAATGGTATAGAAAATGGTATGGAGAGGGCTACTTGGCAGGAGTTGTGACCTTCTGCCAAGGATACAGCAGCCTGCAATGACTGCAGAGGAGATAGATTGAGATGACTCTTCTTTCTCTCAGATCTTCGAGATGCCCTCCATTGCTTGACTCAACTGGTGGTCAGGTAGGAAGCCCTTTGATGGAGTCTGAACAGGTCAGTCTCCCAGGGCACACAGCTAATGATGAGGGGTCAGGTGTGGATCTGAGGGAACAAATCGGAGATAGATAGTTAATTATACTGGATAAAATAAGCCTTCCAGGGCACCCGGGTGGCTCAGTCAGTTGAGCTTCTGATTTCGGCTCGGGTCATGATCTCGCAGTTAGTGGGTTCAAGCCCTAGGTTGGGTTTTGCTCTGACAGTGTGGAGCTTGCTTTGGATTCTCTGTCTCTCTCTCTCTCTGCTCCTTACCCACCCCCGTCTCAAAAATAAATAAATATTAAAATAAGGCTTCAGTCCTACAAAGACATGCTCAGGGGCTCCTCACTCTACACGCTCAAATCCCTACACGCATCCTTCTATCACTCCAAGTTTATGAGAATTTGTTGGTGTCAAGAGACTGTATGAAACACATCATCTACTGTGTTTTCGTCACAATCATGCCTCAAAGTAGGTAAAGAGACAGAACAAAAAGGAGAATAAAATGTCTCTGTCTCCAAAGTGCCTGTAGCATGCCAAATTTCTGAGCAGTATGAGCACATTGGCTTTGGGAAGTATCCTCAGGAGATAAACTCTCCTCTGCCTGGACATCCTTCCAACCCTCACCTACCTGACCAGCCATGATTCTTCACCCCTGACTCAGGTTGGTTTTCTCATGCAGGAAGTCTTTATAGAACCTTCCAGCTGGTGGTGTGTCCCTCTCTTATGCTCCCTTACATATACTGGCCTGGCTTCTCATGTGGCACTAACCGTATTGAATTTAATCATCTTGATTATTTTCCCTGTGAGGCTGTTAGAAATTTGAGATCAGGGATCATTTCTTTTTCATTTCTCTGTCTGTAAACACACAGTGTCTGCCATGCACTAGGGCTTAGTAAATATTTCTTGAATTATTGAAAAATAAAGACTTCATCTATAACTAAAGATCAGGTGGAGGAATGCTAGGAAGGTACAGAATATCCTTTATTTTTCAATGTTTCAGGAATATTCACATTCAGGAAACCTATTCAAATAGTAGGTTCTGTAACCAGATAAGCCAAAATGATGTCATGAAAATCCCACTGTTATCATCCATGAGAACACCATCCCATTGCAGTTAATGGAAATAAATGTACCATTTAGTACTTTAAATCACGAAGCAACATAACTGCCTTCTATTTGCAGTGACCTTCTGGTGCCCTCATTATTTTCTCACTGCGGATGTCTGTGCCTGATCTTGTTGATTCAGCATAAGGGGGTGCATCCAAAAGGCATAGGTGAGGTGCAGAGAGGTGGTGGAGTCGGGGAAGGAGGAATCTGGAGTCACCTGAAGACTGGAGAAGGACTACCCGTGATTCTTTACTCTCACCTGCATGTCTGACCTTTAGTACATTCATTGCATTGCTATGCTTTGCACAACTCCCCACTAGACCATGAGCATCCTGAGGGCTAGTATCACATTTAGCTCATTTCTAGGTCCTCAGTGCCTGGTATAAAATTTTGGACATAGGAGGTTCTCCATGTGTGCACTATGTAAATGACGAATGAATGAATGAATGACTAACTTTTTCTGACCTCTACTCTGGATTCAAAACAATGACTGAAGGGGTGAAAGAGGGAGTTAGGACCCTGTGAAGAACATGACAATTGAATTTGAGAGGGAGAACCCCCAAACAAAGATCTTTTGTTTTTTATTTTTTTTCCTGGTACTATTCCTTTCTCTCTGACAGCCTTCTTGCTTCCTCTGTAGTGACACCCATCATGGTTAAGCCAGGCACCATAAGCACTATATTTGGTTCAGTGTGATAGCCTCACTGCTTTGCACAGAGATTGGCACATCATTGTAACTCAATGAGTATTTTTTAATAAGGTTAAAATCTCTCTCTGGGCTTTTATTCCTCCTCTCACACTTGGCCCCTCCTATCTCTCTTGCTTCCACTTCCAATGCTGCATGCACACCCTGAGCTGTGTCACCCCACGGACATTCCAAAGTGAAATAGGAAGGGGGCTAGCTCTTATGCTGTTTAAATTTTCCATTTTATAGACAAGCGAACTGAGGCCTCAAAGGGAAAAAGACTTGTCTAAAGTCACAAGAGTTAGTAGCAGGCTTGGCATTAAAAAAAATGAATCTCTTGTCTCCCTTGTTTGCCATCATATTATGACCCCAAAGTTCAGTTTTGTGGTTTAGTGGCTTTCAACTATTTTTGTTTTTTAACTAGGAAACTCTTTTTTCTTATCCAGAAGCTCAATGTGTAGGATGGGGAGAGTCAGTGCTGCTCTAGTTAAAGTAGCACTGGAGACACTCCTCCCAAAACTCAAACACAAACAGTGGGGTGCCTGGGTGGCTCAGTCAGTTGACTTCTGCTCAGGTAATGACCTCGCGGTTCATGGGTATGAGCCCTGCGTTGGGCTCTGTGCTGACAGCTCGGAGCCTGGAGCCTGCTTCGGATTCTGTGTCTCCCTCTCTCTCTGCCCCTCCCCTGCTCACTCTCTATCTCTCAAAAATGAATAAATATAAAAAAAATAAAAATAAATTAAATCTCAGCCTACTTGAGAAATGGCAATAGAGAGACAAGTCTGTAATATTCCATTCTGAAATTGTAGAATAATTTAGCATTCATGTTGTTCACAAGTGTTATCTCTATTCATTAATGAAAAATCCTGCAATGTAGATGTGATTGATGGAGAGACTCGGGGGAGACTCAGAGAGGTAACATGATTTTCTCCAAGTCATCCCAGCAAGTTTGCCACAGAGCTGGGACTCAGAGTAGTCAATTCCAGTTAGGGCAATGTTTATTAACTATATTCGTGAAGACAGTCCTAACAGCTATAATAAGTAAACCTCTAAATCTTAATGGTTAATACTACAAACGTTTTTTTTTTTTTCTTGCTAATCGGAGAGCCCAGTGTGTATGCTTGTGGTTAGTGGGTCTTTCCTAGGCAATGATTCAGGGAGCCAGGTGCCTTCCATCTGTGGTTCTACAGTCTTAAGTGCACATCCCCCATGTTACCTGTGGGTCATCTCTATTCCATTCAGTTGGAAAGGAGGAAGCACATGGAGGGTTACATGAGGAACAATTTTCTGCAGCAGGTCTGGAAATAACCCACACCATCTACCATTGGTCTTAGACAATCGCATGACCGTGCCTGACTGCAAGTGGGCTAGGAAATTTACTCTGTGCCTGGTAAGTATGGAAATGGACATCATAATCTGCCACATTAGTATTGTGAGCACCTTGAGGACCAGGGCTGCGTCTTATTCATCTCTCTGTAGTGCAAAATGCTTTTGTATGTGTTGAGAATCATATGTTGAGAACCTCCCTCAGCCGTTGTTGAAGTGTCTTCTTTCTGTTGGTGAGATGGAGTATGAGATCCTTATTCCTCTCTATTCTTCTGGGAGCATCCTACCCCCACCCCCTTTCATATGGATACAGCTGGGGTTGCCATATTGTTGAACATAACCTTGCTTTTTTAGACACAGCTGATTGGTACAAGAGTAGGTACCACCCCAAGCTGAACCAAATAGAATGCTTCATAGAAGACTCTGGGATTTTTCAAGCTGTGGGCTCACTTCTCTGCTGCAAGAATCTGTGCGATATGAGGCTCAGGAGTGGTGGGTAGCCACATTTTTCACTTTGCAGAAGGCAGTCAGCAGGGATCGACAAGGAAGCCAGCAGTGCAAAACCAGGGAGGTGCAAAAACAAGATGAGACAAGTCCTTATGGTTCATATTCTTATTCTAATTGCTCCAAGGCCCAATTACAACCATACATTCCTGCAGTTTGGTTCAACACTTCCACCTATGTGAGATAACCCAGTATCCTTCCAATATATTTTCTCTTTGCCTGAGCTAGTCTGAGTTGGGGATACATCTAAAGCAATCACAGACGACCTGATCATGCAGTTTGACAGCTTAGGGTGAGCCAGAACAGGACTCTGCTGCCCTCCAGAAGGGCTTTCTCACTTCAGTGGGTTGTAGTGAGCTCATTCTCCTCCCTGGAGTCCTTTCCACCCCCAGTGGAACTCCTATAGGAGGATATTGTTCCTGAATATTCTAAGAAAATTTTCTGTGTATTTGCATGGTAGACTTTCCCTTTGTCTTTCATCTGCCTCACGTAAACCAAAACACTTGATTGTATTTCCAAGTATATTGAAGGTCTTATCTGGAAGCTGTGGGCCAATGAGGGCTCTGGTCCTGGGCTTAGTCCCATCTCCACCAGATGATCTGTGACGTCCCTTCCTACTCTGAGCCATGTACAAGTGTTACATGGGAGCTGAACATGGAAAAATGATGATTTCTGAAGTGCCTCTCCTTTTGCAAAGTGACTCTCCCATATATTTCTCTTTTAAGCCTATTGGGGGTGAATGACATCATCACACATGAGCGTGGTAGCCTAGTGACCTGTAGGATTTCTGCCTTCTCGTTTGTCAAATTCATGATTAGTGAGGATTACATTCTATTAATGTATGCAAAACGCCCGGCCACGGACAGGAGCTTGCTGAGTATTAGTTCTCACTCATAACTCCTCACTTATGTACCTCTCTACTCAGGGCTCTGGGCAGCAGAGGCAGCTTAAGGCAAGAGGAATACAGTGGTTTTGTCCAAATTCTCTCAGGAATCACCACCTCGCCCCCTCTTAACCTGCTCACCTTAGCCCTCCTTTCACCCTACCTCCTTGACACCTCTATGTCTCTTCTTTTTGATGCAGTGTCCTTGCTGTCTCCCACAAGCCCCTCTCTCATCCCTGGTGCCTCTCCCCTCCTCCTGCCAGTCTCAGCTGCTGGTGTGGCTGGCTGTTCAGATGCTATTGATTTTCTTCTATAAAAGATTGCTCAATTCATTTTCTCCACCTCGGCCCAGCGCCAGACCTCAGGGTAGGCCCCATGATGACCGAGTTGATTATGTGCACTGCTTCCCCTAAAGGACTGCAACCGCATTCCCTCTTGATTCCCAGGCAGGATAAGACAGTGAAGGTGAACATGATTCATAAACTCTGCAGAGCTAAACAGAGAGCAGTGGACCCTGACTTACTCATCTCCATATATACAATGCCTAGCACAGGGCCTGGCACCAAGTCAGCGTTCGTAATGTTTGTTGAAATTAAATGAATCTCTATTCTTAGCTTCACAGCATTCTGGGCACACAAGGAGGATCTCCACTGCTTCCGATTGCCTACTGCATTGGTTCGCAGCCCTGACTGAACATGAGAAGCACCTGGAGAAATTTAAAAAATACCCATTGCCTGGCCTTACCCAAGACTAATTAAACTTGAAATCGCTAGCAGTGTGGCCTGAGCATTGGCACTTTGTAAGAGTCAAAGGGTGACTTTGATATGCGCCCATTGGCACATATCTTACAGGATAAGACCAGGTTCCCAGTCTGTCACTCAACATCTCCACGTCTCTCCTCCTGCCTTGTTTCCAGGCTCATCTCTTCCCACTGCATTCCACATACTCCATGTTCTAGTTGCTTTGACCTTTTTGCTCTTCTCCTTGGGCATCACTATGCATTTGTCCCTGCTGTTGCCCTGTCAAGGAATACCCTTCCCTAGTTTCTCTCCCTGGTAAGCTCCTGCTCATCCTTTAAGACAGATCAAATGCCACCTCCTCTGAGAAGATTTTTCTAGCCTTTCCAAGACTCTGGTACTCCAGATTTTCACCTCTGCATCACATTCTCTTTTCTGAATGGGTTTGCCCAATAACCTCCAATTTTTCTTCTGTCCTGCATTTAGCTTCTTCCACTCTGACTGGTTCCTCCTGCCGGATAGTCCAGGTAGAAGTTTTGCCTGGCCTTGTACTGTAGCTTTGTCCTTGGTCATGGCCTTTTGGGGTCCTCGTTGGCTCTGAGCTTTGAAGTCCACTTGCTGACCCCTTCCCTGTATCCTTTCTCAGCTTTTAGAACTCCTGTACAGGTACAGTGGCTGGGACCCTACATCTCTGGAAGAGGCATTTGCATACAAACTGCACTGGGTAACAATGGGTGAAATTTATTGAGTGTTTACTATGTGCCATGTTAAAGTGCTTCACTGCATTGTCTCACATGGCCCTTTACTATTGAGTCACTGGGACTTAAAGACCATAAGGGACTTGTCCAAAGGCAAATAAGCAGCAAGAGGGGAAGCTGGTATTTCTCTGCAGCTAGCAGTGTCCAAGTCCATGTTTTATGCCTATGTGATACTTTCTCTAATGCTTCTCTGCTCATTTGTTTTTCACTCTGTTGTTGCATTCTTGTGCTGGGTCATAATTTATTGGTTGCTGTGTCTTGTCCACCCTCCTACTCTGTGATCTTCTCAAGGTCAGGGATTGAGGTGTTCAAGTCTATATTCATAGCATTTGGCAAATTGGCTGGCATGGAACAGAGGCACCATAAATGCTGTGGCATAAATGAATAAGTATATGACCACTATAGCCTTAAGGGAGACTGGTCGGTCCCCTTTATAGACCACAGACCAGAAAGGCCATTCTACTGGGTCCCTGATTGGTGAGATCTCTGCTGGGCAGAGAAAGCAGATGGGTGGAGGAGTAGAGGCAGACGGCCCCAAGGGCGCCTTTCCCTGGTTCCCTTGAAAGCCGGCGTCTGTCCTGTCCTGTCACCCAACAGCAAGAGAACATTTGTTCCCCGAAGGACCGGCGCTGTGCCAGCAGCAGGTGGCGGCCTGTCCACCGGGAGGGAGGCAGCAGGCGGGAGCACTGATGTGTGCCTGAGACAAGATGCTGCGAGTCCGCTCTCCGCACGGCAGTGACAGCAGCTGGGACAAGGTTGCAAGCCACCATCCTGTAACCATTAAGAACCAGTTGCTGTCCCTTTCATAATAATAAATGAAAATATCACTCCAAACCGTGCTGGTTTCAGAGAGCAAAAAGGAAAAAAACCCACAAGAAACAACAACAACAAAGAAACCACCACATAGCGTTGGACCATATGTCATCAGTTAGATTGTCTATGAAATTGATAGTTGTCTTGGTAATTACAGAAAAGCTTTATGGCTGCTTTTCAAGATGCAATTTTTCATTTCTCACAGGAAAAAAAAAACCTACCATCAACCGACAATGTACACATTTGGAAACAAGAAGGTAAGAAGAGTAGAAGCAACATATCTCTGTCTTCTTAGTTGGTTGCTTGAATAACTTCAGTGTTATTACTAAACCAAGCATCAATATCTCTTTTCACAACTGTCTGAAAATATACCTATTTGATGTTGGTAGGACCTGCAAGGAAGCCTGTAAAGTTGTCCTCAGTGGCCCCATGTGCTTTGGCCTTCTGCAGACTACTTTTTAATTTAATGACCAGTTAAAGTGTCTGGGAGCACTTCACCTGTCTACAGTGGGCAGCCCGTGCCCTCCTAAAGATTTAAGTGGATTCATGACATAGCTCCTTATGATCTCTTATGGTCCCTGGCTGTGAATTTGGCTTCTCAATCAACCAGCTCACGCATTGCCTCTCATGGTTGCCTTCCTGCCTCTCCATGCACAGTCTCATTTATTGACAATTTCTTCTTCACTCTACATAGCATCGCTGACAGAAGGCAGCTATATGTAACAGACTTTTGCTAAAAAATTTAGGGATGACTACAGGATTATAGCACAGAATGGGAAATGACCTAACATGCAAGCTAGACTACTTGACATCTCAAAAACTGCCAGCCTTCTTTTCTACAGGGAATGCCTCACTTGCAGTGTTTATAGTAGGTCCCACTTACAGACCTACAGATATGTTTCATTAGACCACAACTCCAAAATTCCTGTTAACTTATGTGCAGGGCAAGTCAGTGTGTGTACTCTCTCTCTCTCCCTCTTCTTTTTTTGTTATTACCCATCCAGGGCAGCATAGGAGGCTTTTCTGGGTACAAACTTCTTTTTTTTTCCTTCTGTAAACAGGAAATAGTTTCTGAATTTTATTCCAAAAGAAATAAGAATCTAGATTTTATAATACAACTAAGAGAGGGAATCTGACTGGATAAGTTTGATATCAAACTCTTACTATACAATATGACTACTACATTACCATTAAAATTACCATATTACTCTAAACAGAAAAAGTTGGGCTGTTCTATGTCCCCTTGGTTTAGAGGCTGAGAGCTCATGCTCTGAGCCCTGGTCTGAGCAGTCTTGGGTAGCAGGGTGGCACTGTGGCTGTCACAGAAAGGCTACACACAACAATCCATTTGCAGTGACTTCCTTAAAAAGGGGCTGTAAGTATGGCAGGTATTTAAATTTTCAGCCTGTTCTCCAGTAGGATAAAGTTGGGTCTTTGAGTTAAGGGGATACTTATACTGATAAGTGTAAGGGGATACTGATATCCTGGCGGAGGGCTCCTTAGTTTGCTTAATAAAAGGAAAGATGGAAATGCCTCAGTGGCATAAAGGTCTTCTTCCACACTTGAAGTCATACTAAATATGTGAGATTTATTATTTATGAGGTCTCGTTCCTGATGAATCAAAATGAGTTCTTCAAGGCAGAGGCAGTGGATTGCAGGAGTTTGCATGAGACTGGCCGATGCCTGGTATACAGCGGACACCTAAGTTGAGTAAGTGGAATATGGTGTATCATGACAAAGGCCCTTATGTATGTTATTTCTGCACCCTGGAATGTTTTCCCTCAACGTCATGAATGTGTACACACACACACACACATACACACACTCACACAGTCTCTTCTAACTTGGTTGATTCCTACTTATTCCTATACATCTTAGCCTCCTGTAAGCTATGCCCTAATGCTTACAGAAGTTGCTTTTATCACATTTGTAATTGTATTACTTAAATATGTGTGTCCATGTATTTGTGATCACTTGTGAAACATTTTATTCTCCTCTACATTCACAGCTGCCTGAGAGGAGCCCATGTCTGAGTGCTCTAGGGCATAGCCCGATGCCTAGAGCAGAGTGAGCCATAAGGGCAGAGATGGAGTAGTTTTCACCAACCCCGTTTCCCCTTCTTCATGGGCCAGGCTACATTTCCTACTCCCTTTGTTACTAAATATGGCTATTTGATGGGGTTCTAGCTAACGGAATGTGAGCAGAAGTAATATGTGCCACTCCCTGCCTTTCCTTTTGAAAATCTCGCGTGTGAGGTCATCCAAGCTCTTTCTTCCTACCACCGGCTTGTGGAAGACACTAACTGTGATTTTGGAAGGCACATATGGAAGATGGCAGAGCCACAGGGTGGAAGGGACCTGAACTCTGAGTCATCACTTAGAATAACAGTTTCACCAATGAGGATTACCTGTTGTGGACTATCCTTGAATGAGATTCTCTTATTATATTTGAGCCCTCATGCATCTCAGAGTTTGTCACAGTGGCTAGAATCTCCTCAATTAACACAGTACTCGTGTGTGTGTGTGTGTGTGTGTGTGTGTGTGTGTGAGATTAATATATGTACACAGAAAAGCAGATATCTAGGATACAGATTGTGTCAGAAATGCTGAGCCCTATGATATTAGGCCAGTCTTCAAGGAGACCAATGATTCCATAAGTAAGAATGAGGTGATATTCCAGCAATCCAACATTTGTGTCATTCTTGTAATAAATACCTCGGACTAATGCTAACAGAGGCCTGTTTCCCCTTTGCACCCATGTAAATAAATCCTCCCTTCTCTAAGACACTTAACTTTCCCATTTGGCACGTGCTGAATGTTTGTGTTCCCCTCAAATTCATATATTGAAACCTAGTCCCAAATGTGATGGCATTAGGAGGTGGGGCCTTTGGGATGTGATAAGGTCATTAGGGTGGAGCTCTCATAAATGGGATTAGTGTCCTTGTAAAGCAGACTGCAGAGACCTTTCTTGTCTCTTCCTCCACATGAGATCGCAGCTAGAAGACAGTGGTCTGTGAACTAAGAAGCAGGTCCTCACCAGACCCTGAATCTGCCAGCGCCTTTATCTTAAACTTCCCAGAGCTGTGAGAAATAAGTTTCTGTTGTTTGTAAGCCACATTGTTGTTTGGTATTTTGTTATATGAGCCTGAATTATGATATGGGCTCTCTATTCCAAAGCGATCTTCCCTTCTTTCCCATGCCACTGAAAAACACAATATTTGACCAGGCATTAATGACCTTCTGAAGCCAGCTTGTATTAAAGGGTCGACTACTGCTTTCTGTCTTACTTTCATGGGGAGACTGCATTTTTAGGGACAATGGCAAAAGTCAGTCTTTGCTGAAATTTCAAGAGTAGATTAAACTGAAGCATAGATCACCAAGCGCTGACAGGCAGCTTATATTCTCATCCTAAAGCATTTGCAATAGTCACTCACAATGGCAGGGAAAAATAACAGAGGGAGTCTGAGATATTGATAAAAACACACAACTGCCTTACCTGTCCTGGACTTCAACATCTGATCTTTTATCGAAGGAATATAATTCCTAACTGAAATAGGTGCCATGTTTTCCCATGACAATGGGCTGCCTCTGGAACCATGGACATCAGGAGACTGAGAGGTGAAGGTAGGAATGTAGAAGCTAACTGTGCCAGAAAGACTGTAGAAATGCTTGGTAGTGGGTCATGAGATTTGTTTTCTTTTTCCTTACTATAACAGCCTATACTATTCTAACTAACTGATTTTTTGCTTAAGTTTTAAAAGTTACCTGTTGTTTATCGGGTGTGTCACCAGACTCATTTTGTGCACTGTTCCATATCTTCTTGGCCATAGTTTTCTGCTTAATGTTGTTGATCACCTGACAGTTGTATTCTTACAGGCCGAAGAGGGGAGATTTTCATCTTAAGATCTGTGACCACTTTATGGCAGGGCTAACTTGTCACGGTACTCCACCTGTTTCCAGTCCCTCATATCTACATGATGGCTCCTATTCCAGGGCTTTCCTGCTGATACTGAGTCAGGAAACACTGTGAAGCCCTGACATTTGGTGTAAAGCATGCATGCTAGCTCACTGTGGTTGGGCTGCAGGCTGCACACATACAGACGAGGAGAGCCACAGGCTCACCACCTGTAGGGACTCACGCCTCAGCTACTGTTAGGGGATGGCTTCGGGGATCCAGGGATCTGACTTCCCTGAGGCTGTTGCCAAGGGGCAGGGTAATACGGCTGGATGTGGGAGGAAGTTGATGCTAACACTGTGTTAACTTTATCAGTTAATTCTCCCTTTTGGTCCATATTCCACCTCTATGGAGAAGTGATGGTTTCATAGGATCTCTCAGAAGATATCCCCTGAGAGTGAGTTGTGACCAGTATGGTAATGCTGTCTCTTGTGTTTTCTTTCTTTTCTTCCTGGTCTCACTCCCCTTTCTCTGCATCCTGTGTCCCTGGATATGCTCTCCAATAAGCTCTACCATGAAAGCTTTTGACTCAGGATCTGTGTTCTAGGGAAATAAGACATAAAGCTCCAGTGTTGAGTCAAGGGGATGCTAACCTACCTAAATTGGGATATTTGAGGTGCTGGACAAAATTGAATATTGTTATGGGGATAGAGGGTTGAATAATTTTTAATACTTATCTGTTTTTATGAAAATATATGTTGTAGAAAATAAAACCCCACAAACTTTGTTATTAATGCACTCATCTTCTCTCGTCCTCTCTGGCTTTCCTCACTCACTCACCCACAAGTCCAAATATTTGTTCATTTTATTGATGAGGAAAAGTTCTGATATTCACCCTAGAAATGCGCTAGGGAATTGCCCCATTGCCTTTCCAAGGGAGAAGTGCAGCATCTTTAGAAATACTAACCCCTCAGAACTAGAACTGGCAGAAATGTGAGGCAGAAGAGACCAGTGAGTGCCAGAGACATGCCATGGACTCACTTGGCTCAGGTTGTATTCCAGATGCCAGCGTGTGCACACATGTGTGTTTGTGCATCGTGGAGTGAGCAGTGAGGGGCAAACAGCAAGAGAAAGGAAGGTATCATCCCACATCACTCTCTCCCTCATTTCCCAGTAACTTCCCTTTGAGGCAAAAACATATTCAGAACAGGGTGAGTTGCTAGTGTCACAGCCACATGGAGCCTCTTCTTTCAAAGTGTGCCTGGCAGCCCTTTATCACAGGAGTTGAGTCCAAATGCATTCGCATTTTCACCTTTGTCAAGTGAAGCTTTTAATGACGGCTGGGGTCTTTGGGAGATACTGTTTGAAAATAAATGTAGAGGTTTGGTGAAGCTGCCAGAACCCAGACCTTCACCTTTTAAATCGCATTAGTAAGGGTGGTATGTGTGGTTGCTGGACAAAATGGACTTGAAATATCATCAGGAAGGAAAAATAAATCAAGATATGTTTCCTTCCGGTGGCTTACTCTGAAAGCAGGGATAAAAGGCCCACGGATAAGAGGGGGTCAGATCTGGGTTGCATTTGTAACAGCAATGAATGAACAACAGCAAAAATCCATTCCTGATCCACAGAGCTTGAAGAGAGGTCAGATCAGATAAATTAGGAGCTCTATAAAGAAAGAGGATTTCTCACAGCCCAGCCAACCTGGGCTCTAAAGCAATTGAAAGGGACTCTGGAGAGCTGGTGGGGGGGACCCTCCAGATTGGCTAGAGAAGAATGGGGAGGAGAGGTCTGTGGGTTGGCAGCTGGGGTCACAGACTTAGCTTAAGACTTCAAGGCTTTGCATCTTAAAATTTAACTTTTTTCCCTATCTTGCTCTTGGATTTGGAGACCCAAAGGTCTTTTCCAGGAAAAACTCAAGATTGAGCAGCTGTTTATTAAGTTTGGCTTTTTGGGTGGTATGAAACAGAGTGTTGCCTAGATTACCTGAGGACAGTATTCTTTAGGGACATATTTAGATGGAAAAGGAGGAGTTGTTAGGAACCAGGCAGCTCTAATGACTGCTTCCTTCCTCTGTCATGGCCTCATGGTCTCCCCCACCCTCTCAGAGGTTGTACTGCTCCATAAGCACATCCGCTGCATTCTTTTCCTACCACCTGGATTTCCAGGCATCTGTCCATTCTTGCACCCTGTATCTTTGGCTTGCCCTTGGACCATCATCATCACTCTAGTCCTGACTCTATCACTGAGCTGCAGTACCCAATAGTAACCTAACTCATCCCCTTAGGGTTCCTTATTTCAACGTTCCAAAAAGGATATCTGACTGATGACTTCTGGGTCTGATTAGCTGTAGTCAAAGAGCAGAATCATATAATATATCACATAGGCTGCAGGGGCTGTGGAAGAGGATCTGGATGAAAAGGTACAATAAATATCTGATTCCTCCAGCCCCAAAGGCAAGCTAGATTCTCAGTAGGAATGTACACTAGATGGTTTTGGGTGAGTGTGATCAGACCAGATTCACCTTTGGGTAAAATGTGTGATCTGGATATGGGCATGGGAGATACAGCAAGAAGAAGTAGGAGGGAAGGAGCCAACGTGTGTCAGTAACCAAGTATGAGTCAGACATTTGGTAAAATGAGGTAAAATGACTTTTAGTTCAATAGAATGGCTCTGGGGAAATTACTTAGATTCCCTGAGGTTCAGTTTTCTCTTCATTAAAATAATGTGGCCATCAAATAAGAGAATATGTATGAAAACATATAGGACATTCACATATTTGCTGGTGGAACAGCATGGTGTGGATTTAGAACATACACAACTCCCACTAAATTTAAATCCAGGAAAGCCACTCACTAGGACTCACTAGGGCAATCTTGAACAAGTTGGTCAATCTTTGCAGGACTCAGTTTTGTTATTTGGTGAGATTAATAGAAGGGAATGGCATGAAACATATTCTCAATAAATACGTAGTGTGAATATTACAGTCATTGATGTTTGTTTCATATTGAAATAATTATACATATGAGCCTGTCAAGTAGAGACTGGGAGTGGGGAATTACTTGGGTCAGGGGAAAACAGTGTATATAGGCATAGGGTTGCGGAATACTTTGTTTGGAAAACAGAGAGGGGCCCAGTGGAGTTGAGTGAGGTTATCGGGCAGATGGAAAGATTGGCAAAGGCCACTTCATAAAGGACCAGGGCAGCAGGGAGGGCTCCCAGTGTCTTGGATTAGGAAGGTGCAGAAGTGTGGTGCAGAGTCAACCCTGCAGAGGTCTGTCTTCAGGCTTGCCATCTTCAATCCATTCTCCACGATGCTGCCAGAGCCCTCTTTCTAAATCTCAGATCTGAGCATATGGCTTCCCAAACAGAGTGCTCAATAACTTCCAATCCCTGCAGGATAAAGTTCATACCCCTTAGCAGGGCACTTTAGGCCCTCAGAATCATTCTAGGATTCTGTCCCTGCTACCACAGCTGTGCCATAGAAAACAGCTTTCTGATTCCTGCTGCTATGTTTCTCCAGCTGTGGAGTCAAAGCCTTAGGAAGGGGCAAGGGGTGGATAGAAGCCAGGTTAGGTGCCCACATGTCAGCTGCCAGGCAGCTGAGCAAGTGAAAACCTCCATTTCCATCTTTCAGACAAGCATGAAATGCAAATCACTTTTTCCATATTCCAACTATAAGTGGTGGCTGACCTTTTGAGGGATGTTTGAAGTAGAAAGTTTTCACTACACTATATTGATTTTGCAGATACTTTTCCTACTTGCCTTTACAAATGGATAAAAACATTATTTTACCTTGAATTTACATGAAATATTATTGATAGAAATGACCAGAATAACAGAAAGTTGGTAATGACTAAAACTTTACATGATTAAATGTATTACAGGTGAAAAAAATGGGTAAGTTGAAAAAATGCAAAAATCAACTGGGGAAATGACAATTTTGGGAGAAATAACCCAACAAAACCATCAAAGCCTAAAAATGACATATGGGGAAAATTGACAGAATAGTGATGAGTGAATAAAATAATACTGACAAAAATTATAAATGTAAAATTGCGTCAAGAAAATTAGACTTTGTGGAAAAAATGGCCCACAGGGAAAACTTACTATGGCAGAAACTATTATTCAATTCGATGTGGATGAAAAAAATCAATAAATGAAAGTTCTATTATAAAATGTATGTGAAAACCAGTGGATATTCATGAAAGTAATTTTAGTAAGATAAAAATAAAGATGGAACAAGAAGAATGAAATCTTGCCATTTGCAATGACATGGATGGAGCTAGAGTGTATTATGCTAAGCAAAATGAGTCAGAGAAAAACAAATACCATATAATTTCACTCATACATGGAATTTAAGAAACAAAATAGGTGAACATAGCAGAGGGGGGGATAAAAAAGAGACAGATGGAAGCAAATCGTTGAAGACTCTTGACTATAGAGAACAAACTGAGGGCTGATGGAGGGTGTTGGGTGGGGAGATGGGCTAAATGGGTGACGGGCATTAAGGAGGGCACCTGTTGTGATGACCACTGGGTATTATATGTGACTAATTAATCACTAAATTCTATACCTGAAACCAATTTTACCGTATATGTTAACTGGAATTGAAATAAAAACCTGAAATAAAAAAAAATAAAAACAGAAAATATTATTAAAAAAGTGGTCATAGAATTAAAATGACTTTATACACACACACACACACACACAGTACAAACACAAAAACAAACATATAAATATATATATATATTTAAAATTTTTTGATGTTTATTTTTGAGAGAGAGAAAGCATGCATGTGCACAGGAGGAGCAGAGAGAGGGGGACAGAGTTTCCAAAGCAGGCTCCACACTGACAGCACAGAGCCCCATGTGGGGCTCAAACTCACAAACAGTGAGATCATGACCTGAGCCAAAGTCAGACACTTAACCGACTGAGCCACCCAGGTGCCCCGTATGTATTTTTTTTCTTTTTAGGGAAGATTCACTAATACTGATATAATTCTGGGGACATGTTTGTATTTGTGACTATTGAGTTTAAACAATTTTAGGGTCACTACATTTTGATTGAATTGAGCATTGTTAGCCAAAAATTATACCACTCATTTATTGGCAATGGAACTATGAAACTATTTATTAGAAAAGCAAATTTTGGCTGAAGTATTTCTCTGAACTGAACATAAAAAGCAAGGATTTATTCGTTTCTTCTGAGTCGATAATTAGATTCTGCGAGCAAGCTGCTATGCAATGTGCTCCTGATATGAGAGGACTCCCACTGGGGAGGACAGCAACTGTCATTCTGCAGTACCCAGAAGCTTATAGAGAAGCCTGTATTCTTCAAAGGTACTGGGTGGTGAGCAACCAAATACGGCATACTGAGCTTCTGGGAGTGTCCCAAGGGGTCTCCAACTCTTTTTCTCTTGTCATCCCCTTAAATAATTTCTCCCCTCTCTTCCTGGGAATGTGAATAGTACCGAGGGATCCTGGGGGTCTGCTCCCTACGGTTGGCAACGCTAGGCCATGCACACAATATAGGACCTGTTTCAAAGTAGGACGCATGGGGACATCTTCTCAATGTAGCCCCATGGACACTGCCTGCTGAGGTCTGTTTCTGCATCCATTGTCAACATCTAAATGCATTTACTAGGATCTCTTTGTAAATACTTCATTGTGGCACCGGACACAATGAAGGGAACAGATGCAGTGGGCCAACCTCCAGGGGTTTGTAATCCAAGGCAGAAGGACAGACAGTGTGAGCACAGATGAGCGCTCAGGCATAACCTGCAAACCAGGACACAGGTATGACAGTTGGGATTGACACAGTGCTGGAACCAAGGCTGAGTCCCTCCCTTTACATAAGGATGCTTCTTGTTACCATAGGTTTCCCTCTAGGGCTCCTTTAAACAGCTGGCTCTCTCTGTGCATTTCTAATCGGATTTGATTTACAAAAAATGTCTTGAAAACAACTTACACAGCAGCATATTGACTGTATACTGCTCATAATGTTGGTATAAGAGGATGTGGTCAACACTGAGCAGGGCAGTAAAGGAATGTGAGCGTGTATTTACATGCTAAACAATCATAGGTGCTCCTTCCATTGTGCACAGTAGTAAAATCCCTGGTTAATTTCTGTGCCTGGTGGGTGGGAGATGGTCAACTAATGTTTATTAAATGAATGGATGGATTAAAAACAAAATACTTACCCCATTCATAGGTAAGATAGATAAAATTCATCTCTGTTTTCTACTTGTTCTTTCTTCTCTACCCTCTTCTTCCCTTTCCCCCTTCTCTCCTGTCCCTCACTCTCTTCTCTTCTTCTTCTTTTCCTCTTCTCCCTCCTCTTCCTTCTCTTCCTCCCTTCTCTTCCTCTCCTTAACACATCTCATTTTACTAATGATAATGTGATTTATTTTGGTATATAGTATATGGTGAGACTTTACATATTTTTTCCCCAAGGTATTAATAAATTCCCTGAAGACATTTATTAAATACTCTTTCCTTTGCCACTGACTTAAGCTTTTACAGGATGTAGACTCTTGTTTTCTAATCTTGATGTCTCTTGTACCTGCTGCAAGGCCTAGAACCTCTCATCTTCTTACTTGGATGTTTGATGTATTTGTGTTGCCACACTTGGCACCTGTTATGGGCTGAATTGTGTTCTTCCAAAATTCATGTATCGAAGTGCTAACCCCTGGTACTTCAGTATGTGACTGTGTTTGGAGATAAATTCTTTAAAGGGGTAACTAAGTTAAAATGAGGTCTTTACCATTGCCCCTAATCCAGTATGACTGGTCTCCTGATAGCAAGAGGAAATATGGATGTAGATATACCCAAAGGGAAGAGCCTATGAAGACGTAGGAGATGGTCATCTACAAACCAAGGAGAGAGGCTTCAGAAGAAACCAACCTGCCATCACCTTCATTTCCAACTTCTAGCCTCCAGAACTGTGAGAAAATACATTTCTGCAGTTTAAGCCACTCACTCTATGGTCCTTTGTTATGACAGCCTAGGAAACCAATGCAGCGCCTATAAAAGTAACATATTTTTTTGTGTTAGGATCTGTGAGTTATCTACCTTACTACTTTAAGCTATCTGATCATGCATTCTGACTTTGCTATCTGAATATGTGTACATTGCATTGTTTCAAATATGTATCATGCTCACCGTAGAAAAAGGAAAAGTAGCAAAATGTTAAACTTGGTTATCTCTGTGCGAGCGATTTTGGTTGAATGTATTTGTTTATTTGTACCTTCCAATATTAAACAAAAGTTTCTATAATGAACCTTAGCCACTCCTCTAGCTAAGGAAAGAAATTATTTACAATTCATATGACGGCATCAGTGTGTTTATGAACTGGTGACCTGGCTATGAGTCACAGGGGAGGTTGATATGCAGATGAGTTTTGCAGTCTCTGATGCTCCTGATCCAGTTTTGAATTGCAGTAGCGTAGGTTTATTACGTAAAATTCCTTGTTTCTGAACAGTGATTTGTTTGGATAATCCCCCCCCCTCCTTTTTTTGGTCTTTTTATTGTACATTTGAAATGGGAAGGCATTGTTCACCTATCCTGACATAGTTCCCACTTCTCTTCCTGGCACTGACAGCATTATTTGCAGCTGCTTTTTCTTTTTCAGCTTCTTCTAATTTCCACACTACCACTTATTGTATTTCATTAAAACTGGTTTAGAAATGCAAGGCATATAATTAGATTGAGAAATATGCTATCGATTTAGTTTCCCATTATGATGTTATCACATGCACAAAAAGAAAAGTCATTTGGTACAATTGTTATGATTAAAACCACAAAAGAGATCTATTACATCAGGCTTAGTTTTCAGTGCCTGATGTGGTATAAAATCTGAGAGAGGGGTTAATCCGTTTTTATTAGAGCTGTATATGTCATGTATCCATAATGCCTATAGGCTAATAATTTCAATTGAATCTTCAGTAGACAAGAGGTTTTTCAGGAAGTAATATTAGATAAAAGTACATCAATACTTAAATATTCCATTTTTAAAGTTGCTGTGGATCATCTTTTCCAGTGCTGCACAAAACTGCACAAAAACACGTTCTGCACGTCTGTACGAGGCATGTTTTTATTGCGGGGAGACTCGGAAGGGCAAAGAGCATGGACTCTGGAGTCAGGTAGAAGTGGGGTCAAATCAGAGTCCTGTTGCTGACTAGGAGAAGGTGGGGTCACTGTTTAGTAAGTATGTACCAAGACCAGGCTTTTAAAGAGGGTATTTTAATCAGTTCCTACAAAGCCGTTAAGTTATTGGCCCAAGTTCATCACTAGTAATTGACAGGATCTTAGTCTTCTTCAAAAGTCCATGGGCTTTCTGCAACAACTTTCTTGCCTGTTGTTGAGTGATGTTGAATAAGTTACTTGACATTTCTGAGCCTTAGTTTTCTTATTTGCTAAGCAAAGGTAATAATATTTCTTTGTAAAGTAGGCTTGAGGGGTGCCTGGGTGGCTCAGTCAGTTAAGGTCCAACTTCCTCTCAGGTCATGATCTCTCAGCCCGTGGGTTTGAGCTCCGCTTCTGGCTCTGTGCTGACAGCTCAGAGCCTGGATGGAGCCTGCTTCAGATTCTGTGTGTGTGTTTCTCTCTCTGCCCCTCCCCGGCTGGTGCTCTGTCTGTCAAAAATAAGTAAACATTAAAAAAAAATTTTTAAGTTGTTTTGATGGTTAAATGAGTTATACTATCTGTATAAAACTGAGCATCCTCCTTGGCTTATAATGTCGGTAAATGCATTTACCCTTTCCATCTGGTAATCTGGGGTAACCTGGGGGTTGTTCATGTTTGGAGGAGAGATGCTGATATTCCTTACCCCTGCATATACAGGTAAGGAAAATGTAGGTCAAAAAACCCACAATTTATGATACACAAAGATCTTGTTTGTTAATTAGAATGGCCTGGGAACTAGCTATAGATTATCTTATGGCTATGCTTCTTAAGTTTTTTTTTTTTTTTTTTTTAATAGACTTTAGTTTTTAGACCTATTTTAGGTTCACAGCCAAACTGAGAGGAAGGTATAGAGATTTCTCTTACATCCCCTCTCCTTCCCCCACCCCCACAACATTCATAGGTTTCCCCATTGTCAACACCCCCCACCAGAGTGGGACATTTGTTACAATCGTTGAGTTTACATTGATACACCTTTGCCACCCAGAGTACAAAGTTTACATTAGTGTTCACTTTTGGTGTTGTGCATTCTGTATGTTTGACACATTTATAGTGACATAAATCCATCTTTGTAGTATCATATAGAGAGCAGTTTCACTGCCCTGAAAATCCCCTGGGTTTTGCCTGTTTCTCTCTCCCTCCATTTTAACCCCAAGCAACTACTGATCTTTTTACTTTCTCCACAGTTGTGCCTTTTCCAGACAGTCATATTGTTGCAATCATATAATCTGTAGCCTTTTCAGATTGGGTTCTTTTACGTAGTAGTAATGTACTTTTAAGGTTCCTCCATATCTTTTTATGGTTTGGTAACTTTAGTTCTTTTTAATGCAGAATAACATTCTTTATACTCCAGTTAAGTGATTAACATACCACTGTATTGCTGCATTAGAATATTCTGAATTTTACTATATTTTTACCTTTACCAGTGTGTTTTATATATATATATATATGTTTATATATATATATATATATATGTTTTCATGTTACTAATTATCATTCTTTCATTGCAGCTTGAAGAACTTCTTTCCACATTTTGTTTAAGGCAGGTCTAGTATTGATGAATTCCCTCAACTTTTGTTTGGGAGTCTTTATCTCTCCATTTCTGAAGGACAGCTTTGCTAGGTAAAGTATTCTTGGATGACAGAGGCTGGCTTTCTTTCTTTCTTTCTTTCTTTCTTTCTTTCTTTCTTTCCCAGCACTTTGAATGTATCATCCCACTCTCTGCTGAGAAATCAGGTTTATGTGGGTTCTCTTGTATATGAGGATTTTTTTTTTTTTGCTGCTTTTAAAATTCTCCCTTTGTTTTTAATTTAAAAATTTTAAATCTTGGTGAAGATCTCTTTGAGTTGAATTAGTCTGGGGACATCTGAGTTTCATGAACTTGGATGTCAAATCTTTCCCCAGATTTGTGAAGTTCTCAACCATCATTTCTTTAAATAAACTTTCTACCCCTTTCCCCCCTTTTTTCTGGTACTATAAAAATGCATAGATTGTTTCTTTTTATGGTATTCTATAGTACACTTAGGCTTTATTTACTCTTTTTCATTCTTTTTTTCTTTGTTCTCTTCTGACAGGATAATTTCAAATGATTTCTTTTCTACCTCACAGATTCTCTTTTGTGCTTGATCAAGTTAATATTTATGTGCCCCATTGTACTTTTCATTTCATTCATTGTATTCTTCAACTCCAGAATTTCTTCTCGGGTCTTTAAAATTTCTCTGCCTCTTTTAAACTTCTTATTTTGCTTGTGTATTTTTTTCTTGATTTTGTTGAATTGTCTTTCTGGGTTTTCTTAGCTCACCGAGTTCCCAGAAAACAGCTATTTTGAATTCTTTTTTCAGACAAATCACAGATCTCCATTTCTTTGAGGTCAGACCCTGGAAAGCTATCACATTCCTTTGGTATGTCCCATTTCCTTGGTATTTCATGTTCCTTGAAGTCTGATTGGTCTCCTTGCATTTGAAGAAGAGTCATCTCCTCCAGTCTTTATTGACTGGTATTAGGAGAGAAATATCTTCCATCAACCTTTTTGGGGATTCTGAGGCTTTCTCAAACCTTTACAATATACCTGCCCCATACGTTTTTTCCCCTTTTTGTGGGGGAATTCTTAAAACTGTGTGCTTTCTCTTGACTCTGCAGAACAGCGTCAGGTGCTGACAGCCTTCCTTTTGCTTTTCCCGGGATAGCGCTAACTGCTCAAGTTTCTGTGTTTTCTTCCAATCCTGAAAAATTAGGCCAGCTTTCTGTTCATTCTCACTAGATATCTGCAAAGGCTTGATCTTTCTGCCCTCAGGGACATGCACAAGGATCCAAATGTGGGATGGGGCATGTGTAGGTGAGGACACTGTGTGTTGGGGTCACCCATCAGTCAGTTGAAGGGATCTACAAGCAAGATGTCCCCACTGGCTCATGGGCAGGCTTCCTAATGGAGTCTGCAATGCAGTTAGTAGTACTACATTCCTTAGATGCTGTCTGAGAGGCCTGGCTGTTGTTTTTCCAGCTACCTTCTGCCCCCAAGTTGTACAGCATATCTCAGTATACCGGATTGGGCAAGAAAGAAGAGAGTGTCTTTGGCAGCATCCTGCATAGCTTGGGAAGCCAGATGTTCATTGGTATACTCTCACTTGTCTTTGTGGGAGAAGTCATGGGCCTGGAAGGTCTCTTTTGGGAGGGGTAACACAGGAAAAATGAAACTATTCCTCTTACCTTCTTCAATATGTCCTGTATCAGATTTTTTTCCCCCCAATGGCATGCTGGAATTTCTCTGCTGGGCTATTGGACTTGCACAAAGGCACTCTTATCCATGGGTGATTGTCAGAATCAGTGTTCTTTGGGATTAAGAAAGTAGAAAACTCCAATTTTGCCATTTTGATGATATCATTCTTCACAACAATCAACTTTGATTTTTATGTTAGAGCTACAAGCATTCCCCAAGTTGTGTGGCACACTCAGTGATGAATTCCTTGGGAATGAAAATATTGTACCTCTAAGGATGATGTTATGGACTGAATTGTGTCCCACCCAAATTCATTCTTTGATGCTCTAGCCCCCAGTGTAACTATATTTGGAGATGGAACCTTTAGGAAGGTAATTAAGGTTAAATGAAATCATCAGGGGGGTTTGCTAATGCAATAAGGAATGGTATCCTTATAAGAAGAAAAAGGGATACCAGGAGCATGCATGGAGAAAAACAAGTCCATCTGAGTACACAGTGAGAAGACAGCCATCCACAAGCCAAGGAGAAGCTTCAGGAGAAAGCAACCCTGCCAGCATTTTGGTCCTGGATTTCCAGTTTTAAGAACTGTGAGAAAATAAATTTATGTTGTTTAAGTCACCTAGTCTATAGTATTTTGTTGTGGCAGCCCTAGCACATGGCATCTGGCCTCTTTTACCTTTATGGAAGCTTCAAATCATATTAGATTTGTTTTCAAAAGTTTCAATAATTCATGCCTTTTATAATGGTAAATATTCATGTTTATTTAAAGAAACAGTTGTTGTGTAGATTAAATTAAACTGTTAGGATTCAAAAGCAGGATAGCTTTTCATACCATAGAAGAGAGCTTGAGAAGGACAGGCCTGAAAAATGAATAGGCAAGTGGGAAAATGTGCTGCACAGAAAATACCAGGTTTTTTTTTCTTTCTGACTCTAAATGTGAACCTGATACATTTGTTCTTTTGCACATTAATATGAGCAGCAGCAGGGCCACAGCCACATCCTGAGGGCCTCTGAGAGGAAGGAAAATGTGTGAGAAGTCATTTGACCAGCAAGAGGATCACACATTTCTTCCCCCCCCCCCCACCAAGTTATTTTATTTTATTTTTCTACTAAGACTTTATTTAAACTCAAGTTAATTAAAATATAGTGTAGTATTGGTTTCAGGAGTAGAATTTAGTGATCCATCACTTATATATAATACCCAGTGCTCGTCATGAGTGCCCTTCTTAATACCTATAATCCATTTAGCCCACCTCCCCCACCCACTTCTCTTTCAGCAACCCTCAATTTGTTCTCTATAGTTGAGAATCTTTTATAATTTGCCTCCCTCTCTGTTTTCCTTCCTCTCATTTTTCCTTCCCTTCCCCTGTTTTGTTTCTTAAATTCCACAGATGAGGGAAACCATATGGTGTTTGTCTTCTTCTGACTTATTTCACTTAGCCTAATACACTCTAGTTCTATCCATGCTGTTGCAAATGGCAAGATTTCATTCTTTTTGATGGCTGAGTAATATTCCTACACACACACACACACACACACACACACCCCACATCTTCTTTCTCCATTCATCATTTGATGGACATTTAGGCTCTTTGCATAATCTGGCTATCATTGATAGTGCTGCTATAAACATTGGGGTGCCTGTATCCTTTCTCTGTATCCTTGACAACATCTGTTGTTTCCTGTGTTGTTAATTTTAGCCATTCTGACAGGTGTGAGGTGGTATCTCAATGTAGTTTTGGTTTGTATTTATTTTCCTGATGACGAGTGGTGATGAGCATTTTTTCATGTGTCTGTTAGCCATTTGTATGCCTTCTTTGGAGAAGTGTCTGTCCATGTCTTCTGCAAAAGGATCACACATTTCCAAAAAGACATTTAAAAAATGCAAATAGGCAAGTATATAGTATTTATTGAATCCTACCTCTGTGCCATACAAGGTGCTGAGTCATTTACTAAGAGTTAGAGTTTTTATTAATAAGTATGGTATTTTGTTAATTGGGCAATGCTAGCTGTTATAACAAATTAAATGCCAATATGTTAGTGGATGAACTTAGGGGAAATTTATTTCTTTATCATATTTTAGTTCAAACAGCATTCCTGTCTAGAGGAGTTTCTCTTCCATGTGGTAACTTGGGAATCAGCACTTCTTTTGTTCAGTTATCCTTGAGGGACTTTCACCTGGAAGAAGGGGAAAAAGAGGGAGAAGTACAGAGGCTGCTACTTTGGTTCAGGAGTGATGCTCTATACTTCTTATGTTTAATTGTTTAGAACTAGTTACATGACACGATTAACATTCATGCTTTTTTTTTCAATTATGGGGGTTTGTCACTGGATGGTAGCTGTCCAGACAGGTACTACTGGGTCCCCTCTTAAACAAATCTGGAGCTGTGTTACTAGTTCTTGTTAATGGAATATGAATGAAAGTCATGTACATAACACCTGGGCCATGATGGTAAAAAATGGGCATCATTTTCACCTTTTTTCTCTTTCAGTGATGATAAGGCCCTGGGGCATGGAAAGGCCTCAAAGCAAAGGAACCTGGGTCTTTGCATGATCCTTTAGAATGTTTCCCATTTCACTCACCATGACTAATTCCATTTTATTGCAGATGAAGCAGAATGCACTTTTATTGTGTTAAGTCTCTGGAATGTTGGGATCTCTTTGTTACAGTGGTTAAGTTTACTCTAACAAATCCACATGACCTCATCTAGATGCAAGAGAGGATGGGAGATATGATCCCTGGTCATGCAATCACTTCTCAATGAAAACAGTTTTAATACTTTGGAAACAGGAGTATAGCTTTTGGGTGCTTAGTTAGCTGGCTTTGCCCAAGCACCTTTCACAGTGCTTGATGTTGCTGAATGAATAAATGGCCCATAATTAAATTTTTTTAACGTTTATTTATTTTTGAGAGAGAGAGAGAGAGCAGGGGAGGGGCAGATAGAGAGAGACACACACAGAATGTGAAGCAGGATCCAGGCTCTGAGCTGTCAGCATAGAGCCTGACGTGGGGCTTGAACTCACAAACCGTGAAATCATAACCTGAACTGAAGTCAGACTCTCAACCAACTGAGCCACCAGGTGCCCTGGCCCATAATTAAACTGATGCCTATTTGGGGAGAAGCTCTGTGGAAGTTGATGTAGCTATTAAACACTAGCCCCAGTACTTTTTATAAACATACTGAGTTATTTATATACATTATTTCATTTAACTCTGGTGATCAACCAGTTAGTTTTCATTTTCCTGCACTCTTATTTGTATGTTGTTCTTTTTTCTTGAACTATGACCTTCTCATCATTAGGATTAGTGTCTAACTTCTCCTTGTGCCTTTGGGACATGGTGGGGACTTGGTGTGTAGTGATTGAATTCATGCATGGACAAGTGGATGGATAGACACTGGTTAGTATCTGTAAGTCCAACTGTATGTCATCTAGGGCTTATGTGTCAGAGCTAAAGGCAAAACAGAGCTAAGAGCAGGAGAAAGTTTTGGGAATAGACATGTATGCTAGGTGAGGGCTAGAGGCTAGGTGCTAGACAGTAAGCTGATCTTTAATTGGGAGAAATTCTCCAGTTGGGAGGAATTCCGGTCAATAAATTCAAGCACAAATTAGGAATATATGGTTTGGGGTGCTATAGTCCAAGCAAGTGTTGAATAGGTCTCCAGAGTTATGGGATCTACTTGTCCTCTAGATGTTCTAGGCAAGTATTCCTGAATCTTTTGGGCTATATATACCTGATCTACAATGCTGCTAATTTAGCAAAAAAACATGTCTCTAAAATGCTTGGTTTTCCAAAATTGAAGAGCATTCAGAATTTCCTAGGTAATGTCAGCACTTTTTTTGAAAAAGCATCAGATGCACAGTTTAAGTTAATCTTCCTCAGTCTGGTTCATCTCATCATCATCGGTACTAGAAGGTATGCTTTTTTGTGTTGTTATATTTAGCACTTTCCCCCTTCATTCTCTTTCCCTCTCTGCTATTTCCTCCATTTCCGCAATTGCATACAAATGGTATATTTGATATATGCCCTTCTAAACCATCTGCCACAGAAGAGGTGATATAGCATGCTGTATAAGAATTCAGGTGCTAGGGGTACCTGCATGGCTCAGTTGGTTGATTGTCCAACTCTTGATTTCGGCTCAAGTCATAATCTCATGGTCATGAGATTGAGCCCTACATCAGGCTCCATGCTTAAGATTCTCTCTCCTCTTGCCCCTCCCCCCTGACTCTCAAATTAAAAACAAAAAGAAACTTTAAGAATACAAGCTTTAGAACCTAGGGTCCACTCCTCATCCTAACAGTGGGACCTTGGGCAAGATGTTTAGCCTCTCTGTGCCTCATTTGCTTAATTTGAATATGGTTATTTGGTGAATAAATAGATTAATATGTATGCAGTATAAAATTAGTGACTGGCAAATAGTAAGTGCTTGTGAACTCTTGAAAATGTACATATTTATGTGTTTAAAACAGCTATCCACTAATTTATTTTCTGTCTCTATCATCCGGTCTTTTCCAAAATGTCATAAAAATGGAAACAAAGTATGAAGTCTTTCAAAGTGGCTCCTTTCATTTAACAATATGCATATAAGATTCACTGGTAGTGTTGATTCACTTAATAGCTTATTCCTTTCTATCCCTGATAAGTATTCCATGAATTGGTACAGTTTCTTTACAACCCACCTTTTGAAGGACATCTGGGTTTCTTCGAAGTTTTGGCAATTATGAATAAAGTTGATAGAAGCATTTCCATGCAGATTTTTGTGTGGACATTGCATCTACTTTTAAAACTGAAATTGGCTTGTATTTTTATTTTCTCATCTTGTCATCTGATTTTGGTATCAAAATGAATTATATTAGCTTCACAAAATGAGTAGGGTTGTTTCACCTCTTTTTATATTCTTAAACTTGTCCAGATTGGAATATTTATTTCTTGAAAACTTTGTAGAATTCATCTGAAAATCTATATGCTGTGGCTTCTCAGGTGAGCAAAGGTTTTCGGTTACTATTTCAGTTTTTAAAAAATGATTATTGATTCATTAATATTTTCTAATTTCACATACGCTTGTTTGGCATTTTATATTTTCTAGAAATGTATTAATTTTCAATGGTTCTCAGAAGACTTCTTGTTTCATAAAAATTTCTATTTTTTATGAATCTATTTCTCTTTTTTTCCTTCTGTGCATGTGGTGGTGTGGGTATGTGTGTGTGTATATATGTGCTTTCTTCTTCTGTGTTTGTCAGTTCTTTACTAGAGATTTATCTATATTACTAATCTTTATTTTTTTACATGTTTGTTTATTCTTGAGAGAGAGAGAGAGACAGAGTGCGAACATGGGTTGGGGGGGGCAGAGACAGGAGACACAGAATCTGAGCAGGCTCTAGGCTCTGAGCTGTCAGCACAGAGCCCCATACGGAGCTTGAACTCACAAACTGTGAGATCATGATCTGAGCTAAAGTCAGACGCTTAACTGACTGAGCCACCCAGGCGACCCTATGTTACTAATCTTAAAAAAAAAAACACTATTGTTTGCTGTTTACCTGTTCTCTTCTTTTTCAATTATTTCTGCTTTTATGTTTTTTTATTTCTTTTTGTTTCTTTGTGTTTATGTTAATACTTTTTCTAGCTTCTTTTATTTTATTGGGGTAAAAATAGGTGACACGACATCTACCCTTTAACATATTTTTAATTGTACAGGACTGTTAACTATGCATATTGCTTTAGAGCAGATTTCCAGAACTTATTCATCTTGCATGGCTGAGACTCTATACTCACTGAACATCGATTCTCCATTTCCCTCCCTCTATCCCTTGGTGACCACCATACTACTAACTGCTTCTGTGAGTTTGATTGCTTTAGGTACCTCATATAAATAGAATCATGCAATACTTGTCCTTCCGGGACTGGCTTTTTTCATTTAGCATAATGACTGCAAGGTTCATCCATGCTGTAGCATATGACAGAATTTCTTTTTTAAGGCTGAAGAATATCCCCTTGTATGCTTATATGACATTTTCCTATCCATTTATCCTAGATGGACATTTATGTTGTTTCCACCTCTTGGCTATTGTGAATAATGCTGCTATGAACATGGAAGTGGAAATATCTCAAGATTCCCTTTTCAATTCTTTTGGATAAATACCCAGAAGTGGAATTGATGGATCATGTGGTAGTTCTGTTTTTAGATTTTTGAAGCTCCATACTGTTTTCCATAGTCACTACAACATTTATACCTCCATCAACAGTGCACAAGGGTTCCAATCTCTTCCCATCCTTGTCAATACGTATTTTCTCCTTTTAAACTAATGGCCATCCTAACAGTTGTGAGAAGGTATTTCATTGTGGTTTTGATTTGCATTTCCCTGATGATTAGTGATGTTGAGTATCTTTTCATATATGTGTTGGCCACTTGTATGTCTTCTTTGGAGAAATATCTGTTTAAGTCCTTTGCCTGCTTTTAAATAAATTATAATTATTATTGTTTTTGCTATTGAGCTATACTCTTTTAGCTTATTATTAAATGCTCAGTTTGTTTCAGTCTTCCTTGTTTTTTAATAAACATATTCATAAGTAAAATTTTCCTTTTAAATACTGCTACAGTTGTATCTCACAAATTTTGTCATATACCTCTCTCATTGTTTTTCTGCTCTAAATCTAAACAGTTTCCTTCTGACTTAATTTTAACCCATGGATTATTTAGTAGTATTATTTCAGTAATTAGGACCAAGAAATCTAAAAATTTTTTGTAGTTGTTTATGATATTATAGCAGAATTATTTTAATTATTAGATATATAGGATTATAAGCTTAGCTTTTTGTAATTTACATAGGATATTATAGTGTATTATCATCTCAGATTTGGTACTCAAGCATTCTGTTCTTCAGCAGTTGCTTGGTATAAATTTCTATCTGTTTACTTTTAACTGTTTTGTTTCTATTCAATTTATTTATCTATTTATTTATTTAGTTTTTATTTAAATTGCAGTTAGTTAACATACAGCATAATAACTGTATTTCGCTGAAACTATAGTTTCATGTGTACAATATAGTAATTCAACACTTCCATACATCACAACAGGTGCACTCCTTAGTCCCCAGCACCTAGTTCACCCATTCCCCCCACTTACCTCCTCTCTGGCAACCATCACTTTGTTCTCTACAGTTAGGAGTCTGTTTCTTTGTTTACCTCTCTTTCCCCACCCATCCCCCCTGTTTTTTGTTTTTTGTTTTTTTTTTGTTTCTTAAATTCCACATGAGTGAAATTATTTGTCTTTCTTTGACTGACTGGTTTTGCTTAGAACTATACTTTCTGGCTCTTTCCACATCATTGCAAATGACCAGATTTCATTCTTTTTTATGGCTGAATAATATCTAAATCTCTCTCTTACATTTAATATATTGCTGGATTAAAAAATTATTCTGGAAATATCTTTAAATTAGCTGAAGTTATTTTCATTATTATAAATAATGGTAAGACCTATTTCTACTATATTATCTATATTTACTAATAGTCATATTTTCTATGCCTATTAGGCCTTTCTTTGCTTTCTTTCCTCCCTCTCTCACCCTGCTTTTCTTTCTTCCTTCTTTTCCTTTTCCTTTTCCTTTCTTTTCTTTTCTTTTTTCTTTCTCTCCTCCTACTCTTCCTTCCTCTTCTTCATCATAATTCCCTTTTTTTTTTTTTTTTTTTCAACGTTTTTTATTTATTTTTGGGACAGAGAGAGACAGAGCATGAACGGGGGAGGGGCAGAGAGAGAGGGAGACACAGAATCGGAAACAGGCTCCAGGCTCCGAGCCATCAGCCCAGAGCCTGACACGGGGCTCGAACTCACGGACCGCGAGATCGTGACCTGGCTGAAGTCGGACGCCCAACCGACTGCGCCACCCAGGCGCCCCCATAATTCCCTTTTCTAAGACCATATCTTCTTATGCAGACTCAGAAGTGTAAAATTCATCCTTATATATAAATGATAATTCAGCTGGATATAAAATTTGTTTCAAATCCTTGTCCTTCAAAATAAAAGTATATACTATTTTTCTTTATATTCACTGTAGGTATTGAAAATTTTAACATCTGTTTGATTTCTTTCCTGCCTTAGGTGAATTACTGTAACTCTCTGGAATTCATTTTTTTTTTCTATTTGAGATTTGGGTGTTTTGAATATTCTTTTTTAATATATCTAGGCATTTAGAAATCTATGTCAAACTCTATGATCCCTTTTAATTTGAAATATTGCATATCTTTTTATTTTGGTCATTGTTCTGCAAATGTGTTTTTCCCTCCTTTTATCTTTCCATTTATTTCTCTCATTCCTCTCATTTAATGGTATTACCATCAAATGTTGATACCTCTACATTTCTATTCTGTATCTCTTGTTTTCTTTTTATTTAAAATTTCTTGGGGTGCCTAGGTGGCTCAGTCAGTTAAGCATCTGACTTTGGCTCAGGTCATGACTTTGGCTCAGGTCATGATCTCATGGCCCGTGAGTTCAAGCCCTGTGTCAGCCTCTGTTAGGACAGCTCAGACCCTGGAGCTTGCTTTGAATTCTGTGTCTCCCTCTCTCTCTGCCCTCCCCCACTCATGCTTTCTCTCTCTCTCTCTCTCTCTCAAAAATAAATAAACATCACATTCTTAATACCTCCTGGGATAATTTTTGACTGGATCTTCTAGCCAACCAAATCATTTTTGATTCTATATTCTGTTATTCAGCCTATCCATTGAGTTCTTTACTACAGCAATAATGTTTTTATACCCAATAAATCCAAGTGATTCTTTTTCAGACTTGCTTATTTCTGGTTTATTTTCCATTATGCTCCTTTTTATCTGTGTAAATTATTTAATTGTGCTTTTAAAAGTTATTTCTCTATTCATTTCTTCTATTCTGCTGCTACTGTTAAAGAAAGTTGACACATGAGCCCCTGCTTGTGATTTTCCAAATAATATTTTTTGGGGGTTAGTGGTGGTGGTGAGGCTGAAGTTGTAATCGAGGCTTAACCAGTGCCTGTTTAGGGCTCTCTCCCTCCTTGCCGGAGACACTTTCCCTGACTGCATCTTCTGAGCATTGCTATTTTCTGAAGGCTATCTCTGCGCTTTGTTGCCTAGCTCATGGATAGGTCATGGAAGGGAGATGAAGAAATAAGGAGAGATACTGAATTAAAAAAAGAAAACAGAAGGAATATTTATAGGTAATATCGATCTCAGTTCCAGTAGCAGTGGCATGTGGACCAGGTCAGACCTGTGATTTGCCTTTGGCTATGGCTATTTCCCAGCCTGATCATCCATCCATCCTCTCATGGGTGTCTGTGAACCTCCCCCTCCCTTCCTCCATCCTTTCCTTCTGTTCTTCCTTCCTTCCTTCCTTCCTTCTTCCCTCCCTCCCTCCCTCCCTCCATCCTTTCCTTCCTTCCTTCCTTCCTTCCTCCTTCCTTCCTTCCTCCTTCCTTCCTTCCTCCTTCCTTCCTTCCTCCTTCTTCCCTCCCTCCCTCCCTCCCTCCATCCTTTCCTTCCTTCCTTCCTTCCTTCCTCCCTCCCTCCCTCCCTCCTTCCTTCCTCCCTCCTTCCTTCCTCCCTCCTTCCTTCCTTCCTCCTTCCTTCCCTCCTCCTTCCTTCCCTCCTCCTTCCTTCCTTCCTTCTTCCCTCCCTCCCTCCCTCCATCCTTTCCTTCCTTCCTTCCTTCCTTCCTTCCTTCCTTCCTTCCTTCCTGTCTATCTTTTGGAGACCCAGGGTTATTACTGGGTCTATTATCTTTTGCTAGCTCCCATGAATCCTGGCTGGAACACTATGTGCTTTAACCTTTTAAAATGCGATAATTTTAGAAATTAGTCAGAACATATATTCCCTGGGCTTGTTAGCTCAAAGAAACATTTTATATGCAGGAAAAGATTAAGTTGTAATATGTTTTATGCTGTAAGAGAAGGAAAAAAAAACTGGATGTGCGAATCTATTGCTGGCAAATGATTATTTTGAGTAAGATATGGAAAAAGATTAGAAGTGAGGTTTTAAAAAAAACATTGCTTTGAAAGCAGGTGTCACACACCACCTCCTTCTCCTAGTAAGTATAATTACTCGATTTCCGGTGAAGTCTGTGCTTCCCAAGTGAAAGGAGAAATGTGGAAGACATTTCAAAGAGTTTTAGCTGTGTATTTTATTTATTTATCTATTGGTCGTCTTTCCTAATCACGGAGAAACCCTTGTCTGATTAATAAACAATTTCTGGCTCTGTTTCAGAATCTGGCTGCAATACATTTGCTATTTGATATCTGAGAGATGTACAACATGTTCACAGTGAATTCTCCAACTGAAAACAGTAGAGTTCAAATAAAGTCAATTAATTCACAGAGTGAATGGATTGAAGCCCAGAATCGCGTGTCTTGTGGAGGCCTTTTTGATTCACTTGCCAAAAGATATCTGTTTATAAATGCATTAAATGTAACTATTTGGTACTATAGCAGTTACAACCTGATGTGATTTTTTTCTTCCTGTGTTATGGCTAATCTTAGATAATTGAGTTACATTTTACATACATTTCAAATGCTCTTTCTAGCACCCTCCTTCTCACTATAATTCTCTCACATCTTCCTGATTTAACATAGAGACCGTTTCTCTCATTTCTTCTCATTCTCTCTCTCACTTTCACCTTCCTCCTTTCTTCCCCCCCCATTATCTTCTTCCAGTTCTCTTACTCTCCATGCTTTCCTTCTTTATCTTCCCAACTTCCTCTTTTTTTTCTTCTTTTCCTCCCTTCCCTTTCTCCCTTCCCTCTACCAGCATCCTCACCTGGGGTGCCTGAAACTGCTCCCCTGCAGGTGCATGAACACCCTCTCTCTGAGCACACCAGGTGCCTCATTCTCCTCTACTTCTGTTTCCACAATGCCCTTGCATGGTGTGTCTGAGGTGACCCTCAGCAGTAAGTGTTCATCGTGACCCTGGATCTCGCCTAACTTGCCTATATGTCTTGGTCCTGTATCTATAGCTGGGTGTGTTGCTGTTGTTGTTGTTTGAATTTTTTTCACATTGGTTTCCTTTTTTTGTGTGTGTGCCAGTCCATACTGTATGTGAGCCCTGGCTTAACTCTTAGCCAGCTTAGCTATTGACCAAACATCTCTTTTTAGGCCTCACTTTTTTTTTTTTAAATTTGGGTGCTGCTGTCCCTGATATGAAAGAATAACAAATCGTTATCATATCCTGAAAGGTTTGGTAACCAGGATTCTGAATGAGTCTTTACTTTGTTTTCAAGTGCAACAACCTGCTTAGAGATTCCCGTAGCTGTTTCCTTCACATGATATTGCATGATATTGGGCTCCTTCTTTTACACCAGGTCGAGGACCCATCAGCCTTGCTTCCACCCTCTCTGGCACTCCGTATTGAACCGTGGAACACTCTAGTAGAAACAGCCAAACAAGTTGCCTCTGGTCATTCCTGCATCAGTAAGTTCTATTTTTCTCTTTCACCAAATCATCCTGGCTGTATTCCTTCCATCCTCTCTTTATCTCCAGCCCTGCATATTTTTTCCTCTTTCAGTAGAAAGATGGACAAGAATATGAAGCAGGAGAATAATGGACCCTTTCTTTCTTGAAACATGATTTTCTTTCTTTTTTGTTTTTAACCAACCTTTGTTTTTTCCTTTATTCTTTTCCCTGTTAGTATTGCTTTTCTTTTTCTTTTTAAAATTGCTTGCAAACATCTCATCTTCACTGGACCTTTAAACGTTAGTATTCTTGAGCCTTTGGGACTCTCTTCTCAGTCACACCCTTTCCTGCTCTGATCTCATTCATTCCTACTGTTTTATAAGCCATCTTAATGGTAGTTTTGCCTAGTGATTTTTTCAGCACATCTAGTTTTGTTCATTTTGTCTGCTTAACGTTAATGGACCTAGGTTCTCAAATTAGTAAATATCTTCCTTGAGTGATTTGGTGAGCTTCCCATGGTATAGTGTTTGCAAAATTTCTCTGTAAAGCATAAAACACTAAATAATAATGGCTAACATTTACAAAGAAAAATATGTATGCCAGCAATCCCTTTAAGTATTTAATTTAATTTATATATTTTTAAGAGAGAGAGAAAACATGAGTAGGGGAGGGGACAGAAGGAGAGAAAGAGAGAGAGGGAGAGAGAAAATCTGAAGTAGGCTCCATGATCAGCACAGAGCCTGACCCAGGGCTTGATCCCACAACCCTGGGATAATGACCTAAGCTGAAATCAAGAGTCAGGCATTCAACCGACTGAGCCACCTAGTGCCACCCTTTAAGCATTTTATACGCCTCTTTCAGAGACTCATCACAGCTTCCTATGAGCAGAAACTGCTATTCTCCCCATTTTATAGATGACATAACTGATGCTAAAGGGCATTGTATTAATTGCAGTATTTGCAGGAAAAAGAAACTGACTTGTCTGATTTGAGAAAAGGGAATTTTTTAAAAGAATCGTCATGTTAATTGGAAAATCAGATTCGGAAGATGCTTACCAAAAACAGGACCCAAAATCAACCCTAGAAAAACTGGGTTGTAGTGGAAAACATTGTGACTGCCAACACAGAACTAGCAGTTACAAGACACTAGAGACCGACAGCTGGAATGTTATTTTGTGATGGTAACCTCCGAATGAGAGGATTCTCCATGGTGCTGCTTCTTGGGGTTATGAACTTCTAACTGAAAGCCCATGGTGGATTTTGCTGGTCAGCAGACTCAAATGCTCAAGTCCTACCTGCCTAGGAGACTATAAACGCAAGCATTCAGCTTCTTATCTTCTAGAAGGTGAGAATTAAGCTATGCTCTAACCAAGATTTATAAGGTAGAAAACATCCCAAACATGCAGAAGGAGTTTAGATAATAGGTAATTGAAAAGAATGGCAAATGTCCATTACAAGAATTTACCCCAAGTCACAATGCTGAGATGCTAAAGGAGGGTTTGCTAAGACCCAGGAATGAACTACTTTACTGTGCTACTTTGTGGGCTAGAAGTGGGAGCTGGTGGAGAAAGCTATTTAAGCAAAAGCATGGAATCCTAAAATACAAGTGTTGAAAGGCTCCTTAGAGGTGACCTTGACTGGAATTCTTTATAGACTTCCCCATCACCTTCCTTGAGACACATTGTCTTTACTAACCCTAGTTTGGCTAATTCTGTTCCGGCAGACTGGTACTGCATGTTGATTGGAAAATCAGATTCAGAAGATACTTACTCACCACTGCTTCTTAATCTTGGCATCCGAGCTCCTGGTTTGGCATCTCTCTCTTAGATTTCTGAGTTTTGGCTTGTGTTGTGTGTTTGGCTCCAGTTACTGTTTCCTGCTAGATAACATTCTTTTTGTAAGTATGTGTGTTTTTTAAACAAACATGTAGTGAACTCCTCTTATCGATCAGGCTCTTTCATGGATATTATCTCATTTATCCTAATTAATCCTTATCACAAATTTGTAATGGAGGCACTAGGAATGCCATGTTGCAGATAAAGACACTGAGGTTTAGGAAGATTAATTAATTTGCCTAAATTGTCACAACTTGTAGATTTATAAATAGAAGGTCTGGTATTTAAAGCCAGCATTGTCTGACGTCTGAGGATGTCCTTAGTTCAACACGTCATTTCACTGTATCTTCTGGTTACTCTATTTCACTGACCACCGTTGACAGATAATGGAGAGACTTCATGCTTAGAGGGCTCCCCATGACCCCCATTCCCTTCACCCAATACCTGATATCTTGCTGTTTTATTCCTTTATATACTAAAACACTCTTAATATCTGAGTGGTGAACATCTATTTTCCATCTTCCTTTTGGATAGCAACAGAGGAAATTAGACTTTTCCAGAAACCAAGTTTGAAGTAGATGTTTAACTTTCAGATGTGTTGATGAGAGCTTCAGTTAATCCACCTTTATACCATTATTGATTAATAAATTAATCAGAAAAATATACATCAAACACATACTATATTATAAATATCATGTTTCATCTCTTTAGGGTTTTTTTTTTAGTTCTAATTATTTTTCCCTCTATTTTTCTTTATTGAGGTACAATTGACATATAATATTGTATTTTAGGTGTACAACATACTAATTTGATATCTGTATACTTCTCAACATGATTACCACATTTAGTCTTGTTAGCATCCATCACCATTCATAATTATAATTTTTTTCCTTGGGATGAGAATTTACTATATTAGCAATTTTCAGCCACCAGTTCTCTGCATTGATGAGTCTGTTTCTGGTTTGTTTGTTCATTTGGTTTTTTTGTTTGTTTGTTTGTTTGTTTGTTTTAGATTCCACATATAAGTGAAACCACAAGGTATTTGTCTTTCTGTGACCTATTTTACTTAGCATAATACCCTCTAGGTCCATCCATGTTGTTGTAAATGGCAAGATTTCATTCTTTTTAGTGGCAGAGTAATATTCCACTGTGTGTGTGTGTGTGTGTGTGTGTGTGTGTGTGTGTGTGAGAGAGAGAGAGAGAGAGAGAGAGAGAGAGAGAGATTCAAACTGCTGCCAAAAAAAGGAACATAAGAAATTCTTGAAGTTAACCAGATAAAGAAAGTATTCACATTACATATGGAAGAAAAAATAAGAATTACAGCAGATTTCAGAAATCATGCACACTGGGAGATAATGGTATGACATCTTTACATGTTGAGACAAAACCCAAAGAGGATTTCTAACACCAGCCATAACTGAATAATTGAAAATAGGTTTACTCTTTCACTGAAAACAATTAGGGAACCTGACAAAATATTTAAAATAATTTTTCAGGGGCACCTGGGTGGCTCAGTCAGTTAAGCATCTGATTTCGGCTCAGGTCATGATCTCATAGTTTGTGAGTTCGAGCCCCACATTGGGCTCTGTGCTGACAGCTCAGAGCCTGGAGCCTGCTTCGGACTCTGTGTCTACTTCTCTCTCTGCCCCTCCCCTGCTCACACTCTGTCTCTCTTTAAAAAATAAATAAACATTAAAATAATTTTTCATACATGGGACAACAAGTACTGCAGAACAGTAATCTCTTAGAGAAGGAGAGAAAATAAGGTGATTGTCCTGACTATCTGTTTGGAGGAATTTTCTGGACTGTAGTGCAGATAAGGGAACCCCACACAGAGCATGGCATTTTCACTGGGTTGTGGGTACAGGGCTAAAAGTTTAGAAATTATAAGTGGCAAGAATTTTCTAGACAAATTATGAGAAAGGAAAGGGATCTATGGATAGAAAATCTCCTTGAATCCTTGGCTAAATTTAACCTATTCATGTATAAAGATAGAACAAAAACAAATGCCATTAAGATGTAAGCTAAATAAAAAGATGCTCAGCATCATTTGCCATCAGGGAAATGCAGTCAAAACTACAATGAGATACGACTTCACACCTGTCAGAATGGCTACAATCAACACAAGAAACAACAGGTGTTGGCCAGGATGTGGAGAAAGGGGAACGCTTTTGCACTGTTGGTGGGAATGCAAACTGGTGCAGCGACTCTGGAAAACAGTATGGAAGTTTCTCAAAAAGTGAAAAATAGAACTACCCTGTGACCCAGCAATTGTACTACTGAGCATTTACCCCCACCACACACACACACACACACACACACACAAAATACAAAAGCACTAATTCAGAGGGAAATAGATTCTTACTGTTGAGAACAAACTAATGGTTACCAGAGGGGAGGTAGGTGAGGGGATGGGTGAAATAGGTGATGGGGATTAAGGAGTCCACTTGTTGTGATGAGTACCAGATGTTGTATGGAATTGTTGAATTACTATGCTGTACACCTGAAACTAATATAACATTGTATGTGGACTACACTGGAATTAAAATTTAAAAAGGATATAAATTAAATAATTCCAAGAGCTCACTCTGGACTGGGAGATGTTTGAATACAGGCATACTTCATTTTAGTAAACTTCATTTTATTGCACTTCACAGATATTGTATTTTTTACAAATTGAATGTTTTTGATAACCTTGCATCAAACCAGTCTAACAGCACCATCTTTCCAGGGGCGTTTGCTCAGTTCATGACTCTGTTTCACGTTTTGGTTATTCTCACAATATTTCAAACTTTTTGATGATTATTATACCTGTTATGGTGATGTGTGATCAGTGATCTTTGATAGTACTATTATAATTGTTTTGGGGTGCTATGAATCATACCCACACAAGCATGAGGAAATTAATAATAGATGAAAGAAAGAGCAAAATGAAACTTCAAGATTAAAAAAATGTAGTATTTGAAATGAAAAATAAATTTACTAGATGGAATTAGACAGCAGATTAGAAAATGCAGAATAAGAGGTCAATGAAGTTGAAATATACAAATGGAGCCACAGAGAGGAAACAGGTTTAACAAATAAACAGAGATAGACCACTTCTGCTTACCAAGTTGGAGTAACAAAGACTAAATTTACTCTCCCATCTGAAAGAACCAATAAACACCTCCCCCAAACCAGCAAAAACCCAGTGATTTTCAGGAAAGGGGTAAATATAAAGTAGGCCCTATGATCTTGCTATCTTGCTGCCATGGGAGTTTCCAGACCATGGTATGGCTAATGGGAATCCACATGGAGCCCATTGGACCCCTTGAGTTGAGGTGCTACAGATGAGCATCTGTGGAGACTAAGACAGGCTCAAAAGTCAAAGTACTGGAGAGGGGAGAGCTTTACAGAATGAGCCAGAGATCTGTAGAGGATCTCCACTGAATATTCAACAGCTGCTGTAGAGGATCTCCATGAAATATTCAACAGATAAATCAGCTCATACTTGTAGGGATTCTACCTGAGGTAAAGGAAAGAATGTCCTGAAATGATAGTGGGAATAGTTCATGGCACCCATGCCAGGCTGGGAATTGTGCCCATTTATACCAGTCAGACTGGAAAAAAAATCAGACCTTATGATTCATCACCAAGATTTGGGTTGAGCAGCCAAAGAATTTGCCTCCATAGTGGAAAGTGAATAGCTTCATACAGAGCTCTGCTCTGATCCCACCCAATATATCTTTTTTTCTTAATTTAATTTAATTTTTTAATTTACATCCAAGTTAGTTAACATATAGTACAATGATTTCAGGAGTAGATTCCTTAATGCCCCTTACCCATTAAGCCCATCCTCCCTCCCACAACCCCTCCAGTAACCCTCTGTTTATTCTCCATATTTAAGAGTCTCTTATGTTTTGTCCCCCTCCCTGTTTTTATATTATTTTTGCTTCCCTTCCTTTGTGTTCATCTGTTCTGTGTCTTAAATTCCTCATATGAGTAAAGTCATATATTTGTCTTTCTCTAACTAATTTCACTTAGCATAATACCCTCTAGTTCCATCCACGTAGTTGCAAATGGCAAGATTTCATTCTTTTTGATTGCCGAGTAATACTCCAGTGTGTGTGTGTGTGTGTGTGTGTGTGTGTGTGTGTGTATACACATATATACATATACATGTATACATATGTATATATGTATGTATATACATATACATACATGTATATGTATGTATATAACATATATGTATATATGTGTATACACACACACACACACACACACTACATCTTCTTTATCCATCGATGGACTTTTGGGCTCTTTACATACTTGGGCTATTGTTGATAGTGCTGCTATAAACATTGGGGTGCATGTACCCCTTCAAAACAGCACGCCTGTATCCTTTGGATAAATGCCTAGTAGTGCAATTGCTGGGTTGTAGGGTAGTTCTATTTTTAGTTTTTTACAGAGTGGCTGCACCAGTTTGCATGCTGTTTTACAGAGTGGCTGCACCAGTTTGCATCCCTGCCAGCAGTGCAAAAGAGATCCTTTTTCTCTGCATCCTCGCCAACATCTGTTGTTGCCTGAGTTGTTAATGTTAGCCATTCTCACAGGTGTGAGGTGGTATCTCACTGTGGTTTGGATTTGTATTTCCCTGATAATGAGTGATGTGGAGCATTTTTTCATGTGTCAGTTAACCATCTGGATGTATTCTTTGGAGAAGTGTCTATTCATGTCTTTTGCCCATTTCTTCACTGGATTAATTTTTTTTTGGACATTGAGTTTGATAAGTTCTTTATAGATTTTGGATACTAACCCTTTTGCAAATATGTCATTTACAAATATCTTCTCCCAATTCATCAGTTGCCTTTTAGTTTTGCTGATTGTTTCCTTCATTGTGCAGAAGCTTTTTATTTTAATGAGGTCCCAATAGCTCATTTTTGCTTTTGTTTCCCTCACTTCTGGAGATGAGTAAGAAGTTGCTGAGGCCAATATCAAAGAGGTTTTTTCCTGCTTTGTCCTCGAGGATCTTCATGGCTTCCTGTCTTACTTTAGGTCATTCATCTATTTTGAGTTTATTTTTGTATATCTACCCAATGTATCTTAAAAGCAAGCCTGAAAGGACCAAACTGTTTCCAATTAACAACTTCAGCATCCAAGAAGAAAACTCACAAATTTGATATGATACAGAAAGTATCAAACATAAAACATGATAAAGTCACAATATTTGGCATTAAATTTAAAAATGGCAGGCATATAATAATGAAGGAAAATATGACCCATAATGAGTCAAAGAAAATCAATCAATGAATATTGATTTAGAGCTAACGAAGATGCAGAATTTGCAGATGTATTAAACCCATTATAACTATATTCCATATGTTCAAAAAGATAAGTAGAGACATGTAAGATATAAAAAGGCCAAAATCAAACTCCTAGAGATTGAAACTGTAATACCTGAAGTGAAAAATTACTTAATGGGATTAATGGTTGACTAGACATTGCAGACCAAAAAATCAGTAAACTTGAGACATAGCAATAGAAGCTATAAAAATGAAACACAGGAAGAAAAATAATTTAAAAAATAAAGAAAACTTCCAGAAGCTGTGGAATAACTTTAAGTGGCCCAATGTAAATATAATTGGATTTCCTGAAGATCAGGAAAGAGAAGGGACAGAGAATATATTTGAAAAATAATCACCCAAACTGTTCCAATTGGATGGATATTGTAAACCCAGAGACTCAGGAAGATTAATAGATCTCAAGTGCAAGAAACATGAAGAAAGTTACACCAAGGAATTTATAATTAAATTGTTCAAAACCAGAGAAAAAATAATTAAAGCAAATATATAAAAAGAGACATGAACAGAGAAACAAATTTACAGATAACAGCATACTTCTTGTTAGAAACACTGTAAGTGAGAAGAAGTGGAATGCAATCTATAAAATTTTGAAAGATGTCAGTTCTCCTAAGTGAAATCAGTCAGAGAAAGGCAAATACTATATTATTTAGCCATATAATAATACTTGTGCAATGTATTTGAATCTGTTTTGCAGCTTAGTAAAAAGTTAAAGCATGTTAGATTATTATCTAAAAAAGTAAATATATTGAGAACTAAATTAAGATGAAATTTATTATTGAGTGCTTAAAGAATATCTCATAATATAAATACCCAAATTTTCAACCTCAGTTTTGCAATCAGAAAGCTGGGTTTAAATGGTTTTGAATGATTTGATAGGTTCATGAAGTTCTATGAAATATTTTTTTGGGGTAGGAAAAAACTGTGGTCTAAATAATATTAAGTAATATTATATAGGTGAAAACACATCCCATGGTTTTTTGTAGAAGTGGTACACATTGTTAATAAAGAAAATCACCAATCTTGTGAAGGGGAATGGGAGATGAGAGACCAGTGTAGACACCTTTGCAATGTCACTGGGGAGAGATATCAAATACTGGAACAAGGGTAGTGGTGGTGGGATTGAAGGCGACTGGATACATTCTGAACACGTAGAGATAAAATCTAGAATAAAGCTTCTTGTTTTTGGTGGCTGTACCACAGATAAGAGCATTTTACTTGGCAGGCAAGAAGCTAAGTTTTGAGCTTCCCTTTCCTTGAAGATTCCCATTCTGTGAAGGCAGCCAAACCAGGGATAAGATAATGCCTTTGTTAGAAAAAGGCCTGGAATTGCTTTGATTTTCAGACTGATCCCAGAGGGTTTGTCCAAACCTTAATGTTTAGCTTAGAAAGTTTAACAATCGTGTGAAGGATGTTAACTCGGCATATGTGGGTTTTTGAGTAGTTGCTGGGGTACGGGTGTCTCAGTTGCAAGTCTGACCTCAAGGAACTCACGGCTAAGTGGGGACAACAAGTTCTAGCCAAAGATGATTTCAATACACTGTCACACGTACCAAACCCATGGGCTGTGGGGCTACAGGAAAAGTTTCCTAACTTGTACTTGTGCGAAAATTGAAAGCATTTAAGACTTTGTGCCTGAAAATGCTAAGCCATGTTTTCCAGTGAAGAAAGTGGGAATTATAATGTAAGGAGGCATTAGTTCCTGGAAAACACTCATAGAAACAGTTTTTTGACACTATCATTTTTTTAGCTTTTGTACTTCCCACCTTGAACTGGTAAAAATACTGGTGTTTCCAGAGGTGTTCATAGATATTGTATTAAAAAAAGAAACAAAGTAAAACAACACCTAACACAACGATTAAGCAATTAAATAAATTTTTTATTGCAGATTTTCTTGGATCATTTGATTTACTAATGTGAATTGCTAGATTCAAGATGGATGTAAACATAGCGTACATCATTTTCCAGACTTATCTGACCACAGAACACCTTTTTTTTTTTTTTTTTTTGGTAAGATCCCAATGAACATTTCAAATATGTGTTCTGGGAATAGTTTAGGAAACATTATTATTGTATCCTATTTGTTTCTTAACTTTTATTTTGGCATCTGTCAAGGTTATTGAAAAGATATGTTCATATTCAACTTCTCCTGCTTCTCATTCAAGCTCTTTCTCAAGTGACCAACATCTCATGCCGAATTGGTTTCAGACTTCCGATAGGAGAAAACCTATCATTTCCCCCATAATATTGCAGCAATCATACAACAGCCTGGATCCGATTAGTCCGTCCAGTGCCATAGCCTTCCCAGTGCCAGGCCAGGGCCTCAGGGTATTCCGAGCAGAGACCACTCCAAACTAGAGCTCAGTTTCCTTGGTGCTCAGTCAGCATCTACACCTCAAAATCTCAGATGCCACCCATATAGCCCCTTTTGCCTCCCCTGGGCGCACAATATAGCTTTCTTGGGAAACAGTCTGGGTAGCCAATGCTACATGAGGAGGCTTGATGTTTGTCCTCTTGCAGCTCAAAATCTTCCTTGAGGGGCTGAGCAAACTTGCATGCCCCCACTAATCCCCATTATTGCCTACAGACTGTCTCTGAGGTTCCGTGCTGCTTACTTCCCATGAGGCTGATCATTAGCATCCTTACCAGATAAAGAAACCAAAGATTAAAAGTTGCCCAGGGTCTTAAAGTGGCAGAACTGGCACCCAGATCAGAGAGAGATGACCCCAAAGCCTGGACCCTTAGGTCCCCACCCTTTATCGCTGTTTGGTGCCAAATATGCATGGCCGGCTGATGTTCAAGTCCCGGTTTACAGAGAGGACTATCTTCCCTCTCCCCATTTGAATGCCTCACAGTGTAGTTCAGAATCTTTATTTTTCTTTTCTTTTCCCTTTTGAAAAGGACAATCTCCAAGAAATCCCCTTGAGGATTCCTCACATCATCCCTGATCCAAATTCTAAGTGAAGACTCCTTTTGAGATTTGGTGACTCATATTTAGCACCACATTAAGATGTGCCCTCTAAACTTGGGATGTGAGATTGAGGTCCCCAAGCACACATTCCAGGCACGGAGAAAGCACTCCCTTGCACATGCCCAGTGAACAGTATCTCCTTACAATCTCTATATACTACTCAGATGTTCCAAAATTTAACTGTAATAATTACTTTATTGGATGGCTATTAGCATGACATACTTGATAAAAACCGTGTCTGCCCGGTACTTTTGCATGTTGTAATAACTTAGTTTATTATTATTTCTGACAACAATAATAATTTCTGATGGTATGAATGAATTCTTTATGTTTTTCTAGTCAGAAACTCCTGTTGCTAATCAGATCCTTCTGAGTATTTCACATCTAGTTTTGATCTCCATGCCATATCCTTGGGGTGGGGGGGGGAACATGTAGTTTTAATTTGATCATGAAGTTTACTGTTTGAATAGATTTTTTTAGACTTCAGGCATGCTGGTTATTTAAAGTGACTCAGACAATATAAACTAGGCTTCCTGACATTCCAGAGACTTCAAGGGTCAGTGGCTTCTGGCAAGGGCCCCAAAGTCCTCTATTTGGCCTTAACTAAGTTGGTTCCAACACACCAGTTCTTTAGCATTATGTGCATGGTGAGAGGATTTCAATAAAGTATATTCCAACCTGGAAGTGCCTGGGTGGCTCAGCTGGTTAACCTTCAGACTTTGGCTCAGGTTATTATCTCCTGGTTCGTGAATTTGAGCCCCACATTGGGCTCTGTGCTGACAGCTCACAGCTTGGAGCCTGCTTCAGATTCTGTGTCTCCCTCTCTCTCTTCCCCTCCCCTGCTCATGCTCTGTCTGTCTGTCCGTCTCTCTTTCAAAAATAAATAAACAATTAAAAAATTTTTTAAAAAGAATATTCCAACCTGAAGCCAGAATACCTATGGCCATGAACTGCTAGAAGAAACTTTCTCCCTGTCATTCTCTTCTGGAATCCTGTAGCCCTTTTATAGATCTTGCTATTTTGCAATCATAAAGGCATCTGTTGGTTGAGAGACCTCCTTGTAACTGATATTTTGAATTTCTTTTGCTCTCATGGTATACTCCATTTTACAGATGATGGAACTGAGGTAGAACAGGTGACTTACTCATTAAGTGACTTACTCATTAACTGCTATTTAATGATATAACTAAGGTGTAAACTTGCAGTTATCATATGTGCACAGTGAAGATTTATTCTTTTTTAATTATTTAAAAATGATAGAGTGCATGAGCAGGGGAAAGAGGCAGAGGCAGAGAATCTTTTTTTTTTTTTTTTAACGTTTATTTATTTTTGAGACAGAGAGAGACAGAGCACGAACAGGGGAGGGGCAGAGAGAGAGGGAGAAACAGAATCTGAAACAGGCTCCAGGCTCTGAGCAGTCAGCACATAGCCCAACGCGGGGCTCGAACTCACGGACTGTGAGATCATGACCTGAGCCGAAGTCGGACGCTTAACCGACTGAGCCACCCAGGTGCCCCAAGAGAGAGAGATTCTTAAGCAGACTTCACATGCAGCATGGAGCCTGACTTGGGGCTTGATCCCACAACCGTGGGATCATGACCTGAGCTGAAATCAAGAGTTGGATGCTCAACTGAGCCACCCAAGCACCCCATGAAGATTTATTCTTAGTGTAAATACAGCATTCACTATACTCTACTCACTGTTCTGTTAGGTTGAATCACATGAAATTACTGATCTTTCACCAGAAAACAGTAATTTTATAGGCTTTAACCTAACATTTGTCTCATCTGATCTTAACAACAGCATTAAGAAGCAACTGCTGTTACCGTCATTATATAAGAGAGGAAACTGAACCTTAGCTAAGTTATATAATATGCACAGGGTTAAATAGTAAGTGGTATGGTTTTTTTTTCTTTTCCTTTTTTTTTTCCCCTACCAGGCAATTCTTCTTCACCATGAGCTGGTGACTATGATGAACTGATGTGACACTTTTATTGTCCCCAGTGGTGGCAATTTTGAGTTTGTTAGTTCACTGACTTCATTCAGTATATTGAGCACATGCTGTGTGTGTGAATCATGTATATTCAACCTTCGAAGGAACAATGAGGTGGGAGATTAAGCTGGGTATTCCAGATTTGGGTTAAAAAAAAACAACAACTCAAAGCCATCTGAAATAGATTTTCTTTAGTGCCTATGTAGGTAGATCTTGAAGACTGTTCCTAAAGTATTCAGAAATTGGTTATTATTGGAGCAATACGTAGCCTTTCAAAGTTTTTATGTCGAAAGTAATTTCACTTTCTGGGTAGTGCGACTATACCCTTTGGATATAGTGTAGATTCTGAGGTATTTGTTGCTTTTGCTGTTCTCTCTGCCTGGAATGCCCAGTTATTTCCTCATCACAAATCTTTTAAGTCTTAGCTCCGTGGTCACTTTCTTCAGAAGGCTTGTCCAATTTTCCCAGCTATAAATGAACTGTCTATTTTGGTTCTCATTGCATTTTTTTTTTCACTTTTCATGTATCACTAGTCACCTTCTCTCCTAAATTATGTTCATTTGCATACCCATCTATCCACCATTCACTATACATCTGTAAAGTTCTAGTCACTGTTAAAGGCCCTGAGGATACAGAGATGCAGAGACACGGTTCCTCTTCAAAGACCTATTAAAGGGACACATAAGTAAACAGAATATTTCAATACAACTATCATACTCTATTTTTATTCCAGCTCCACACATCTGAAAGTTGCATTCCTATCATAATGGTCACTTATGACCATTATGGCTATGATTCTGGTGGTTGGTGAGGACTGGTGGGAGGGGAAAGGGGGGAAAAGGGGGGGAAAGGGGGAAAAGAGGAAGTGACATGTCCCCCTCACCCCAGAATGGAGATAGGAAGACAGGAAACACATGATGCATATCTCTTTAGTCTAGCCTCCTCAACTGGGGATTAGTGTGAGACATTAGCACAGGTGTTATTGCCACAGAGAGGAAGTATGTTTCCACCGCATTTGGAACATCCTTGAGGGTGGTGAAGGGAAAGACTTCTGGGAGCTGATATTTGAATTAAATCATGAAGACGAGTTCACTCAGTGAGTGCAGGAGGGAAAGAGGTCAGGTAGAGAAGACCTGGAGGTAAAAAACCGTGTGTGTGTGTGTATGTGTGTGTGTGTGTGTGTGTATGTAAGTCTGGCATAGCTATGTTAGAGGGCAAGGTAGCCAAGAATTGAATGGTCAAGATCAGTGTCCAAATAATGGCTTTAAAAAATGTTTATTTATTTTGAGAGAGAGAGAATCAGCATGCAGGGGAGGGGCGGAGGGGGGTGGAGAGAATCCCAAGCAGGCTCCATGCTGTCAGCACAGAACCCCACTCAGGGCAGTCTCACCAACCATGAGATCATGACCTGAGCTATAATCAAGAGACAGCTGGATAACCAACTGAGCCATCCAGGGGCCCAAGATAATGGCGTTTTTTTAAAGTTACACTTGATTTGGAGAATGGGGCATACATATGCACCTTATATCGATCAACGGACTGTGATCTACCTGCAGGCAGAGATTTTTTTTTTTGACCTTTTTTATTTTTTATTTATTTTTCAATATATGAAATTTATTGTCAAATTGGTTTCCATACAACACCCAGTGCTCATCCCAAAAGGTGCCCTCCTCAATACCCATCACCCACCCTCCCCTCCCTCCCACCCCCCATCAACCCTCAGTTTGTTCTCAGGTTTTAAGAGTCTCTTATGCTTTGGCTCTCTCCCACTCTAACCTCTTTTTTTTTTTTCTTCCCCTCCCCCATGGGTTTCTGTTAAGTTTCTCAGGATCCACATAAGAGTGAACACATATGGTATCTGTCTTTCTCTGTATGGCTTATTTCACTTAGCATCACACTCTCCAGTTCCATCCACGTGGCTACAAAGGGCCATATTTCATTCTTTCTCATTGCCACGTAGTACTCCATTGTGTATATAAACCACAATTTCTTTATCCATTCATCGGTTGATGGACATTTAGGCTCTTTCCATCATTTGGCTATTGTTGAGAGGGCTGCTATAAACATTGGGGTACAAGTGCCCCTAGGCATCAGTACTCCCGTATCCCTTGGGTAAATTCCTAGCAGTGCTATTGCTGGGTCATAGGGTAGGTCTATTTTTAATTTTCTGAGGAACCTCCACACTGCTTTCCAGAGCGGCTGCACCAATTTGCATTCCCACCAACAGTGCAAGAGGGTTCCCGTTTCTCCACATCCTCTCCAGCATCTATAGTCTCCTGATTTGTTCATTTTGGCCACTCTGACTGGCGTGAGGTGATATCTGAGTGTGGTTTTGTTTGTATTTCCCTCATAAGGAGCGACGTTGAGCATCTTTTCATGTGCCTGTGGGCCATCCGGATGTCTTCTTTAGAGAAGTGTCTATTCATGTTTTCTGTCCGTTTCTTCACTGGGTTATTTGTTTTTCAGGTGTGGAGTTTGGTGAGCTCTTTATAGATTTTGGATACTAGCCCTTTGTCCGATATGTCATTTGCAAATATCTTTTCCCATTCCGTTGGTTGCCTTTTAGTTTTGTTGGTTGTTTCCTTTGCTGTGCAGAAGCTTTTAATCTTCATAAGGTCCCAGTAATTCATTTTTGCTTTTAATTCCCTTGCCTTTGGGGATGTGTCGAGTAAGAGATTGCTACGGCTGAGGTCAGAGAGGTCTTTTCCTGCTTTCTCCTCTAGGGTTTTGATGGTTTCCTGTCTCACATTCAGGTCCTTTATCCATTTTGAGTTTATTTTTGTGAATGGTGTGAGAAAGTGGTCTAGTTTCAACCTTCTGCATGTTGCTGTCCAGTTCTCCTAGCACCATTTGTTAAAGAGACTGTCTTTTTTCCGTTGGATGTTCTTTCCTGCTTTGTCAAAGATTAGTTGGCCATACGTTTGTGGGTCTAGTTCTGGGGTTTCTATTCTATTCCATTGGTCTATGTGTCTGTTTTTGTGCCAATACCATGCTGTCTTGATGATTACAGCTTTGTAGTAGAGGCTAAAGTCTGGGATTGTGATGCCTCCTGCTTTGGTCTTCTTCTTCAAAATTACTTTGGCTATTCGGGGCCTTTTGTGGTTCCATATGAATTTTAAGATTGCTTGTTCTAGTTTCGAGAAGAATGCTGGTGCAATTTTGATTGGGCTTGCATTGAATGTGTAGATAGCTTTGGGTAGTATTGACATTTTGACAATATTTATTCTTCCAATCCGTGAGCAGGGAATGTCTTTCCATTTCTTTATATCTTCTTCAATTACCTTCATAAGCTTTCTATAGTTTTCAGCATACAGATCTTTTACATCTTTGGTTAGATTTATCCCTAGGTATTTTATGCTTCTTGGTGCAATTGTGAATGGGATCAGTTTCTTTATTTGTCTTTCTATTGCTTCGTTGTTAGTGTATAAGAATGCAACCGATTTCTGTACATTGATTTTGTATCCTGCAACTTTGCTGAATTCCTGTATCAGTTCTAGCAGACTTTTGGTGGAGTCTATCGGATTTTCCATGTATAGTATCATGTCATCTGCAAAAAGTGAAAGCTTGACTTCATCTTCGCCAATTTGGATGGCTTTGATCTCCTTTTGTTGTCTGATTGCTGATGCTAGAACTTCCAACACTATGTTAAACAACAGCGGTGAGAGTGGGCATCCCTGTCGTGTTCCTGATCTCAGGGGAAAAGCTCTCAGTTTTTCCCCATTGAGGATGATGTTAGCTGTGGGCTTTTCATAAATGGCTTTTATGATGTTTACGTATGTTCCTTGTATCCCGACTTTCTCAAGGGTTTTTATTAAGAAAGGGTGCTGGATTTTGTCAAAGGTCTTTTCTGCATCGATTGACAGGATCATATGGTTCTTATCTTTTCTTTTATTAACGTGATGTATCACATTGATTGATTTGTGAATGTTGAGCCAGCCCTGCATCCCAGGAATGAATCCCACTTGATCATGGTGAATAATTCTTTTTATATGCTGTTGAATTCGATTTGCTAGTATCTTATTGAGAATTTTTGCATCCATATTCATCAGGGATATTGGCCTGTAGTTCTCTTTTTTTACTGGGTCTCTGTCTGGTTTAGGAATCAAAGTAATACTGGCTTCATAGAATGAGTCTGGAAGTTTTCCTTCCCTTTCTATTTCTTGGAATATCTTGAGAAGGATAGGTATTATCTCTGCTTTAAACGTCTGGTAGAACTCACCTGGGAAGCCATCTGGTCCTGGACTCTTATTTGTTGGGAGATTTTTGATAACTGATTCAATTTCTTCGCTGGTTATGGGTCTGTTCAAGCTTTCTATTTCCTCCTGATTGAGTTTTGGAAGCGTGTGGGTGTTTAGGAATTTGTCCATTTCTTCCGGGTTGTCCAATTTGTTGGCATATAATTTTTCATAGTATTGCCTGATAATTGTTTGTATCTCTGAGGGATTGGTTGTAATAATTCCATTTTCATTCATGATTTTATCTATTTGGGTCATCTCCCTTTTCTTTTTGAGAAGCCTGGCTAGAGGTTTGTCAATTTTGTTTATTTTTTCAAAAAACCAACTCTTGGTTTCGTTGATCTGCTCTACAATTTTTTTTAGATTCTATATTGTTTATTTCTGCTCTGATCTTTATTATTTCTCTTCTTCTGCTGGGTTTAGGCTGCCTTTGCTGTTCTGCTTCTATTTCATTTAGGTGTGCTGTTAGATTTTGTATTTGGGATTTTTCTTGTTTCTTGAGATAGGCCTCGATTGCAATGTATTTTCCTCTCAGGATTGCCTTTGCTGCATCCCAAAGCATTTGGATTGTTGTATTTTCATTTTCGTTTGTTTCCATATATTTTTTAATTTCTTCTCTAATTGCCTGGTTGACCCACTCATTCGTTAGTAGGGTGTTCTTTAACCTCCATGCTTTTGGAGGTTTTCCAGACTTTTTCCTGTGGTTGATTTCAAGCTTCATAGCATTGTGGTCTGAAAGTATGCATGGTATAATTTCAAGTCTTGTATACTTATGAAGGGCTGTTTTGTGACCCAGTATATGATCTATCTTGGAGAATGTTCCATGTGCACTCGAGAAGAAAGTATATTCTGTTGCTTTGGGATGCAGAGTTCTAAATATATCTGTCAAGTCCATCTGACCCAATGTGTCATTCAGGGCCCTTGTTTCTTTATTGACCGTGTGTCTAGATGATCTATCCATTTCTGTAAGTGGAGTGTTAAAGTCCCCTGCAACTACCACATTCTTATCAATAAGGTTGCTTATGTTTATGAGTACTTGTTTTATATATTTGGGGGCTCGGGTATTTGGCGCATACACATTTATAACTGTTAGCTCTTCCTGATGGATAGACCCTGTAATTATTATATAATGCCTTTCTTCATCTCTTGTTACAGCCTTTAATTTAAAGTTTAGTTTGTCTGATATAAGTATGGCTACTCCAGCTTTCTTTTGGCTTCCAGTAGCATGATAAATAGTTTTCCATCCCCTCACTCTCAATCTAAAGGTGTCCTCAGGTCTAAAATGAGTCTCTTGTAGACAGCAAATAGATGGGTCTTGTTTTTTTTATCCATTCTGATACCCTATGTCTTTTGGTTGGCGCATTTAGTCCATTTACATTCAGTGTTATTATAGAAAGATATGGGTTTAGAGTCATTGTGATGTCTGTATGTTTTATGCTTGTAGCGAAGTCTCTGGTACTTTGTCTCACAGGATTCCCCTTAGGATCTCTTGTAGGGCTGGTTTAGTGGTGATGAATTCCTTCAGTTTTTGTTTGTTTGGGAAGACCTTTATCTCTCCTTCTATTCTAAATGACAAACTTGCTGGATAAAGGATTCTCGGCTGCATATTTTTTTTCTGTTCATCACATTGAAGATCTCCTGCCATGCCTTTCTGGCCCTGCAGGCAGAGATTTTAATGCTGTCCATGTCCTGGTTTGCCAGATTCCTAAGACATTATTCTAGATGCTTCAGAATTGCACTACATTGTAGCTACAGCTTGGATATCATCTCTTGTCTTTCATTCTGGGTTGGCCAGCTTGCAGGGCCATGGATTTCAGAAGAATATTGCTAGTTCCTGGGGGATACCAGGGACAGAGAGGCACTTGGTTAGAAGTGAGAGGATCTGTTTGGAAGAAATAAAGGAGGCTTAAATCCATTATCATGACAACACTTAAATACAGCATTCCTTCTCTGAATGGTATCTGTTCCTGTTTACTTTCCTCCTTGTAGCATCGAGCTGGGCTACATTTGCTGTTTAGACATAATTACTATTTTATTATTATTTTTTTCACAGTTAAGTGGAGCATTTGAGCACAGCTGAATTGCTGGGAGCCTTGGTGGAAGAAATCTATTAGTGGTATGGCTTGAAACAATACACAAAAGGCCCCTGCGTGTGGTCTGCCCTCCACGCTTTCAACTTCCTTATGTGGAACAATAAATTTCCAAGTCAGCTAGAATGCAGAGACTCACATCCAACGAGAGGAGAGCTGCATTTTTATCTTTTATTCATTGGCAGGAACATTAGCTGTAGGAGGTATTCAAATCACACTTTTATTTAAACAAACACAGCTGGATCACAGCCTCTTAATATAGCAATTCTCTAATGAAAAATAACAACATAGTATTTATCTCTTTTCTTTTGTGTGACTCTCAATTTGCTAAAATTAGGCAGACTTCAATCCCATACAAAATTGGCATGTTTTCATGACCAGAGCTCATCGCAACTAACTGCAAAATTATAATGGGGATATAATTATAGGAGGGCATGTGAAATACACATCCTTTTGCTGCTGTAAGCTATATGGGGTTATACAATTATGTTGTAATAACATCATTTATCTTAAAGGAGTCAGACAGCTGACTTCATTTATTTAACTTGAGTACTCCAATTATGTGCTGTGTCAGTTTAACATAAATGTCTTGCCCAAAGAACATGGTGTAATAATAATGGTAATAGCAATAATAATAATAACACACATTTGTATAGGGTTCTATGAAGCACAAAGCATTTTTACAATTGTGATCTTGCTGGGACCTCCTAACTGCTCTGTAAGGCAAGCATCTATGCCTGTGACTGTATGTGCCCCATTTTCCTGGTAAGATAAATGAGATTCGGAGAAGTGAAATGAAGTTGTCAAGATTACACAGTTAGTAAGTGGTGAAATAAGAGCTTAAAACTCAGGTTTCCTGACTTAATGTTCGGGGATCATTCTTCTCCTTTCACCGGTGGTACCAGATTTTGGACAGTGTGACGTCCATTTTTATCTCTTGTCCTATTTTATGTCACAGCTATTTTTTTTAATAAAGTTTTTTTTTTGATGTTTATTTTTGAGAGAGATAGAGAGACAGAATATGAGCAGGGATGGGGCAGAGAGAGAGGGAGACACAGAATATGAAGCAGGCTCCAGGCTCTGAGCTGTAAGCACAGACATGGGGCTCGAATCCACAAACCGTGAGACCATGACCTGAGCCAAAGTTGGACGCTTAACTGACAGAGCCACCCAGGTGCCCCTGTCACAGCTGTTTTTTTTAAGGCATGTAGAGCAGTGTATGGTGTTGGGAATCACGGGGTTAATTCTGTGACCTTGGGCAAATTAAATGAATTTTTTAGATCCCAGATTCCTTCTCAGAAAAACAACAGCCAATAATATCTATTGAGCAAATGAACAGAGTTATTATAAGAACTAAATGAGATAATGCTTGAAAATACATGGCTAGGTGCTCAGAAAATAGGTGTATTCTCCTTCCCTGCAGGACAAGAACAAATGCTTTCATTTTATAAGTGATGAAATTACTGTACATTTTGCATAACTGACTTGCCTAACTTACCAATCGAGTGTCAAGGCAGTGTCTAGAATTCACATCCTCCTCTTTCCAACCTATCTATCATTATTTTTAATCATATTGTAATGTATTTAAATACCTCTATCACCTTTCAGCTTTTTAATTTTTTTTTTTTTGCAAATTTACTTGCTTATGTCCCCAAAGATTGAATAAATCACTTGTCTTTTATTTGAGCTAAATCTTAGGGCTCTTTGCTTGAGTGGGAGAGGTCAGAGGGGTGGAAAGAACAGGATTTGGAGTCAGAAAGCTATGTTGAGTTTCGGCAGCAGTGATGAGTAGTTGTGTGAATTTCCACCAGTCCTCTGACTTCTCTCAGCCTGGGTTCGCTCATTGATGAATCCTATTTCAATCTGAACTTCCTGAAGGAAACCTGCAGTTCAATGAGAGAAGAAAAAAGCTGTAAAATAATAGACTTTGTTTACCCTGAGCTAGGCACTTTATTTGGCACATTATTCAACAAAGACTGTCTTATGTAATTTCATAAGATGTTTTTTCCTGTTTTACAGGCAAGGAAATAGAGATTAAATAATTTGTCAAAGAATCATAAGATTTGTATTTGAGAAAATTCTACTTAGTGGTTTGGGGGACTTCATTTTCTTTGTTTTTAAAAAAAAATTTTTTTTAATGCTTATTTATTTTTGAGAGAGAGAGAGAGAGCGCACGTGTGAGCGGGGGATGTACAAAAAGAGAGGGAGACACAGAATCTGAAGTAGGCTCCAGACATGGGGTTTGAACTCACAAACCATGAGATCATGACCTGAGCTGAAGCCGGACACCCCTGGGGGACTTCCTTTTCAAGTTTCCTGAATAATTAAGTAGTTAAATGGGAGAAAGAGGGTGGGGTCTCTTTGGATGCCTCCAATTTACAAAGCACAAAGTTTAAAAACGTTATCACTATTCCTAGAGGGACCATCTAAAGATATAGTTTCTATAACATCGGTGTTTCCAACTGAGCCAGCAAGGATGGGGTTTCTTAACTTAGGAAACCTTTACTTAGTGAAGTCATTGCAATTGTCTCACCTAATCCAGGCTCAGCCCAGGGGCCCAGGTATTTTGTAGGTGAGTGGATGGAGGCACAGAAAGATGAAATAGCCAGGAAGGACAAGAACAAGATTTTATGCCTATTTCAATGCTTTTGTTCCTCCTTCATTATTTCTCTTCTAACCACCCCCCCACCTCTACTTATCCATTTATACACTTAATTTGCTAAGATCTGAATTTAAAAAAAAGAAGAAGAAGTCCTATACTTACATTGCTTTCCAGGAACTCACAGTGTATCAGGGGAAACATCCAAGGGAGGAAGCATCACAATGAGATTGCAGTGAGACAGATGCTGTGCCAGACAGGAATGTTAGGTTTAATGTAGGCTTAAAGGTGGGCGCTATCAATTCTGCTCAGAGGATAGAGTTAGGGCAGCTTTACAGATGAGGATTCCCTTGAGCAGACTTTTTTCCCCAAATGCTTTTAATTGTAAGTGATAGAAAACCTATACAAATGATTTAATCTCAGAGGACTTTTATTGTAGAGACATGAGTGTGTTCCCAGTAATCAAGGATAGCAACATGGCTACACCCAACGTTCATTTATCTGAACATTAACAAGGCATCTCTTCACCTCTCCTCTCCACCTCACTTTTGCTGCAGACTGGTCTTCTCTGTCTCTTGGTGTCTTTCTCAGAAAGTATTGAAACTGGCACTTGGAAAAGCTTACACCAACAGCTTCACTGGAAAGAAGCTACTCCGATGAACTGTCCACATGCCAAAATTCTGAGGCCAAAATTTCTGGGGAATAAATGTATTGGTTCACTTCCAAGCCAACCAGATGTGGTTTGGGGCAGGATTACTTAGAAATAGGAGCTTCCACAGGAGCTGTATCAGAGGAGCTGAAAGAGGCAGTTCCCAAAAGAGGGGAGATAGGATCAGGTTACTGAGTCCATAGGTGACTCTCAAAGTATGGTCCCTGGGTCTCAAAGCCCTTTTCGGGGGTCCTTGAGGTCAAACGATTTTCTCAATAATCCTCAAACATCATTTGCCCTTTTTTGGTTTACTATGTTGACATTTGCATTAATGTGACAAAAGCAGTCACAGGTGCAAACTGCTTGGCATCTTAGCATAGATCAAAACAGTGGCACCAAACTGTAAGGTTGTGATTTTATTTGTTAGCACCTTGCATTCACAACTAAAAATGCCAGTTTAAGAATGTCCTTGAATAAACAGTAAAACTTTTAATTTTATTAAATATTAACCCTATTTACATGCCTTTTAATTCCTGTATCCCCAATTACTTATGCCATAAAGTTATTTTGCTGCATACTGAAGTAAAAAGGCTGCCTTGAAGAAAAGTCATGGCACAATTATTTGAGTTACAAGCTGAACTAGCTGTGTCTTTTTCATGGAACACAATTTTTATTCAGAAAAATAATTTACAGAAAAACTATGACTGTTCAGATTTAGATGTTTGCCAGACATACTCATGAACAAAGTAAGCCTGTTACTTCAAGGAAAACAACTAACAATATTTGTTGCCAGTGATAACATTTGAACTTTCAAATAAAAATCAGAATTTTGGAAAACTTGTGTCCCCCCATTGTGAGCTTGATCGTTCCTAGTAATGACTTTTCTGATGAGATGTGTGGTGATATTGATATGATAGGGTCAATATTTCAACATTTGGAAGATCCACATGGCTAAACCAATATTTCTCAAGTGCTCTAGGTATTGATGCTACAAAGTCTGTGGGTAAAAGACCCATTCAAAGTTGACCAATGGATTTTAATATAACAATGTATGAAGAGCTTATTAATGTGGTTTCAGATTCCATATTGAAGGTAACCTTTAAGAAGTCACCACTTATTGAGTTTTGCATAGATTCAAAGAATAATATCTACAAAGTTATCCAAGTTTTCTTTATATACTTCAGCCAAAAACGTCAAAATAGATTCAATGCAGTCACAGATAGGAAAATCTTCTTTTAAGCCAGAATAGTCCTCTATTAAGTCAGACAACAGAGACATTTGCAGAAATATAAAACACTATGACTCTTCTCATTATTTTTTAAATGTAGTTATTTTTCATAAAATATTTTATGTATGTTGGAATATATTCTTAACCGTAAATGAATTAACATGTCTTTATTCAAAATTATTGTCATTTTAAACTTCTAAGTGATAAATGTTAATAGATATAACTGACATGAGCAAATAACTTTTGTGGTCCTCAATAATATTTTAAAGTAGGTTATGATTCCAAGACCAAATATTTGTTAACTACTGCCATAGATACGCACTGCAGTCTTTAATGTTTCTTAATGTTTATTTATTTATTTTGGATGAGAGAGCATGTGTGAGTGGGGTAGGGGCAGAAGGAGAGGGGGAGAGAGAATCCCAAGCAGGCTCTGCACTATCAGCATGGAGCCTGGTGTGGGGCTTTATCCTAACCACAACCATGAGATCACAACCTGAGCCAATATCAAGAGTTGGACACTCAGTCAACTGAGCCACCCAGGCACCCCTGCAGTCTTTAAATACAGATAAGAACAATTCAAGTGAGTGAGAGATGGAAGAACATGTCAGGAGAGAGACAGGAGGCATGAAGCAATGTGGCACATTCAGGACCTTATGCTGATGGAAAATGGAATATTGGAGTATATTATGAAGAGACAAGGTTGAAAAAGGAAAGACCTGTCAGGTAATCTGGAACCTTCGAAAAGCTTTAAGTGAGAGAATGATGCGACTGTATTTGGATTTAGACATGGCACCTTGTTGGCAGTGTGGAAAATGGTAGGTGCTCTAGATAGAATGTGTTCCCTCCAAATTAATATGTTGAAATCCTAACCCCCTAGGTAATGATGGTAGTATGTGGGGCCTTTGTAAGGTGCTTGGATCATGAAGGTGAAGCCCTCATGAATGGGATTAGTGACGTTATCAAAGAAAGTTTTTTTGCCCCTTCCACCATGTGAGGACACAGCAGAAAGATGCTATCTATGAACCAGAAAGTGGTCTTTTTTTTTTAATGTTTATTTATTTTTGAGAGAGAAAGAGACAGAGTGCAAGCCAGGGAGGGGCAGAGAGAGAGGGAGACACAGAATCGGAAGCAGGCCCAGAGCCTGACGCGGGGCTTGAACCCATGAACTGTGAGATCATGACCTGAGCCGAAGTTGGATGCTCAACCGACTGAGCCACCCAGACGCCCCCAGAAAGTGGTCTTAACCACACAGTGCATCTGCTGATGTTTGATCTTGGACTTCCCAGACTCTAGAACTGTGAGAAATAGATGTTTGTTGTTTACAAGCCACCTAGTCACTATAGTATATTTCTATAGCAGCTAGAGCTAAGACAGTAGGCAATGGGGTGGAGTGAGCAAGTTGGCAAATAAGTGACAGGGAAACAAGTTAGGAAGAAGTGTAGAACAAAGGAGATGAGAAACTGAACTAAGATAATGGTGGTAGGGATGGAAAGGAAGGGGTATGTTGTTGAGATTTTTAAAAAAACTGAATTGAAAATAATGTCATCTTGAGGGAAGCTATACAGAGTAGATTTCATAGCTGGAGCCATGCTTTAACATGGATGGTCCCCTACTAATTATTTTAAAGTTTTGTCTAAATCCAAGTTTCCCGAGGTTTATTTTTGTAAAGTTGCAGTATCAGATAGGATTGGGTTCAGCTGTACATAATGGAAAATACCAAACAATGACTTAAATAAGAGAAGAGTTTGTCTCTTGTGCTAAATAAGTAAGTAAGTAAGTAAATAAATAAATAAATAAATTTAAAAAAAAATTCAGGGGGTACCTAGGTGGATCAGTTGGTTAAGCATCTGACTCTTGATTTCAGCTTGGGTCATGATCTCATGGTTCGTGGGTTTGAACCCTGTGTTGGGCTCATGCTGATATTGTGGAGCCTGACTGACATTCTCTCTCTCTCCCTCTCTGTCTTCTCCTCCCCTACTCATGCTCGTGCTCTCTCTCTCTCTCTCTCTCTCTCTCTTTCTCAAAAATAAATGAATAAAGTTAAAAATTAAAAAAAAAATTCAGGGCCATTTTCTATTTTACTACTGTCAGCATATTGCTCTCATTCTCAAGGTCACCTCATTCTCCAAGAAGGCTGCTGGAAAAAAACCACATCTGCATTCCAGGATGGAAGCTGGACAGCCAAAAGTGTTCAGCTTTTCTAGTTTCTACTTACCTGTCATGGCCTTTGATCATGATCTTTTAAACTTTACCACACTCAACAGTAAGAAGGCTAGGACATGAGGTATTTTAGCTGGGTTCATTGCCATCTCAAATAATATCAGGGTTCTTTTACAATAAATGTAGGGAGAAATGTTTATTGGGTGACATCCAGCAATGTCTATCACAGAGGTCTAAATTCTTGCCTTCTCTTCCCAGAAATGCTGTTATCCAGATTTTTTAAAACCTTTTTCCTTTTGTCATTAGATCTTCTGGGAATGAGAAAGATACTTTTTTATTTAGGGTCTCTTATTTGGAAGGCCCAAGTTTTCATAACACAGCTGGAGAACTGACAATAGAATAAATAAGTCTATAATATAGCCTCTTAACTACTTGTTCCAATTTATTCGCATATTTCATTCCAATCCTCCCTACACACTGTGGCAAGATTAAGTTTTCTGAAGCATATTTCACATCATGCTATTTCATTTGTCAAGAACATCAATTAATCTCTCGTGGCCTACCAAACATTCACAAATGTGTACCAAGCATTCAAAGCACTCTTGCATTTTTACCAAAAGCAACATTTCCAGGCATACTTCCCATACCATATGTTTTAGACAAATGGGACCTAATCCCTTTGGGAAATCTAACCTCTGTGGTTTTATTCAAGTTGATTTACTTTTTAGAATTCTAGCTGTGCACCTTCATGGACCAGTGAAACCTATAGAAGTTACAAGGATTTCTTGAATTGTAGTCCCCTCTCAACACTATCCTTTGATGACACATCAGAAGACTCAACTCTGTAAACAGTACATTTCACATTTTATACTTAAAGGGCATGTTCCTTCAAACCATGTCCAACATCCATAACACTCTCAGGGAATGAAACTTTGCTTAGAAGCAGAGTCTGGGCATGTGCTTAAATGTGGCCCCTACACCTCTTACACAGAGTTCTATAGTATGTTTCTAACCTGAGCCCTGCATTTATGAAATGGACAGTTGTTGCTGATACTATTGTGTTCACTGTTATTATGTGTCCCTCCTTTGACCTGACTCTTAACAACACAAGTGTTTTTGGCTTTGAAAGAAGATACCTCAGCATCATCTTCACACACATTTCTATTTTATTTAATATATATATAATGAACCTTATAAACCAACCACCAACATAAATAAAAGAACTTGGAGGATTATCAAGTGCCAGGGGCTCCTTATTAATATGGGAACCTTTGTGTTCATATCTGCAGACCAATGGTCTCATTTGCTCTGGCTTCTTTGAAAGGTGCCAGGGAACCCAACACCTCTAAGACATGCTTTTCATGACTTACTCCTGCTACCATTGGAAGTGTGTTGTGGAAACATGGTGGACTAGAATGAGGACACCTGAAATCTCCTTCCCACCTTTGCCAGAGATCCACAGTATGATGTAGTATAAATGGAGCAGGTGGTTGATTCAGAGACTGATTCAAGTGTGTGTACTATACAGTTTATAGGACGTTGACACAGTGCTACATAATCCTATTAAAAGTTATATTTTGAACCTGAATTTTCTCATTAATCTATGGAGAATAGTGCTTATAGAACTCTCTACTTTTCATCTTGGCAACAATCCTTTGAGAAAGTCAGGGAATTTACTGTTAGCACCATTTAAAAGGTTAGATATGCTAAATAATTAATATTATTTTCTAACTCTAAGGTAAGTAAATGTCCATTCTGAGATTCCATTCTGTCTCTCTTCATTTCAGTTTTATTATCTATAGAATAGATATATAGTAATGATCTTATATCACTAGTCAATTTGGAGCACTAAATGAGATAAAAGATGTGGAAAATTCTGGCCTACGGTAGGTGTTCACTAGGGATTGGTCTTGAGAAATGTAGCTTAGTTCTCTATCATTCTAGATTTTCCTTACCTTTGCCCAGTATTTCAGCTAGTCTGGTTAGTTGCCTGGTAGAATAACACAGATCTTTATCCCTGATGGAAATGAGCCCTTAGTTGCCTAACTTGTTGGGTTGTGGTTGCTGTCATTGCTTATCAGTGATTATTGCTTGGCATGGAAATATTAGAAGAACTTTCAGTGAGTATCCTGAGTTAAAAGCATAGTCTTCCCTGCTGCCCATGTCATATAGTAACTTCTTTGTTTGCCTACCGGCCCACTAGTAGGATGTACCCAAAGTAGCCACATCACAATCCAGTTCAATGGAACTGTTAATTGACTTCCTTGCTGGGTATTTTCCCTATCTCCAAAACAAAGTTGTGGGGATAGGAACTACAATGCTATAAGTAGGTCCCTGGATATGAGAAAGGACATATGTACATCCACTTCTTGATACCTGACCTATGTACTCTAGGTGTTGTGGTCACAGTACCACATGTTGGTTTTTGATTTAATACATATTCCATATTCTGGAAGTTGGGCAGCAAGACAAGGTGATGTGTTATTCCTTATCTATTGCTTCATAAACACCACAAATATGGACCCCAGATCTCTTAGCAGTTGGATCCACTTGGCCTCGTGAAATATTGTTAGTCAGGATATACAACAATCCCAGACTTCAGAGAATTCCAAAAGAAATGAGAAGGAAAGAGATTTCATTTGCTTGACTTGTTCGAATTTCCTATTCATTCATTCATTCATTATTTATTTAGACAACACAAGCAGGGGAGGGGCAGAGAGAGAGAGAGAGAGAGAGAGAGGGAGAGAGAGAATCCGAAGCAGGCCCTGCACCGACAGTGCAGAGCCCAAGCGGGGCTCAAACCCACGAACCATGAGATCATGACCTGGGCAGAAACCAAGAGTCAGATACTTAACTCAGCCACTCAGGCGTCCCCCAGTTTCCTTTATCTCATTGGTTAAAGTTAGCCCCACTGGGAGTTAATACATGTATGCTTCTTGGCTGTATCTTCCATTCCTTTGATTGATAAATTATTACTAGCAGTATAGTATGATTAGTACTATTATTATCATCATTATTATTACTCTATACTAGGAGAGGAGAATATAAATTTACATACATGTCTATACAGCTCTCTATCTCTATATATCTATCATAGTAAATGCAATGACAAGTGTATTTAATGGTAATGTCAGAGCACTGAGCAGAAAAAAAAAATAATCCTCTTGGGGATCAGAGGTGCTAATAAGGAGAAGGGAAGAGGGTCTGCCTGGAAAGTGAATTTCAGTCACAGAAATAGCATGAACAAAAACTCTGAGTCAAGAAACAGCACAAAATATGCAAGAAAGCTGTTTATTAGTATTGAAACATGAAATGTAAGGCAAGGCTGTCAAACCAAGTAAGGGCAGTATTATATAGGGACATAGATTTCTATTGAGAACTTTGAAGTCGGTTCAAATGTTGGTAACTTACTAAGTCATTACCCTTTCTGTGCTTCAAATTTCTCTTTTTCATAACAAGAATAATAACAATATCTACCTCACAATTGTTTTGTTAGGAAGGTAGTGAGGATTCAGGAAATGTTAGCCATTATTAGATAGCAGAGAGACACGAAACATTTTCAGTGGCAGAACAACATGGTCAGATTTATGACATTGGCATTGACAATGGATTGGAGAGGATTAGGGCCAGAAGCAGAAAGATAAGTTATTTGCTGATGTGATACTGTAATAGCCCAAGGAGTGATGGTTGCCTAGAGTGGACCAGAGTCAATGGGAAAATAAAGGAAATACCTAGAAGGCGAAATGGATAGGACTTAGCAGGTAATTGGTTGGAAGTGGCAAATAAGGGAGAGGGCTGATTCAAAGATTACACTCAAGTTTTTGACTTGGGTGACTCAGTAACTGTGATGAAATCAAGTAATATAGGAAATAAAAAAGGAAAAGAGAAGAGAGCAGTGGATTTTAAGAAGGAGGACATTAATGCTGACCTGGAGAGGGTCAGGAAAGAAAAGGACAGAAATTCATCATTGCATTTGTATTAGTGATTACTATTAGTAATAGTATTTTCAGGGAAGTAGTCACTATTCTTATCTGTTTTTTACAAAACAAAAAAAAAGGAGTCTCAAAGTTGTGAAAATCCCTTAAGATTGTATAACTGGTTAGGTCCAGCATTCAGTGTGGGCTGTTAATTCATTAAAAACTGCAGCAGCCATAGCAGCTGCAGCAACAACAAAACACTTACTGAGTACTTACCACTGTAGTAGGTCCTGGAAACCTAAGAAAAGTCATACACAGCTCCTGCCTCCAAAGGGCTCATGCTTTTGGAATCCATGTAAAGAAACACTGTAAAATTTTTTTAACAGAGTTGTGTTCAGGGTAAGGGGCAGTGCATATAAAAAGGGTGCCTAGGGATTTGATGCTAGGGATTTGAAAAAGATTTTAAAATGGTGAAGTTGCTCAGCTGACTTTTGTCTGGGGTGAGTTGGGGAAGTGGGGGAAGATAAGGAAGAATTGCAGAGTTTGGGAGTAGCAAGAACACAGGCAAGGAAGTGAGGAAGAGTGCCATATCCCCAGGAATTCACAAGCAGTTCAATATGGCTACAGGTAAACTGGGGCTTCTTAGTGGGGGTTGGAAAACCAGTCATAAATTTGACTGTATCTTACAGAATTGAGGTGCTGAATGGATTGGTTTTAGAAGGTCTTATGAGATCCCTGAACTCTTACTCCCAAGTTTCTATATAGATCTATGTAGTCTCAGAAGAGGGGGGAGTTTCAAGAAGGTAGTGGTTGTCTGTGTCAAATTTTAAAATGAATATACATCTTATTTTTCTCAGGAGGTAATTATATTTTATAGAAAAAAAAGCCTGCGTAATCTTAAGATAATTGTATATTTCCTACTCTGCCAATAAGTCAGTATAGGATCTCTGGGGAATAGATAATTAAATGTACAAGAGAGTTCTTGGGGGAGATGTTTGTGAAACATAAGTAGGAAGGGAGCAGAAGGAGGCAGGAAGAACTTTTGGACCATAATTCAAGTCTGACACCTGTGAAAGGAGAAAACAGAGGAGGACTGTGTCAGAAGATCCTCAGACTAGAGCAATTCTGAGAATGATTGGCTAGGCGGATGGGGAGCTGCCAAGAAAAGGTTGCTCATTGGAGAAATACTGTTTGGGGCATTAATGGCCTCCCACCTCTTACACCTTTCTTATCATGCCCAGTCATTGTCTGGGAACAGTATGGAGGAAGCACGGCCTTGGCATGAATACCACACAGATTCCAAGGATGTGGCCACAGGAGGCCACCAGTCAACTATGCTCTGTATAGTGGGTTATCTAAAAGGGAGGTCTGGCTGCTCCATTTTAGACTCAGGGAAAAACCAATCAAGAAGAATGTTGATTGGTTACATCTATTGCCAGAATTATTAAGTAGGGTCTGAGTTGAGGACACGGATTCCAGTTCCCCATGTTTTAAAAATAACTATCAAAAAATGGGGGTAGAGGCTGCCATACCTAGTCTTCTTAAGAGCTGTCAGAATTGGCTCTGTTACAATGACACTCCTCCTCTCCTCAGATTCACATAAGAGAAGCACACTGATTTTAAGTGTATAAAAAATACAATATTTCTTCAGAGGAAGTACCCTTTTATCTGAAAGCTAGTAGTGGGAGTGGGAGTGTGAACTAGCTCTAAAGAGTTATTGTAGAGACTGGAGTAGTTACAAGATACGGACTCGCATTTTCATGAATGGACTTATTATACCGAAGAAACTTTAGCCTTATTTGGATATTGATTTCTTTTTCAATATATGAAATTTATTGTCAAATTGGTTTCCATACAACACCCAGTGGCTTATCCCAAAAGGTGCCCTCCTCAATACCCATCACCCACCCTCCCCTCCCTCCCACCCCCCATCAACCCTCAGTTTGTTCTCGGGTTTTAAGAGTCTCTTATGCTTTGGCTGTCTCCCACTCTAACCTCTTTTTTTTTTTTCCTTCCCCTCCCCCATGGGTTTCTGTTAAGTTTCTCAGGATCCACATAAGAGTGAACACATATGGTATCTGTCTTTCTCTGTATGGCTTATTTCACTTGGCATCACACTCTCCAGTTCCATCCACGTGGCTACAAAGGGCCATATTTCATTCTTTCTCATTGCCACGTAGTACTCCATTGTGTATATAAACCACAATTTCTTTATCCATTCATCAGTTGATGGACATTTAGGCTCTTTCCATCATTTGGCTATTGTTGAGAGGGCTGCTATAAACATTGGGGTACAAGTGCCCCTAGGCATCAGTACTCCCGTATCCCTTGGGTAAATTCCTAGCAGTGCTATTGCTGGGTCATAGGGTAGGTCTATTTTTAATTTTCTGAGGAACCTCCACACTGCTTTCCAGAGCGGCTGCACCAATTTGCATTCCCACCAACAGTGCAAGAGGGTTCCCGTTTCTCCACATCCTCTCCAGCATCTATAGTCTCCTGATTTGTTCATTTTGGCCACTCTGACTGGCGTGAGGTGATATCTGAGTGTGGTTTTGTTTGTATTTCCCTCATAAGGAGCGACGTTGAGCATCTTTTCATGTGCCTGTGGGACATCCGGATGTCTTCTTTAGAGAAGTGTCTATTCATGTTTTCTGTCCGTTTCTTCACTGGGTTATTTGTTTTTCGGGTGTGGAGTTTGGTGAGCTCTTTATAGATTTTGGATACTAGCCCTTTGTCCGATATGTCATTTGCAAATATCTTTTCCCATTCCGTTGGTTGCCTTTTAGTTTTGTTGGTTGTTTCCTTTGCTGTGCAGAAGCTTTTTATCTTCATAAGGTCCCAGTAATTCACTTTTGCTTTTAATTCCCTTGCCTTTGGGGATGTGCCGAGTAAGAGATTGCTACGGCTGAGGTCAGAGAGGTCTTTTCCTGCTTTCTCCTCTAAGGTTTTGATGGTTTCCTGTCTCACATTCAGGTCCTTTATCCATTTTGAGTTTATTTTTGTGAATGGTGTGAGAAAGTGGTCTAATTTCAACCTTCTGCATGTTGCTGTCCAGTTCTCCCAGCACCATTTGTTAAAGAGACTGTGTTTTTTCCATTGGATGTTCTTTCCTGCTTTGTCAAAGATGAGTTGGCCATACGTTTGTGGGTCTAGTTCTGGGGTTTCTATTCTATTCCATTGGTCTATGTGTCTGTTTTTGTGCCAATACCATGCTGTCTTGATGATGACAGCTTTGTAGTAGAGGCTAAAGTCTGGGATTGTGATGCCTCCTGCTTTGGTCTTCTTCTTCAAAATTACTTTGGCTATTCGGGGCCTTTTGTGGTTCCATATGAATTTTAAGATTGCTTGTTCTAGTTTCGAGAAGAATGCTGGTGCAATTTTGATTGGGATTGCATTGAATGTGTAGATAGCTTTGGGTAGTATTGACATTTTGACAATATTTATTCTTCCAATCCATGAGCAGGGAATGTCTTTCCATTTCTTTATATCTTCTTCAATTACCTTCATAAGCTTTCTATAGTTTTCAGCATACAGATCTTTTACATCTTTGGTTAGATTTATCCCTAGGTATTTTATGCTTCTTGGTGCAATTGTGAATGGGATCAGTTTCTTTATTTGTCTTTCTATTGCTTCGTTGTTAGTGTATAAGAATGCAACCGATTTCTGTACATTGATTTTGTATCCTGCAACTTTGCTGAATTCCTATATCAGTTCTAGCAGACTTTTGGTGGAGTCTATCGGATTTTCCATGTATAGTATCATGTCATCTGCAAAAAGTGAAAGCTTGACTTCATCTTCGCCAATTTGGATGGCTTTGATCTCCTTTTGTTGTCTGATTGCTGATGCTAGAACTTCCAACACTATGTTAAACAACAGCGGTGAGAGTGGGCATCCCTGTCGTGTTCCTGATCTCAGGGGAAAAGCTCTCAGTTTTTCCCCATTGAGGATGATGTTAGCTGTGGGCTTTTCATAAATGGCTTTTATGATGTTTACGTATGTTCCTTGTATCCCGACTTTCTCAAGGGTTTTTATTAAGAAAGGGTGCTGGATTTTGTCAAAGG